>NC_041009.1:30320995-30658316 GCF_004193775.1 Glycine soja | reverse complement strand
AAATAAATAAGCGGTCTCTAAATGTAAAGAAGACACACGTCATGACAATATTTTCACCAGAAATAAAAAGAACATGTCATGACGTCTAGATATTCAAAGTCTATCCCACGCAAATTTTTTCCCAAATATTCATTAATAATATATAATTTTTTACAAATATTATTGCTTTTTTTAATTCGTACGAATAAAAAATAATATTAAAAAATGTATAATATTCATGTTCTCTATTCAATCAGAAAAATAAATAATTTAATAAATTCTTGAAAAAGGTATATTTTGTAAAATTAAAAATATTATCAATATTATTAGAAAAATCAATCACATATTTGTGAAATTATTTACTGATAAAATAAATTTTAAATCAATTTTAAATTTTCAATAGTCGTCGGATAATTTAATTTAAGGCCCTAATTAATTTTAATGAAAAATTAAATTGTTCACATTAATCTTATTTATATATAATTTTGAACATTTTGATATTAAGTAGTATCATTGTATTTATAATACAATTTTGATAATTTCATATTAAATAAATATATAAGGGAAAATTAAATATATAGATTTCAGTATACTTTATTATTTAATTTAGTTTTTCTCAAATATTAAATACTATTATAGATTTTATAATAATGTCGTATTAGTTTTTTTTCTTATCAATAATTAGTTTTCAGATGAAAATGTATTGAATGTTAATTATTTTATTTTATTTAAATCTTAAATATTTTGTAGATGCTATAATAATAATAATAATAATAATAATAATAATAATAATAATAATAATAATAATAATAATAATAATAATAATAATATAAACAAACATAATTATTATGAGGTAAAACATGAAGTTTAAGAATGAACGAACCTAAAGATTTTAAAAACAACATTTAATTAAGTTTAATATGTGTGTGTCTGTGTTTGTAATGTAGATTTGAACTAATATAAGTTGTTGATGAAAATTTGAATTTTTCAGATCGAATTTAGTCAAATTTAATAGACCTAATAATATTATGATCAGGACTTAAGTTATTCACATTAATTATATTTATTTTACAACTTTGATAATTGTAAGTTAACAAAATTTATTTCAAAACTAAAAGATGATAAAAAAAATTATATATATAAAGACTAAATTAATAACATTAAATATTACATTATTATTTTAAAAATTTAAATATATTTCCAAATTAATGATTAATAAATGTATAATAAAATTTAAAATGATTCATAGTATTTTATTTTATTTACTAATTGAGGATAAAAATTAAGAAATAAATCATTATGTATACAACAAAGTATATAATTAATATGGTATTAAGGATTAAATTTATGCAACTAAAATTAAAAAATCAAATCAAATAAAACTTCACAATTATTTAATATAGTTTTTGTCCTCTAATAGATATTTAATTTTTCATTGTTTTTCTAAATCCTTAAAAAATAGGGAGGTGTATTGGATTAGTATTTTAAAAGACTATTTTAGCATAAAAAGTCTTCTAAATTTTCAAGATTATATAAGAATATTATGACTTATCATATTTTTATACAAGACTTTTATCATAGTTTGGATTTTAATGGATTTATATCATAAGAATTTAAAAGATTTTATAGATTTGAAAGAATTCTATGAATTTTTTAAAAAACATATTCAAAATTACAAGAGTTGATGAAAAAAATAAGAAATGATGAGGTTTAGATAAAAAAAAAAAAAAGTTAAACCAATATAGTTTTTTTTAATCTTTTAATAGCTAAATTGATTCTAACTTTATTCCTCATATATTAACCCTTCTTACAATAGCATTTTCTCATTCTCACTTTTGGATTTGAACAATATATTTAAAATTATACGTTGATTTTTTTATTTTTTTAATTACTACAATTATTTCATGATAAATCTAATTACATGTTTAAATGGGTAGAAGGGAGTGGTGAAGGTGGAAAATTTGTAGGAGGGTTAGTGAGTTATGTGGATGACAAAATTAAAGTTAATAATAATGAAAACTATACGTCCAGCAGGTGATGAACATAATTAGTATAAGAAAATCATGATTAGGCTTAACACATAAGACAAACATTAATTTATAAAATAAATGGAAAAGTAAAAAGGGGAGGAGTATATTTAATATTTTTTATTCCAAAATAATAGGAGAAAACATATCTGAAAGAATATTAAAGAGAGAAAAGAAAATCTAGATAACCAATAGAAAAAGGAAAACAAAGAGTAACAAAATCTCAAAGTTTTGGATGAAATTGTTTGATAAATATTTTATACTAAGAAATCTAATTAAATTCATCGAAATTCTTCTTAGCAAACAATTCATCGAAATTTGTATATTATTTAATATCAAAAGACTTTTTATAAGTTATAAAAAATCTTAATTGAATACCACCAATTTTTTTTGCACTCATTAAAAAACTTAAAAGTCTTAATTGAATACCACTAAACTTATTTATACCAACTAAAAATTCTGATTAAATACCATAATACTTTTTTTATAAGAAAGAAGTATTTTGAAATCCTAATCTAATACATTCCCCTTAATCATTAACAAAATTTGTGAATATTTCATACAAATGTCATAGTGACTCAATCATTTCTTTAAAACAAATTAAACAAAATTAGTTATATTATTTTAAATTTTTAAAAATACTTTTGTGTGTAAATGAGAGTGAGCATTTTCAAGTAATTATAAAAAAAATTATGGATAATAAAAGTATCCATCCATAAAAAAATATTATTGGACAGATTGGATATAAAATAGATGATATAAATATCCCTCCATAATCAAAGACTTGATTCTTTTATTAATCTTCCAAAGTCTTTCAAAGTCTCATTTCAATTTAGTCTTATTTAACTATAACAAATGAAGACCCAAAATACACTACACTTAATATTTTAAAATGTTTAATAAGTTTATATTAACTATATTGCATAATGTAAAATTTTTCAAGAATTGAATTTAGCATATATTCAAAAGATAATGAAAAGAGACAAGGGATAGCGAGTATGTCACCGTCTCTCGTATCTGGAAAGTGTGGTGTGCAAGAAAAGGATATTCTATGTTCAGGCTAATGGGATTCACATGAGTAATTCATCTAGCTTCTTTAACGAAAGTTCTTGAAAACATTTTTTTATGGTGGTATTGATATTAATTAGTCTTTGTGAAAAGTGATGATTAATTTTTATTAAATATCTATAACATATTACAAGATAAATATTTTTTTTAATATGATTTATTTTATATTTAAAAATCAATTAGAAATTGAATTTTATATCACTTGATTACTGTCGCTTTGTCAATCGTTCTTAAAAACATTTTCAATTTAAGAAAAGGAAGGATAAATAATTAATTGAGCAAATGAATAGTTGAAATTTGGTCAAACCTTAGAAAAGAAAAGGACCGCAGATATCGATAAGTCAAGCAACCGACGAAGCAAAGAATCCTTCAACCGAAAGCAAACCAACTAACTGACTCGTATAAAATACATAAAATAATCATGTGCTTTTTTAATGCTTTATTATATAAAAATCAATATAAAAATCGTCTCCGCCAGTTTAAGGTTACACACTCTTTAATATTATTCTTTAATACATATTAGCAATATAATTTTTTTAATAAAACTTATTACATAAGAAGTAATTTTTTGTGTGATTTCTAATAAAATTTAAGAAATAACAGTATAATTAAAAAAGGTGTTAGACAATATCTTATTATCATTTATCTATAATATAGATAAAATAGGATAAAAAATTACTAAAAAAATTATTATTTAAAAAAACACTTAACTCTTACTGAATAATTTAAAATGTTTGATATGATATTTATTGTATTTTCATTAGGTATTTAGGAATAGAAAATAGATAACTTATATTTTAAAGGTTGAAATATGCTTTAGGCCAGTAATAATTTAGTGAATTTTATTTTTAATCTCTATTAAATTTTTTTTGTGTTGAGTCCTTAATATATTAAAGATTTTGTTTTAGATCTTTGTCATAAGAATTTCTCAACTAAGTTGACTGTTACTTTTTCAAAAAAAAAAATGATTTGTGAGGATTTATAAAATCTTCAATATTCATTTAAAATTTCAAATTATATTTTCTGGCGGCTAAAAACAGTTAGAATCAATTAATGTAAAAAAAACACAAGAATTTTGTCTTCTTTTTTGTTCGTCTCTTAAGTTTCAATTTCAGTTCAACCACTTTTCACACCTTAAATTGTGGTTCAATTAAGCTTACTATAACAAAACACACAATAAATAAATTGGTCTAAGGCACCATGATGAACAGAGGGGAAAAAGAAAAATAGAAATAAAAAGGTCATAGTTCCCTTTACAATAAAAATGCAACACAACAAGGCTCCTGCTTACACGGGACAGATCTAGAAATATTATGTTATGGGGATACTACTTATATACATAAATTTATGGGGGCAAGACTCATATGATAGATTAATTTTTTATATTGTTTTTCAAATTATAGGGGCAATTTATAATTTATACATATGCATCTTATTAAGAAAATTTTAAAAGATAGTGGGGGTGATTGCCCCCAACATCCACCAAGTGGATTTGTCCTTATCCCTACATACCACCTTTTTCGTTAGCAACACAGTGGGTTGCACTGTCAGACCTAGCTCCCCCGCCAACAATTTCACGTTCATCCTCTGCTTCGTGTAGAGCGGTCAAGCAATCAAGGGAACATCATTTGTCCCCCTCTCAAGTGCCAAACCAAATCGAGATTTGAAACGACTTAAGTGTAGTTTGGGAATTCAAGTATTCGTGACAAGTATAGGACTCACAAGACCGCAGTGACCCCAGATCCAAATCTAAAATGCAGATCTAAAACTAGATTTGACATGTGAAATGGTGTCGCCTTGATTCTCCCACACGACTTCTTCATCTTCTACTTGGGTGAAGTTAGGTGACCTCTCTGCTGCCTTCTTCCACCCATTGATTTAGAATAGGACTCACTAGACTCATTGCCTTCTTAACCTTCCACATGTGATCTTTGAAATAACAAATAGGATAATTAGTCAATTTCGTCCCTGAAAGTGTGTGGTGCCAACAAATTTGTTCTTAAAAGATGAAAAAATAAAATTTAATCTCCAAAAGTATAAAAAGTGAGATAAATTTGTCTCGCCATTAACTTTCATCTGTTAACGTTAGGGAATTCTCTTATGAGGCACGCAGAGACCAAAATGTCATGAAATTGATGCTGATATAGACATAGGAACTAAAATTACTAACAAATATGTTCTTAATTTACAAATTATAGATATTTTCGTCCTTCAATTATATAACTTGCTGATAAATAGATCCACAAAATATATAAACCTAAGTAATTGACATCAGTATCAAGATACATACACCAATAAAACATTAGGCTTACAAGTTTTTGATTTTGTTATTGCAAATATTTATTCTAATGTATTATAATTATATTTATATTTATATTGTGAACTTATCATAGAGGAATCAAGACTCAAAAGGAGACAAGATATGAATAGGTTCTCAAACAAATAATTAGTTTGTCAAATGTTAAATGGACCATCCACATGATCTCTCGGGGAGAAATTATACTTTCAGGGACAGATTAATCTCACTTTTTTGTTTGATGTCTATTATAAATATATAGGTGGTCACTGACTGAGCGAAGAAACTATAAAAGCATTATAGTTCTGGTTGTTAGATCTCTCATGTTTGTTTTCTTCTACTTGTGGATGATCCATTTAAGATTTAGCAGACTAATTTTTATTTGAGAACCTGCCTCTGCCTTGCCTACTCTTGAGTCTTGATTCCTTTGTAATAAGTTGATATTATAAATATAATTATAATTACAATACATTATTCTAAGTCTAATGTGTTGTTTGTGCATGTATCTTGTTACTGATGTCAACTAATTAGGTTTATATATTTCATGGATATATTTGTAAATAAGTTGAATAATTAAAGGATGAAAATTTTAATAAGTGGTTAAATTAGGAAAGTCATGCACACGTGAGCATTAATTTCGTGACATTTTCATCCTTGTGAGCCCCGTAGGCGAGTTTCCTAACGTTAATGGACAAAAGTTAATGGTGGGACGGGTTTGTCTCACTTTTTATAATTTTGGGGACTAACCTTTTCTTTTTTATCTTTTAGAGACAAATTTTTCAGCGCTACACACTTTTACAAATGAAAATGGCAATTTGCCCTAACAAATATTACACAAGAATGGGAGAGTTGAATAGTGTGTTAAATAATCTTAAATTTTTTTCAAAGGATAGCAAATTTTAATAAAGAAGTTTATCTCAAGTTTAAAGAAGGTGCTCTTAATAAGAGTGCCTAAACATTAAAAATAGATTTTCACAAATAGATTTTAGACAAAAACTTGAGGTCCTAAGATAAGATTAAAGTAGTTGAAAAATGGTCAAGTTATGATAGAGGCTATAGTAAAAACACAATGTTTATACCGGTTCAGTCAACTTAAGATATGCCCAATTTTCCTTCCCAAAATTGTAAAGGGTTTCACTAATCACAACTGATTACAAACAAGTTTTTACTCCATCACTTCTGGCTACAACAAATATTCTCTATGCCACTTCTGACATGCCCTTAATCTCCCCCTGAGATTAAGAACACCAAAGTATTTTTTAATCACTAAGTTACTCCTAGATTTCCAAACAATAGTTTGATTGAATATCATATTCAAATCTCTCAAAGAAATGATATACAATTAAGTCTGAACATAACAAATGACTTTGCTAAGCAAAGGATGAAACTTTCTATGTTCTATGTGTAAGCATCAATTTTGTTTTTCTTTTGTGTTGCTTCTTGATGTTGCTTTTATAGGCTTCAGAAAACTATCAGTTGTCGTATATGCACTTTCCTCAAAAAATTTCGCTATCAACAACTTGTCTCTTCTGCTACGTGACAACTTGTTGAAGAGAGGGGCGGGGGGGGGGGGGGGAGGGGGACAAAGCTACAATGTTTTTCGTGGCTCTTTTCTCCACTATGTTAAGTCAAAAGACATTTGTGTCTTAAGATGAATCAGGACTCCTAATTATTTTGATTAGATGAAAATAAATACAAATGTTAAAAGTTACACCTGATGTGTTATTAGATTATGTTATGTGAGTCAGCATCTAAAGAATCAGATGCTAGTAGGCTTAAGCCATCATTTGATACAACATTTAAGAGTTGGACTTTATATTTTCATTTAATACTCTATGTTTGAGATTTACTTTACAGAGATATTCTCCTAGGATCTATCAAAATTCTATGAAGAATAAATAAAGATCAAGATATGAAAGTTTCAAGCTCCATCAAGAGTTGTGCTCTGCTACGCAAACCTACTCTGACATGTGGGAAAGTGACTCTCTACTGAAGTTCTCAACACGAAAGCCAACTAGAGTAGACTCTCTCTATGAAGAAAGGACGTGCATTTAATGCAAGCAATACATGCTCCAATGACCATTATCATCATATGAAGAACAAGTGAAGAAATCTACCTGTTGTGAGACAACGAACACTTGAAGATGCAAGCTATAAATACCAAAAGCTTTGAAGAACAAGGTAATGAATCATCACACAAAAATGTTATTTATTCTTCCTATAAAAATCTTTCTATTTTTTTCTTGTAAAGTTCAAAAAGTTCTAAAATAACTTTGAACATATTGAGATAAAAAGACTAAATGCTAATTGTAAATCCATCTTTGAGACAATCACAAAATTAGTCAATGTGCAAACTCAAACAATAAATCTTTTCTTATTTGTTTAGAGCCAACAATAGTTTGGTAGGACAAAAAATACTAAGCATTGATCTAGCTTGGGGTAGAGCTTGATTTGTAGAGCTAGAAGTGGTCATGACATAATACTTGTAACTTGTGGGAAGTTAGTGGAACTTGATGGTTTACCAAGAACTAGATGTAGTCTTAGTGGTAGAGATAAATCACTATAATTTCCCAAGTTTGATCTCTACTTGCTTTCTTTTTGCTTTAACTAACCTAGGGTTTGAATTATTTTTTTAGATGTTTGAAAATATCTTCTGCTTTGCAAAATTGATTTTCATCGTCTGATTGTAGTTTCAAAAATCTGTTATCTGTTTTGATAAAGGTTTTCTTTCAGACGAAAAATTTTGTTTATTTCAAAAAGGCTTTAAAAATTTCAAAAAACACAATTCAACCCCTTTTCTTGTGATATTTGCCTTTACACACTACTTGTACAATTGATTCAAAAATCACAATTCAACCCCTTTAAAAATTTCAAAAATCATAATTTCAAAAACCATTACTTGTCTCAACTAGTTCAATGCACACAAGAAAATCACTCAAGGATATGTATGTCAAAATAAACCATATGCATAATGACTCAAGTGGATCAAATATCACACATAACAACAATATCAAACTCAAAACTCATTTTAGTGGCTAAGCTCAACGGAACTGTTCATCCAATGATGTCTGCTAATGTTTTACCTCTGTGAATAGTTCCCATGGAGAAGTTGAGGGTTAAAAAACAATTTTTAGTTTTATTTTCAATTTTTTTTAAAAGGACTCTATAAAAATGAATTCCTACAAATTAATAGAAAACTAAAGCAATGTCAGGAATAGAAAATCACACTAAATGCATAAGCATAAATTCTACAATATCATCATCAAGTTGTGGGTGAAATGGCATAACATGAACCCTTCCCCATACTTAAGAGTTACAGTGTCCCCAATGCATCATCAAAGCAGAGATGAAAACAAAAGTAGACAAAAAGGGAAAATTTACTGAAAGAAACTCTATTTTAAAAAAATGGATATTTTGTGAGTATTAGAGCCCATTAAATCCAAACATCATACAAAATAGCATTCAAAATGAAAGAGATCGAAAACCCTTAAGATTATTACTCCAATTGTTCACTGCGCATTCCTAAGCTCAAGAAACCCTTGTGTGAAATGATTAAAAGATACACTCTCCCATTTTCCCCTCCTATTTATAATTAAAACACAAAAATATTTGACATGGAAGGGAGCACAATCATGCTTAACAGGAGCATGACCATTCTTGGAAAATAGTGAAGCTAAGGGTTCTTTTATGAAATTTGGAGAACGACTATCCTGAGGGTGTTCTGGGATGAGCACGGTTGTGCTCTGAGGAGCACATCTATTCTTGGAAAATTTGATGCTATTTTCAAATTCTTGGTAAACAAAGCACGGGTGTGCTGGAAGCAGCATAACAGTGCTAGAATAAGCACGACCGTTCTCCCAAATAGTATGGTCGTGCTCTTCATCAAAGTTCACTTTTTGCTTTTTTTTTTTCCAGGTTTTTTCCCATCAATTGACTTTGAGGTCCTACCTAACATAAACTTACATAAAAACATGAGCTCTGCCAACAAATTCAATGAGAAACATGGTAAATTGGGGCAAAATATGGTGTTCAAACTCAGTCAAGTAATGGTTTATCAGTGCGCCACCAAGAGGACAAATTAGTGTTCTAGCCTATCAAAAGTCCATTTCTATTGCCACACCAGGGTGGCAAGTTTGTCATTGGATTACATGATTTTAACTTCCTAAGATACTGACTTATGTTGAAATTATGGCCCCACATTTCCTAGAGTTGTTGCAAACATACAATTGTTATTTTCCACTAACAATTTCTCTTAACTTTTTTAGGAATCATGGATCCACATGCATTTGACCTTGGAAAAAATTCTTACAGCTATCTTCCACATTCAAATACACCTTTTTAGACTTGGTCTTCCATGAAATAGGATTGATTCAATTGTTCTACATTAGCCGACATAAATTAGTCATCAATTGTCAACCAACAAATATTAGCTGCTAGCCGTTAGCTGACAAAAATAGTCATTAGCCGTCAGAAAAGATTATTTTCGTTGTTAGCCATTAGAAATGGATACTTTACTGTTAAATTATCTTTAGCACTAAGACACGCTAGGATCCATTAGTTCACACTAGTCGATGGTCGTCTACTAAATTAGCTATTAGTCAATAATAAACAACTAGCCTCAATAGCAATCTTTTTTGGTGTTACATATTTGCCCCCCTTTTTCTGCCTCATTCAATTACAAAAACAACTCGTTCAATAATTTCTCATTATGAATGATCGCTGGAAAAGCCAATATTGCACTAAAATTGTAGCTTCACAACTTCCTGAAATTTCTACAATTGCTATCAACAATAAGCACCAAACATCCAAAATATTGAACTTGAGTTATCAATTGCATTTATCTTTAACTTTTGGCCCCTGTAAATTGACTTGCCTATTTTGTTAATGGTCCTAATCAAGTTATTGGTATGCAAATAGTACTTTTATGGCTAACAACAAGTAGTTTCTACAAGTCAATGCAGGTCAGCTAAAAAATAATGCATCCAATAATTCTATGGCTAACCTATCAAGGTAAAAAATACAAAAAGGCAAAAGCATGAATCCTTTGATATCCAAACCAATCATTTTTAATGTATTTCTCTTTTCTTTTCCAACCATATAAATATAGTTTTATTACAATGGCTAAAGTTAGTCCTTTTATATATAAACTTGACCTTTAGTTATTTTCTTTCTACATGTTCACCTTAGTCACATGCCTATTATGGTTATGCAACGACAATGACTAATTATGCACCAACAATTGTTTATGTCATTCATCAGTTGCTTTAAGGAGTAGCAATTGCTAGGAAACTAATTTTCTTTGTAGTTGTCCCACTCTTTTATCAGATGAATTCTTGTTGGTTATTGCTTCTTGTTAACTACCTTTGGTACTTCAATTGCTCCCCAAGTTTGGGAGTTATTTTCTACATTTGCTTAGCCGTGGAAGTTGTCACCATACTCAAATCAGCCATAAGGGAATGGATTAGTGTTTTGTTAGCTAATCTGAATTGTCTTTTCAAGAGTTTGGCTAGCATTTATTTAGCTGTCATCTCCTCATCTAATGAATCTTTTGAGTTGCTATCTATTATGGACATATTCTGCATGCCTCCCAAATTTGTCTGGGCTTTTTTGTGATTTGATTCATGAACACATTGTTCAATCTTTAGAGCTTTAGCCATCAGTTGACCAAGGTATACAAAATCTTGCAATATCGTTTTCTCCATCAGCTGACATTGCATGTTCCTAACGACTATATTGGCATATTCATCTTTTGGGAACAGGACATGACACTTGCTCTTCATGTGCCTAAGTCTCTCTAGGTATTCAACAACTAACTCATTCACATGTTGCTTGATATTCATTAAGTCAGCCACGAACACTTCAAGTTGAGGAGAGTAAAATCTATCATGGAAACACCTTTCCATATCATCCGAATTTTCAATAGAATTAGGCAACAAGATAGAATACCATGTGAAGGTTGTGTCGGTAAAAGAAAGTGAAAATAGTTGTAACATATGATATTCATTCTTACTGGATTCCCCACATTGAGTCCTAAAACGACTAACATGTTCCACAGTGGATTTTTCACCTTTGCTTGAGAACGTTGAAAAATTAGGGACTTCTTAACCTTTCACCAAAGGTGCAACCATATCTATCCATTATGGATAAGTTTTTTTTTTATAGAATGGTTTGTCAATAGGCTTTATCCCTGCTCTAAAATGATTCTTGATAACATCAACTATCACATCAGGACATATCAATGATTAAGTAGAGGATGTTGGTTTTGCCCATGACGACTAATGATTACCAGAGGTAGCTTGATAAATGTCAAATTTATCGGATTTTCATATTCATTTTGAGACGTTTATTTGACATTTTAGCTAACTTTAGGCCTAGTTTTGAATCAAATTAGCTTTAAATTCATTTTTTACGTTGTCTTAGGTAGAATTTTATGTTTTAGTTATTTTTAATGAATTTTTGGTAAGTTTTCCAGCAAAAACAGGTTATTCTGGCAAAAGCTTCATAAGCCCACAATCAGCAGAAAGTTCTAGAAGGAGAAATTGCAAAAATTGAAGATAAAAGCTAAGAAAATCAAGAACAAGATATTTTTCAAGGATAAATAAGATGAAGAAGAAGATAATTACTTGAATTAATTAGAGATATTATTTTTTTGTAATTTCTTGTGATTATCTCCTTAATTAAACCTAGCTACAATTCCATAAATTGAAGGCTAGGCATTCATTGTAAAAGTGTAGAAGCAGTTCTTAGAATTATATTTTAGAATTCCACTTACTAGACACCTCCATTATTCCATTGGACACTCTAGGTTTCATTGTATTATTTTTATTAATACAATTCCTTCCACCTAAGAGAGGAAAGGATGAACCTTGTTTTGCTTTAATTCTATCAATTCAATACTTCATCTTGAGTTCTTTATTTGTTTTTGTACTTAATGTTTTTATTTGATTGACCATCTTATAGATGAAATCAGGAATTGATTTGTGCTTTGGCAAGCCTTGTTGAAACCTAAACATGAATCAAGTACTTAATTGGGATTATCTCTAGGGATAGAATAATCTTGGTTAAGCCTCGCTAATTCTCGACCATTAATGTTGATTGCTTGTGCAGTATGTCCAAGGAATTAGGTATCGGGAAAGTAGTTTAGAATTTGCGACCATGCATGAGCTTGGGTAGAATACATTAGTGAATTAGCAATGAGCAAGAGAGATGAGTAGAGAATTGTTAAGTTACAATGGATTGAGCAAATTTCTAGTCCAAACCTAGACATTCATTCATCAAGATCGATGTCACCATCCAAGTCTAGTATGTCTATCTTTACTTAATTAATTTATTTTCATTTAATTTTTTATTGCAATTTCATTTATGTTATTTATTTCATGACAATCACAAAACAAAAATACAAAAACCTAGTTCTTAGATAAATAATTACATGAAATCCCTTCTTTATTCCTTTGGGAGACGACCTGGACAATAGTTCAATTACTACATCATGATTAGGTTACACTTGGCCTATAAGTTGAATCTAACGTGAAAGAAAACCCTAACACAGTTGTTGCAAACATCTACTTTCTTGATATACAAACAAAAAAATGGGACCCTTTGGGCTCATATGCCTATTTATAACTAATTTTCTCTGCCTACGTCGGTTGATGAATAATAGGGGTAGTCATGGTGAATAGTTGTTTTCCTAATTCAGGAATGACAAAATGGAATCCTTGGGGCTCATGTGCCTATTTATAGCTAGTCTACTATACTCATGTCAACTAATAAGCACTAGGGGCAGCTGCGGAAAACAGTTGCTTGGTTAATTCAGGAATGACAAAATAGGACCCTTTGGGTTCATACCTATTTGTAACTAGTTTGCTCTGCCTATGTTAGTTGACAAATAGTATGACCAACCATGGTGAACAACTATTTTCCTGATTCAAGAATGGCAAAATAGGACCCTTGGGGCTCATGCACCTATTTGTGGCTAGTCAGCTATACCCATGTCGGCTGATGAGCACTAGGGGCAGTAGTGGAAAATGGCTAGTTTCCTTATTCATGAACGAAAAAATGGGACCCTTGGGGCTCATGCACTTGTTTGTAGCTAGTCTGTTCTATCCACATCGACTAATGAACATTAGGGATAATTGTGCAAAATGACTATTTGCCTAATTCAGGAATGGCAAAATTGGACCCTTAGGGCTCATGTGCCTATTTGTAGCTAGTATGCTCAATCCACATCGACTAATGAGCACTAGAGGCAGTTGTGGAAAATGGTTATTTGCTTGATTTAGGAATGGTAAAATGGGACCCTAGGGCTCATGCGCTTACTTGTAGTTAGTCCCCCCCCCCCATTTGTTTGCTGAGTAAATCTATATGATTGATCTATAGTAGCCTCATAATGCAAGTTTTGGCCTCCAAGATTAGTCATAGTGGCCTGATATGTAAAGGTAGTTGCTTGAGAACTGAGGTGAGAGGGCAATCTAATTACTCCGGTAGCATTTGGGGGTTGCTTGGCCATTTGGACGGCTCCAAACAACATTGGATGGGGTTCATACACCTCAATGCCTATCATAGTCCAATGACAAGAGGTTGGCATGGCTGAATTCTATGCAAAGAATTAGTCGACGCCTCCAACTGACCATGGTGGCCGTGTTCCTCCTCTCTAGACTTTTTAATCTCATCCTGTACTAGGGGCTTGACAATATCTTCCAAATGTTGAGAAATCTAGTACATGATGTCTTGTACTCCTATCTCCATCAGTTGATGGATATGGGAAGGTGCAACTATAAGATCTGACCCCTTGAGAAAAGGAACAAAATCAACGATAGTTACACAATTGTGAGAAGGGACAACTACAAGATCTGGTTCTTGATCACCCGTACCATGCTGTGAAAGTAGAGGAACAAAAGCGATGATAGTTACAAAGTGTGTAACAACAAGATCATGTCCCATGTCACCTACATGATGCGGGTGATAAAGAGGTCTAGAAACAGCAGTAGTTGGTGGACTAACAACTACCTGAGTGATTACAGCCTTGTGATAGTTGTAATTGTGCGCGGCTATTTCCCAACTCGACTGTTAGAAGTTTTACTCATCTCTGGAGTCAAATTCATCTTTAAATCTTGAATGATGGTAAAGGGAACTTCAGTTTAAGATGTCTGGAAGTCTCACCGGCGTGCCAATTTATGTTTGTGTGAAAATTTGTCAATCATTTAGTCGTCATGTCGGCTAACTACCAATGAGTGATTCCATTTAGGCGACTGACTTGAGGAATGGATTCTGCTCCTCAATTGGGTTCCTAGTCAACTCCGAAGAGTTTTCTAGTAGCTGATGAACTGAAGTTTCTATGCTAGGCTACTCCTATACAAAATTGCGGTAAAGGAAAGTTGTAAATGACTAAAAGTTGTAAAGAAAGTTGCAAAGGACTGAATGAGTAAAGGAAATATGTAATGGCTGAAAGAGGCTATAAACGAATGAAAAATGGTAAAGGGAAAGTTATAAATAAAGAATATATGATTGGAAAAGAGTAATTTGATTGATTTGCTCATGGTCCTTTTCTAAAATCTAAGTTTATCCTATTTATAGAGTTTTCTAAGTAAGCATTATTTGTTTACAAGGCAAGTCAATTCTTTACTAATAACTACCCATGATCCTAGATTTTAGGAGACCATGGATTACATGATTTTAAATTCCTAAGCTATTGACTTTTGTTGAAATTGTGGCCTCACATTTCCTAGAGTTGTTGCAAACAAACAACTGCTATTTTCACTAACAACTTCTCTTATTTTTTAGGAATCATGGACATGCATGCATTTGATCTTGGAAAAGATGTTTGCAACTATCTTCAATGTTCAAATACTCATTTAGACTTGGTCTTTCAAGAAATAGGACTAATTAAACTCTTTAGCATTAGCCGTTAGTTGTCAACCAACAAAAATTAGTTGTTAGTCGTCATCAGCTGACAGAAATAGTTGTTAGCTGTCAAAAATGATTATTTTATCTATTAGCCATTAGGAATGGCTATTTTACTCTTCAATCATCTTTATCGCTAAG
Source organism: Glycine soja (assembly GCF_004193775.1). Lineage (NCBI taxonomy): Eukaryota > Viridiplantae > Streptophyta > Magnoliopsida > Fabales > Fabaceae > Glycine > Glycine soja. The sequence goes on along the minus strand of NC_041009.1, from coordinate 30,642,905 downwards.
GCAAGCTAAAATCCATTGATACGCATTGCTCAATGGTCGTCTACTGAATTAGCCGTTAGCCGACGATAAATGATTAGCCTCAATAACAAGCTTTTTTGTGTTAACATATATTATTGAAAATATCCACGTCCGGGACGGGATATCTATTTATTAAAAATATTCTCATCTAGGATGGGTTATTAGATACCTTCATATGGGATGTGAAAGGCAATAGGACGTTATTGCATGAATATGAGCTTATAGACCATAGTGAATTTGGGATCGACATTGGTTCTAGGAACCAAACAATTAAATTTGAATTCATTGAGTGTTAATGATATTTATTGAATGAGAGTTATGTGAATAATTGTGCTGATTTTAATTTAAATTTATTGGAGTATAATACAATATTTTATTTTAAATTCTTTGTGGTACCATGGTTGAATTTTTTTGGATTATTACATCAACTAAGAACAACATTGTTTGTGAACTCTTTTAGAACTTGTTTTATTCTTTGTGATTATTATCTCATTAAAAGTGTTATTTTCAAACCATGAGGAAGAAGCTGTTGAAACCGAGGAGACTTGAAGACTTAGTTTTATTTTAGTTACATGAGTTTTAGAATAAAGTGTTGTAGGTGGCTTATTCTTTTATACTTTTAGCGTTTTTTTTAGATGCCCATATTTGAGAGTAGTGATTTTAATCATGTAAATTTATATATAATTTTTGAAATATTTTGAACCATTGCAACTTCTAAAATCTTATATCGTAGATGTTTTAAAGTCAAATTTTTATTACAGATTTTTACTATAATGAAGGACGTTACATGATGCTGCTTGGAAATCTTGAGGAAGAGACAAAGGAGGACGCAATTGAGTTGCTTTGACCTTGTGACTGAGATTTCTTTGTGTATGCCAATGTTTGGTTGTAGGAACTATAACATACCCAATTTTAGAAAGTAGAAATAAATTTGTATTAATGATCAGGAGTCGCCCTAAGCATTATTTATAACAGTTACCGTTATATTATGCCTTATAAAATAGGATAATAGAACCAGCATGGGATGTTAAGGACCAAGGTGGGTTGAGGCCCAATAGACCCCAAACGCATGCATGACTATAAAAGGGGGTGAAAGGAGAAAGAAGAAAAAAGAAAAGAAGCAAACTAGGAAGAGAAGAGAAGACAGAAAAAAAAGGTAGGATAAGGAATATAGATCTTTGTGCCTAGAGTTGGAAATCCAGAGGTGAGTGTTTCCTCCTTGTCTTTCCACACCCTTTGATTGCATGATTTCCCATTTCCCCCCCTTTGAACACTAGGTTTTGAGATTTATAGAGGAGACTACCAAGCATTTTGAGCACCAAAGAAAAAATGGACTTAATGCAAAGCATGAAGCTCCTCATAGTTAATATTTTTTTTATCTTTCCCTTAGATTTTCCAAAGTCAGGCATATAGGTCGTGGCGGTGTAGGGTGACGTGTAATTATTCTCTCCTATTTTTTTAACCCTTTTTGTCACCATTTTAATTACTGATTAGCCTTAATTGTCAAATTAATTATGTAGTTTTATCATTTGGGCCTACTTGACTAATTTTGTGTTTTTAATTTAATTTCTAGAGAATTATAAGCAATTGGGCTTGAATCCGGAATTGGGCTTGGACTTGAAGAGAGCAGACAATTTTATTTTATCAAATCTTATCTTATCCAGATTTTATTTCGTCCAGATTTTATTTCATCAAATCTTATCTTATCTTTTCCAGATTTTGTTTTATTTCATTTATGGGCTTGGACTTAAAATAGATTTGTAAGCTTTGGGGCTGAGGACCTATATAACAGCACCAGGGTTTTAGTTTGGGGAGGTTTTTCGGAGAGGAGAATAATTCTTGGATTTTAGAATTCCAGTTTTTACTGTTTATGCGCACTGTTCACGTAGAATAAAATTCGTTTTCTGCAATTTCATTTCTACTTCAATTTACAATTTCGTTTCTACTGATTAATGGAAGGCTAAGTCTCCAGCGTTGTTTTCTCTTGAGATTCAAGCACAACTTTCTTTGAGGTTTTGTTATTACTATTGAATTCTGATCAATTTTTCCTCTTCACCAATTACTTTGTATTTGTTGCTATTAATCCTTGCATGCTTAGTGCTTGATTAATTGTCTCTGCGCTTAATTTACGTTCATGCTTAATGATAAGTTTCGTTCGTGATTAATTGGTGTATGTGTTGCTTAATCACATTATGTTAATTTTTGCTTAGTAATTTAATTTAGGGTTGGATTAAGTGGTTGAACTGGTTAGGGATAAATCCTCGTAACCTAGGATAAGAGACTTGCTTGTGAATCAAGGGGAAACAAGATGTTTTAATTCTGTTATTTCTTTAATTCGAATTTGCTTGCGATTTAATTTACAAAAACAAACAACCCCCCCTCCCAATTCGTTACTGTTTTATTACTATCTGTTATGAACGTTTGGTTGACCATTGCTCATTGAGAGACGACCTAGGATCACTTCCTAGATACTGCATTTTTAATGTTTATTTGATTCGGGTACGACCTCAATCAAATTTGGCGCCGTTGCCAAGGAGTAGTAGGCCAAAGGTTCATAATAGTGTTTAGTTGTTTTGTGTGTAGCTCTGTCGTTTAGGTTGTGAGTGTATGTTGTTTTGTTTTGTGTAGCGTTCTGTTTTACATTTCAGTCGCGTCCCCTGTTTAGCGACTATTTTAGCGACTGTTTCAGTTTTGTGTAATGTTGTAAATAGTGATTAGCGACTGAACTAGCGACTGATTTTGCAATTTAATTGGCGATTTTTGTTTTGATAATTAGAGTTGTTATTTTTGGCTTATTTTTTGTGTGGTAGTTCCTTTTGGTCCATATTTTGTGTGAAACATACCAGGAGCACTTGGTGTGGCTGAATTTGAGAGAGACAAAAAATTTGGGAACTTGTTTTTAGCAAAACTTAAAACGGTCATAACTTTTGCTCCGGGTATCAGAATGACTATTATTATATATGCATTTGGGGTAGAAGAAAATTTCCCATGCCGTGGCAATCAACCAGATGTGCATTGCCGTTTTAAACTTGAAATTCATCCGTTTACTAAGTTTTTCTTTTGTATTATTGTCTTATTTTTCTAAACTTTCCTTAGGCGGTTTTCATAGTTAGACTTTGAATTTTTGTTTGAAAATTTTTGTTCTATCTTTTCATGATTTTAGGGTGTTGCTCACAAAATTTAAGCTTATTTGGATATCGTTTGACTATAGTTGTAGTTTTAACCCTCCCCTGGTGCTTGTTTGAGAAACACATGATTTGCTACATATAGTGCATGACTAGGGGCAATCCAGGTGATTTACAACCGTTTGATCCTCAAATAGATAGAACCTTTCATAGATTAGTTAGGCATAGTGTGCATCCTGGTCATTCTGTGCATTTTGAGCATTATGAGTATTCTGTTGTTGGATTCTGAATATTCTGAATTTGAGCATTCGACTACTAATTTTCATATTGAGAACATGGCTCAACCTCCACCTTGTGAGAGGACTCTTAGTGAGATGGCTGCACCTGATTTCACTTATGAAAGCTTGTGCATTCAATATCCTGATGAGGGTGTTCCATATGTTCTCAAGACTGGACTAATACATTTGCTGCCCAAGTTTCATGGTCTTGCAGGTGAAGATCCTCATAAGCATCTTAAGGAGTCCCATATTGTTTGTTCCACCATGAAGCCCCCTAATGTCCAGGAAGATCATATCTTTCTAAAGGGTTTTCCTCATTCTCTGGAGGGAGTGGCAAAAGATTGGTTGTACTACCTTGCTCCCAGGTCCATTTTCAGCTGGGATGACCCTAAGAGGGTGTTCTTGGAGAAATTCTTCCCTGCATCTAGGACCACTGCCATCAGAAAAGACATTTCAGGCATCAGGCAACTTAGTGGAGAGAGCTTATATGAGTACTGAGAAAGATTCAAGAAATTGTGTGCAAGCTGTCCTCACCACCAGATTTCTGAGCAACTCCTTCTTCAATATTTCTATAAGGGACTTAACAACATGGAGAGGAGTATGATTGATGCTGCCAGTGGTGGAGCTCTTGGTGATATGACCCCTGCTGAGGCTAGGAATTTGATTGAGAAGATGGCTTCCAACTCCCAACAATTCAGTGCAATAAATGATGCTATTGTCCTTAGAGGAGTCCATGAGGTGGCCACAGATTCATCTTCATCTACTGAAAATAAAAAGCTTGAGGGAAAACTTGATGCCTTGGTAAACCTAGTAACTCAGCTTGCCATGAATCAGAAATTTGCACCTGTTGCAAGAGTCTGTGGTCTATGTTCTTCTGCAGATGACCATACAGATCTTTGTCCTTCTTTGCAGCAGTCTGGATTCAATGAGCAACCTGAAGCTTATGCTGCAAACATTTATAATAGACCTCCTCAGCAACAAAACCAACAACAACAGAATAATTATGATCTTTCAAGCAACAACTACAATCTAGGTTGCAGGAATCATCCAAATCTGAGATGGACAAGTCCTCCATAACAACAATAGCTTGTCCCTCCCTACCAGAATGTTGTTGGTCCAAGCAAGCCATAAGTTCCTCCTCCAATGCAACAGCAATAGCAATAGTCACAACAAAGACAACCAGCAACTGAGGCTCCTTCTCAACCTTCCTTAGAAGAGTTAGTGAGGCAAATGACCATCCAGAATATGCAATTTCAGCAAGAGACAAGAGCCTCCATTCAGAGTCTGACAAATCAGATGGGGCAGATGGCTACTCAGTTGAACCAAGCTCAGTCCCAAAAATTCTGACAAATTGCCTTCACAGACTATGCAAAATCCAAAAAATGTGAGTGCCATCACCTTGAGGTCTAGCAAGCAAATTGAAGCACCTGCACTTGAACCTGTCAAGCTTCATTCTACACCTGAAAAAGAGGATGAGATAGTTGCACAAAAGAGAAAGCTTCCTAACAAAAATTTTCATGCATGTGGACCTTCTTCTAGTAATTCTGACTTGCAGCAACGTCCTATCCATCTTCCATTCCTACCTAGAGAAATTCCAAACAAAAAGATGGAAGAAGTGGAAAAGGAGATCTTGGAGACCTTCAGGAAAGTAGAGGTGAACATACCTCTGCTAGATGCCATCAGGCAAATTCCAAGATATGCCAAGTTTCTAAAGGAGCCGTGCACCCACAAAAGGAAGCTCAAAGGCAATGAAAGGATTAGCATGCGTAGAAATTTGTCAGCATTGATAGGTAAATCTGTTCCTCACATTTCTAAGAAATGTAAGGACCCAGGTACTTTCTGTATACCTGGTATTATTGGGAACAGTAAATTTGAGAATGCCATGCTAGATCTAGGAGCATCAGTTAGTGTCATGCCTCTGTCCATTTTCAATTCTTTATCTCTTGGACCCTTGCAATCTACAGATGTGGTGATTCATTTGGCAAATAGAAATGTTGCTTACCCCGCAGGTTTCATAGAGGATGTGCTGGTTTGAGTTGGTGAACTTATTTTTCCTGTTGATTTTTATGTTCTTAATATGGAAGAGGGATTTTCCCATGGTTCAGTTCCAATTATTTTAGGCAGGCCATTTATGAAAACAGTCCAAACCAAGATAGATGTTTATGCTGGCACATTGTCTATGGAATTTGGTGATATTGTTGTTCATTTTAACATTCTTGATGCCATGAAACATCCATCTGAGGATCATTCTATTTTCCGTGCTGAGATAATTGATCAGATTGTTGATGATTATATGTTTGATTTTTGATTCTGTTCTTCATGGTAGGAAACATCCATTTTTATTTGATATGCATAATTGTCATTCCTCATGCATTGAATCTGAATCTAAGTTTAAATTTGATCCTGTATCTGATTTTTATGCTGAGAGTGAATTTGAATTTGAGTCTGGTTCTGATTTTCTGGGTTTTGTACCTCTTGATGTTGATTTTTTAGAGTCAGAATGCACTAACCATGTTGCAGGTAGTACATATACTTCTGACTTGCTTTATGAGGTACAGGCTGAGGAACCTTCTTCTTCTCCTACCATGGTTCCTCGCACTGTTCCGCCACCACCCACACCAGAGTTGAAGCCCTTACCAGCAACCCTCAAATATGCTTACTTGGAGGACAAGAAAAAATTTCCAGTGATCATCTCCGCCTCCCTTAATGCTGAGCAAGAGGAGAAGTTATTGCTAGTGCTCAAGAAGCACAAGAAAGCCATTGGATGGACTTTAACAGACATTCCTGGTATTTGCCCATCTACCTACATGTATAGGATACTTTTAGAGGATGGAGCTAAGCCAGTGAGGCAGCCACAGCGGGGACCCAACCCCGTCATTCTAGATGTGGTGAAAAAGGAGGTGACCAAGCTCTTATAAGCTGGAATCATCTACCCCATTTCTGACAGCCAGTGGGTGAGTCCAGTTCAAGTGGTTCCTAAGAAGATAGGCCTCACAGTAATTAAGAATGAAAGGGATGAGCTTATCCCCACAAGAGTGCAAAATAGCTAGCTAGTCTGCATTGATTATAGGAGGCTGAACCAGGAAACCAGAAAAAGATCATTTTCCCCTGCCATTCATTGATCAAATACTTGAGCGCTTGGCAGGTAAGTCTCATTACTGTTTTCTTGAAGGTTTTTCTGGTTATTTACAAATTCATATTGCTCCTGAGGATCAAGAAAAGACCACATTCACCTATCCCTTTGGAACTTTTGCCTGTAGGAGGATGCCCTTTGGCCTATGCAACTCCCTTGGTACCTTCCAGCGGTATATGTGTCATACCCTAATTTCGTTCGGGGACCATCTGTTTATGGGATGCGACCCTCGCTTAATCACTTCGAGGTATTTGACGCCCATCGTTAGGCAATCCGTGAAGTTCCACGACACGTCGGGAGTTGAAAGGATGTGTTAAGGCGCAATCTGTAAAGTTCCGTAACATTTCGAAAGCTAAAGAAGGGATGATTGTGTAATCCGTAAGGTTTCGTGACAGTACGGAAAGAAAACAAGTATCGTTACGTAATTCATAAAGTTCCGTAACGTTACGGAAAAAGAATCAGCAAAAAAGGGGGGGACAGTGGTGTATTTAGTAAACAGGGGGGTACAAATAGCAATCAGGCCCACTTGGGCCTTCCAGGGTCTTCAAACAGAAGGCGGTGCCTTTTGGTGGAAGCAACGCAGCTCGTCGGGGCGAGCTGGGCGGCAACCACCACCCTCTTTTCCCCTATAAATAGGGGGAGAAGGGCAGAACAAAAATGTTCAACCCTCCTGGTACCTGAGATTCACTTAAAATTAGTGAGAAAAATTGTTTCCGTGAAGAAAATCCAAGCCAAGGTGCTTTCGTAACGCTTCCTAGACGTTTCCGTGGGCGATTTCGCGAAGGTTTTCCACCGTTCTTCATCATTCTTCGTTCATTCTTCGTCGTTCTTCGGTCTTCAACCGGTAAGTTCCCAAAATCGAACTTTTCAATTCATTCTATGTACCCTTAGTGGTCCCCACTTGTTTCGCGTGTTTTTATTTTCATTTCACTTACTTTCCATAGCCCTTTTGATGTGTTTTTGTCATTTATTTAAGTCCTTTTCTCGCCTAATCAAAAAATAAAATAAATTTTCACCGATCATTTGAATTGTAATATCTTTTAATTTCTGTTAAAATGAAATCCGACCATCCGGTCATGCCGTAGCCACGTTTAAAACAAAAAAAAAGGCAAAGTAATAATATAATAATCAAAAAATATCTTTTAGTAAAATAATAAAAAAAATCAATCGGACGTTTTTTCTTTGGGATTTTTCTTTCTTAATCGAATTGACTAAATAATCAAAGTGAAACTAAGACTAAAATCAATTCATAAATCAAACTTTTGTCATCACCTAAAAAGCCATTTTTAAGGTCCAACGCCTTGAAATGGTCTTTTCTGCTTTTATTGGTTAAACGTGGATTTCTAAAAGTCTAAAATCAACACGTAGCTTTGTTACCTCTTTCAAAAAACCAAGGGATCATTAATGGTCAAATGCCTTAATGTTTTCTCTCCTTTCAAAAGAATCGAAAGATCGTCTAATGGTCCAACGCCTTAAAAGACCTTTCATTCAATAAAAATATATCTTGCAAAAAAAAAGGATAAAAACAATTTAACCAACGTTTAGTTCTCAAAGAACTACGTAGATCTGATTTCCTTATCACAATTGAGGAATACGTAGGAGCAAGGGAAACACCCTTGTCGACCACAAAAAAGATAAAAAATATAAAAAGGCATAAAAAGACATAAGAACGTGGAAAAGGGAAGATAACACAAATTGAAATCATATTTGCACACTTGATTAAAGGCTGTCGTCCCTTGTGACGGACGCGTGGGGTGCTAATACCTTCCCTGTGCGTAAATACAACTCCCGAACCTTTCACTTAAAGTTCGTAGACCACGTCTTTTCCGGGTTTTCCGACGTTTTCCTCAAATAAACATTGGTGGTGACTCCACGCGTATTCCTTTCTTGGAAGATGCACCCGTGAGTCTCGCGTCGCCCTCCCGCCGAAGGGTAGGTTGCGACAGTATGCTTAGCATTTTAAGTGATTTTTTAGAGAGTTGCATAGAGGTGTTTATGGATGATTTTACTGTTTATGGATCCTCTTTTGATGCATGTTTGGATAGTCTGGATAAAGTTCTTAATAGATGCATTGAAACTAACCTTGTGCTGAATTTTGAAAAATGTCACTTCATGGTAGAACAAGGTCTAGTTTTAGGGCATATCATTTCCAGTAGGGGCATAGAGGTAGACCCTACAAAAATAGTTGTTATATCTCAATTGCCTTACCCCTCTTGCATGCGAGAGGTTCGTTCTTTTCTTGGTCATGCAGGGTTTTATAGGAGCTTTATCAAGGATTTTAGCAAAATGACCCTTCCACTATCCAATCTGCTGCAAAAGGAGGTGGAGTTTGATTTTGATGACCGGTGCAAAGAGGCTTTTGATTGCCTCAAGCGTGCGGTGACTACCACCCCTATCATTCAGGCTGACCACCTAAGTAGGATTGAACGTGCGTCTGAGGACTCACCCATTCGGGATGATTTTCTGGATGACCAATTGTACATTTTGTATAGTATTTCTGATTCCTTCCCCACTCCTTGGTTTGCTAATATTGTGAATTATTTGGTTGCTTCTATTTTTCCTCCCTTAGCATCTAATGCTCAAAATGATAAAATTAAGAGCCATGCTAAGCATTATATTTGGGATGACCCCTATTTGTGGAAGTTGTGCAGTGACCAGGTTATTAGGAGATGCATTCCAGGCCATGAGATCGACTCGGTTCTGCAATTCTGTCATTCTTCTGCACCAGGTGGCCATCATGGCATACAGAGGATAGCTCGCAAGGTGCTTGACTGCGGTTTCTATTGGCCCACCATCTTCAAGGATGCATGGAGAATCTGTAGCACTTGTGAGCCTTGTCAGAGAGCAGGCGGCTCACTTTCATGGAGACAACAAATGCCTCAACAACCCATGTTGTTCTGTGAGGTGTTTGATGTCTGGGGTATAGACTTTATGGGGCCTTTCCCTATCTCTTTTGGTTTTGTGTATATTCTCCTTGCTGTTGATTATGTTTCAAAATGGGTGGAAGCCAAACCCACCAGAACTAACGATGCTAACGTTGTTGTAGATTTTGTTAGATCTAATCTGTTTTGCAGGTTTGGAGTCCCTAGAGCCATCGTTAGTGATCAAGGCACCCATTTTTGTAGCAGATCCATGTATGCCTTGCTCAAAAAGTATGGGGTTGTGCACAGAATTTCCACACCTTACCACCCCCAAACTAATGGGCAGGCTGAGATTTCAAATAGGGAGATAAAAAAGATCTTGGAGAAGATTGTGCAGTCGAACAGAAAGGATTGGAGCACCAGGCTGGATGATGCTCTTTGGGCGCATAAGACTGCCTACAAAGCACCCATAGGAATGTCTCCTTATCGGGTTGTCTTTGGCAAGGCATGTCATCTTCCTGTAGAGATAGAGCACAAGGCCTACTGGGCTGTAAAGACATGCAACTTCTCTATTGATCAGGCTGGAGAGGAAAGGAAGTTGCAACTAAGTGAGCTAGATGAGATCTGTTTAGAAGCCTATGAGAATTCCAAATTATACAAGGAGAAGACCAAGAAGTTCCATGATAGTTTGATAGCTAAGAAGGACTTCGTGGTTGGACAGAAAGTTTTATTGTATAACTCTAGGCTTAGACTCATGAGTGGTAAGTTGAGGTCAAAGTGGATTGGTCCTTTTGTGGTGACTAATGTTTTTCCTTATGGTACAGTTGAGATCAAAAGTGAGTCCACAAATAAGAGCTTCAAGGTCAACGAACACCGGCTGAAACCATTCCTCATAAATCCTTCCTTGGTGGATGTAGTGGTGGAGGAGACCTCCTTACTTCACCCTACTTCTCTTCCGCCATGACTTAGGGAGTTTTATTTTTCTGTCTCCTTCTTTACTTTTATTGCACTTGCCAATTTTATTGATTGTTTTGATTGCTCTTGATCTTATGAATGTGTTACATTGAGGACAATGTGTTGTTTAAGTGTGGGGGGGGGGGGGAGATTTTCTAGGTTAATTTTATTAGGTTTTTCTAGGTTAATTTTGTTATTTTGGTTTTATGTTTTGTGTACAACATTGCATGTTTCTCTTTGAATTTTGGGTTATGTACAGGTAATGGGTAATTGTTTTTGAAATAGGAGTTTCTTGGCATTTTTTGAATTGAAATCCTTGTTTTTCTCTACATGTCAAGTTAGTTTTGAAAGTTTGAATTGAAAGTGATAGATTTACCCTTGGTGAGAATTTGAGCCATCATCATCTATTTTATTCGGTGCGTTTTGCCCTATTGATTGCTTGCACAATAGCCTTGGCTTGACTCTTGTTGATACTTCTTGCTTCACATGCATGTTGGGAGATGATTCAGGCATTTTGTTCTTATAAGCCTCTAGCCAAATGAGCCTACCTTGAATTAATTCCTTTGATAGCCCCTTTGAGCCTATGTTCTCCTTTCTTTGTTTTGAAGCTCATTACAAGCCTTAAGTGAAAAACCATGATCTCACCCTACCCTTAAGGAATTTTGGAGCTTTGGAATTGTTTTGGGAATAAGTGTGTGGTGGGGGGGGGGGGGGTGGTATGTTTCATTGGATGATATGTTTTTTGTTGACCATGCATGATGATGTATTTTGGCCATGCTTGATGTATATACATATATTGCCTAATTGTTACTTTATTTTTCAAATGCTATTGTTCACGTTCCAAAAAAATGAAAAAAAAAAACAGAAAAAGAATGAAGTCGAATAAATGAGGTCTTGGCTTGAAGACTTGGATTGGTTTGAGGACTTGGTTGATTTTGTTTTGGGTTTTGACGCAACGTGCCCTTCGCGGGCGAGCGAGGGCGAGGCTCACGGGTCCGCTTCCCAAAGGAGGAAAAATGCGCGGAGTCGCCACCAACGTTTATTTGTGGAAAACATCGGAAAAACCGAAGGAAACCGGTCGAAATGAAAATTCTATGTTCGGGAGTTGTATTTACGCTTGAGGAAGGTATTAGCACCTCTCACGTTTGTCTCGAAAGACAACAACCTATTTTTTAGAATTGTGGAATTTGTGTTACCTTAACTTTATTTCTTTTTATTTTTGGAGGTCGACAAAAGCGGGGCTTTCGCTCCTACGTACCCTCCATCGGAGAGGAAATCAGACCTACGTAGTTCTTTCTTATGCATGAATCAAGTGATTCTTTTTACTTGAGGGGTGATCATTTTAAGACGTTGGACCTTAAAAATGATCCTTTTTTACTTAGTAAGAAACTGACATGATAAACTTTCAAAAAACCTATTTTTGTGGACGAGCTTGACTAGACGAGTTGATTTTAGCCTTAGTTTCACTTTAGTTATTAGTCAATTCAATTAAGAATGAGAAGTCCCAAAGAGAAAACGTCCGATTGATCTTACGCTTTTATTTTACTAAAAGGTATTTTTTGATTATTATATTATTATTTTACCTCTTTTTTGATTTCCAATGTGGTTACAGCACGACCGAACGGTCGAAATTCGTTTTAACCAAAATTAACGGATGATACAATTCAAACGATCAGTGGAAGTTTATTTTATTTTTAGATTAAGCGAGAAATGACTTAAATAAATGGCTTAAGCACGTCAAAAGGGGGTATAAAAAGTAAATGAAAACGAGAATAAAAATACATGAAACAAAATGTGGACCACCACGGGTACATAAAATGAATTGAAAAGCTTGGTTTGAGGTACTTACCCGTTGAAGACTGAAGAAAACGAAGAACGAACGATGAATCTTGAAGAACGGTCGAGAATCTTCGCGTAATTACTCACGGAAACGTTACGGAAACATTACGGAAGCGCCTCAGCTTTGATTTTCTTCACGAAAATAATTTTCCTCAGCAAATTCGAGAGAGAGAGAAGTGCCTAAGGGGCTGAACCCTTTTCTTCTTCACTTCTCCCCCTATTTATAGCAAAATAGGGGAGAAGCTTGTCGCCCAGCTCGCCCAGGCGAGCAAGGTTGCTTCCTCCAGAAGCAACAGCCTTCTGGAGGGCCCAAGTGGGCCTGGTTGCTATTTGCACCCTTGTTTACTAAATGCACCCCCCTTTCTATTTTTTTGTAATTCTTCTTCCGTAACGTTACGAAACTTTACGAATTTCGTAACGATACTTATTTTCCTTCCGCAAGGTTACGAATCCTTACGGATTATGTATTTACTCTTTTTTAGCTTTCGAAGAAGTTACGGAAACTCACGGATTGCGCAAAAACACCTCTTTTCGATTTCCGCCACATTACGGAATTTCACGAATCACGCAAGCCTGCTTCCTTTCGATTTCTGAGACCTCTTGGGACTTCATTTATTGCATGTCATCAAGTAATAATCCCTGGACGAAATTAGGGTATGACAGTTGCCCCTCTTTACTTACCTCTCATCGGAGATAAGAGGAAAGCAAAGATAGGACACTGATTTCGTCCGTTCTGCCCTTTCTGTGATGACGACTCTCATCTCCACTCCTTCTTTTTTCTTCTGCAAAAAACAAAATACAAACAACAACAAAGAACAACGAACATAATATACAAATATACACATACACATATTTGACGAAGGAACCGATCCGGAAAACAACAGAATAACATGTTTCCCAGTCACCAGAGACTTCGCGCTTGACAAGGGAGGACACATGAAAAACTCTAGGCAATAACATTCATGTGGCTCCGGAACAAAGGTGGAGTATGGAGGATTGCCTTGAGGGTCCGCACTTAGGCAATCATGAAACTCAGCTCCAAACTCGAAAGTGGAGGACACATGAATAGCCCTAAGCAATAACATTCATGTGGCTCCAGAAAAGGGTGAGAATGGAGGATTGCCTTGAGGGTCCTCTCTTAGGCAATCATGAAACTCAACTCCAAACTCGAAATTGGAGAACACATGAACAGCCCTAAGCAATAACATTCATGTGGCTCCGAAAAAGGGTGAGAAAGGAGGATTGCCTTGAGGGTCCTCTCTTAGGCAATCATGGAACACAACTCCAAACTCGAAAATGGAGGACATATGAATGACAACGCAATTCATTCATGTGGCTCCGGAAAAGGATGAGAATGGAGGATTGCCTTGAGGGTCCTCTCTTAGGCAATCATAAAACACAGCTCCAAACTCAAAAGCAGAGGACACATGAACAGCCCTAAGCAATAACATTCATGTGGCTCCGGAAAAGGATGAGAATGGAGGATTTCCTTGAGGGTCCTCTCTTTGGCAATCATGGAACAAAGCTCCAAACTCGAAAATGGAGGACACATGAATGACAACGCAATTCATTCAGGTGGCTCCGGAAAAGGATGAGAATGGAGGATTGCCTTGAGGGTCTTCTCTTAGGCAATCATGGAACACAGCTCCAAACTCGAAAATGGAGGACATATGAATGACAACGCAATTCATTCATGTGGCTCCGGAAAAGGATGAGAATGGAGGATTGCCTTGAGGGTCCTCTCTTAGGCAATCATGAAACACAGCTCCAAACTCAAAAGCGGAGGACATATGAACAGCTCTAAGCAATAACATTCATGTGGCTCTGGAAAAGGATGAGAATGGAGGATTGCCTCGAGGGTCCTCTCTTAGGCAATCATGGAACACAGCTCCAAACTCGAAAATGGAGGACACATGAATGACAACGCAATTCATTCATGTGGCTCCGGAAAAGGATGAGAATGGAGGATTGCCTTGAGGGTCCTCTCTTAGGCAATCATGAAACACAGCTCCAAACTCAAAAGCGGAGGACACATGAACAACCCTAAGCAATAACATTCATGTGGCTCCGGAAAAGGATGAGAATGGAGGATTTCCTTGAGGGTCCTCTCTTAGGCAATCATGGAACACAGCTCCAAACTCAAAAGCGGAGGACACATGAACAGCCCTAAGCAATAACATTCATGTGGCTCCAAAAAAAGGGTGTTGGCGGGACCGAACGGTCCACTGGGTTTTTCCACCTAAAAGGATAACATGCTTTTTACAAAGAAAAATAAATCATTCGCGAGAGCACCACATCTTAGAGAAACAATATACTTGTGCCAAGGGTAATCTTCCTTGTAACCGAGAATGAAGGATAGGATGTCAACTTCTAGCTTTCAAATGAACACGCAGGGGAAACATCGGGCTAAGCTGAAAATAAATCACTCATAGTGTATAAAACTCACAAGGCAAGTGTCTCATCCTATTCCCAAACCATAACTGCACCAGGACTCTATTTTGCACGCAACTTCCTATCGAATCATAAATCAAACGTACGATCACGGACCAATAGGATTTTCCCGAGGTCAGTGTTTTTGGAGAGGAATCTGGGTGTTTCGGTCTTTTCCTCTTTGTTCATGTGGGGTGGGATATTGCCAGTCAAGAATGATTCTGAGTGGCAATCTGGCTTTTGGAGACTTTCTATCCTCTTTCTTTCATTGATCGAGAATTGCTTCTTTTCCCTTTTTACTTCCTTTCAATCTTTGATCGGGAATCCTTCTTTCCTTTCTTTTGTTCTTTTCTCTATTTTTATTTTTCTCTTTTTCTTTCTTTCCATTTCTTCCTTCAATTTTCCTTCCCCATCCCTTTCTTTGGGAAATCGGGTTTTAACATTCCATTCGCTCTCCCTTGAGGAGATTTCACTGTCCTTTGCTTCAGGGGAAAGGAGGAGGATTCTTTTGATAGGCCAAGGTTCAAAGAGGTTTAAGGTTGTGTCTCAATGGGATCTTTTATCGTGGGAACCCCAATCTTGATATCTGGGGCGAGACAAATTTGGGTGTCAAGGTGTCGCTCTCGGCCCGAACTTCCGTATTATTCCATAAGGCACGCGTGACAATGATGATTTGAAAATAACGTGCAAAATTAGTCATGGCTACAGCCAGGGGGGCACTCAAGCATCCCGTTTATGGCATTGTGACACTACGGTTGGGAATTTACACAGACAAACCCAACGTTTCCAAATTATGTTCTTTCATCAGTTCAATGCATTCATTCATCCTTATCTCGGTTCATTCCAGAAAATAAACTCTTAGCATCAGTCCCTTGTTTCCAGAAGATGCGTTTGCTCTTTACGAATGATTCATACTTCTTAACTACAACATGTCGATCTTTGCGGTTTTTCTTTCTCTTTACTTTTTGTTTTATTTTTTTATATACGTTCACTAAAACTATACACCTGTGATCCTTTATGAGGAAAATCTTTCTTTGTACATCTATATTTTTATACATGACAAACTTTTTCTGTACACGCATTAGAACTCTTCTTTCTACGTCACACGGTCTATATACAAACCCTATTTACATTCAAAGATTTTTCATTTTTCCCAACACACACTTATAGTTCACACCAAAGTTCCTTCATATACACTCGTTGCTCACACACAAAAGAATTCCTTTCCACGCATCATTTACACACAAGAATCCTTCTATACACATTTCCTTTTACATACATGTATAAATAAAAACCTTTTTCTTTTCTTTATGAACATGACTTTTATACACAACGCTTCTTTCTTTTTATTAGGATTTTTGGTTCATTTTATTTTATTATATTTAGGATGACGTTCCTAAATGAAAAAAAAACTCTACGCGGTTCCAGCATTTCAACAAACATTATTGAATACAACGAAACAAATACCGACGTAACAACTCAAGTGATATGTATGTACAAAACAAAAGTCAAAACATGAAACAAACGTCAGTCCCTTAGTCAAACACAAAATATGATGATATGTAACAGAAAAAAAACAAATGGAAACAAAAAGAAATATGGATCAAGAGATCTCCCAATCATGTGGCACCGCTCCCTCCTAAGAAATCAAGTAAATCGGTCATCTCTTCGTCCTCGCGGGCCTCATCTGCCTCGTCGGGAGCCTCTGCTGGTGCCTCTCCTACCTGGGCCTCGGGCCAATCTCCAGGCCATGCGACCTCTGCCCTGAACTGGTCCGGAGTAGGGCACGGAAAAGAAGTAAAGCCCTGGCTCTGTAGGCTGAGACTCATCTAATAAAGACAATCATGAGTCTGTACATGTGCCCGGTGGTTGGCCGCCTGCTGGCGAACCAAATGCCGCAAATACAGCTCTGTATCAAACAATCCGGCTGGACCAGCCTGATGAGGTGGCGGCGCGTCCGCGGCCTATGGTGCATCACCCTGGACCTGTCTCTGCGTGCAATACTTCTCAATAAAAGCTCGGGTGATGGGCGGCCGAATCACCTTGCTAGGTGTGACGGGGACGCCGAACGACTGGTAGAGTCCTGTGATCAAGGTGGGAAATCCCAGGGCCCTGTTGGACTTATCTGGGTCCATAGGGTGCCTGGTAGGCGTCATACCTGCAAATATATAGATGGCATCAACGATTAGCTGAGCCACATGAATGCTCATCCGCGTCAGGATGGCGTACACCAGTTGACACTTCGGCAGGGGGAGGTCGAAATTATGGTCACTGGGCAGGATGTTACTGAGCAGCAAAGTCATCCATATTTGAGTCAGGGTGGTCATGTTGGTGCGCATGATCCGCACCCGTCTCCCGGCAGCAGTCCGGGCAAAATCTTGCCTCGGTATACATAGTAACTGGGCGATGGCCTCCTCATCGAACCCATCAGACCGGTTCCTCCTCTGGCCATACTCGCACTCCTTGCCCTCTTCCAGCACTAAAGGATACCCCAGGAGCTGGCCGATAGCATCTGCATCAAACGGGATCCACTGACCCCTCACCCAGGACCTCATATCACGCACGCCCTCCTTTGTTGGCCAAGCATTGGCATAAAATTCGAGGACTATGTCTGGATCAAACTTGGCCATGGGGGTAACCAGTGATGCCCACCGCCGGCAACCTATTTCTTCCTGGAAATTGGTATACTCATCGTCCCGGAGCTGGACGCGTCGCTCCCGGAGAAATGACCATCCCTTGATGGACTCGAAGCGCTGCTGGTGTTCAGCGCTCCTAAAACGGTGACTATCATACTCGGGAGCAGAACTAGTTCCTTCGGCCGCCTTATCCTTCCTGGATCTCTTTGAGGCAAGTTTCCTCGGGGCCATTTCCTGCGAGAACAAACATTTGGAAGTTAGTTTTACAAGATAACACTTATCTTAACGCAAAAAAGGTCGTGTTAATCCCTCTGATGGAGAACGGACTCATGTAGTCCATTTATGCACACGCGTATGTGTAGAAAATATCCTATTATTTATATCAACATACAAGGATATTCAAAACATTCTAGTTACCACACATATATATTTTTCGGAAAGAATACTTACACGCACGCTCAAGGTATCGTGCCAAAATTACATATGTTCATAACATAACTATTTTGCTACCACAAACTACCCACACACATTTGAAGTATTTTATTAACATACAAATTTTTGTTGTTTCATTCATATTTATTTACATATACGCACATTGGAGAGCCAATCTCACGTCACGCACACACTTGCATTTGAAAAGGAACTTTCATGCCATCTATCTACACTTGAGGAGCAATTCCACATCATATATTCATTTGGGAAGCATTCTTGTGCCATTTTTGGCATGGGTACATTTTTTGAAAGGCTTCTTATGCTACCTATCCACAAATATACATATTTTAAAAGGTATTTTTACGCTACCTATCCACAAATATACATTTTTGAAATGCATTATTTACTATTCATTCACTTTGCAAGGTATTTTCATGCCATATATTCACATATATACATATTTTTATGCCATATATATTTACACACATATCTACACACCATTGAAAAGCATCTCCCACGTTACTTAGGTGCAAAGCACCAATCATGGGGCAGCCCAAATTCTTACAAACAAGTCCCTATTTTCATGCTTTTCTAATCCTAAAACCAAACTTTGGGTTCCTAGTCAATAAGCATGTTTCCTTGCATTGAAGCTTAAAAAGTTTGGGTTCCTAAGCTTGGGACTGCATTTGGGCATCTATTTTGACTTTCCTATGCTGTCTCTACATACACAAAATAGCCCCACCATCCCAATTTTGCAAAATCATATTCATTCATCATTGGGGCATTTCACCGAGCACTTGGTGAGCGCATGTTTGAACATAAATTGCAAGAGGATGGGGACAATGTGGCATGCCCCATTGCTTCAGAATACAACCTAGGCCTAAGGCCTTCTCATCCAAATCCTCAACCCAGGAAAACAAGGATCAAAGCAAACCGAAACTGCCTCACAAATATAAGCATGTTCTCACAATTTAGAGTACCAAAAGATGAAGAAAACACATCAATGGGAAGCAAAAACATCAAGGATGGAATACTTACTTGTTGGAGTGAATGGTAACACCAAAAATGAAAGCAAAAGGCAACCAAAAGTGGCTTGAGGGGGCAAGAACCGCAAGCCTTTGTGTTCTTTCTTTCTTGAATGAAGGGGGGGAAGTTTTTGGATACAAAAACGTTCCCCTCCTTCGTTTTTATATTTTGAGTGCAGGGGTTGCTCGCCCAGGCGAGCTAACCTGCTACTTTTTTTTTTTTTTGAGGGGAACATTAACCATGTCCCCTCCTTCTTCATGGGTTAGCGTTTCGCCTAACTTGAGCTTACTTAAGTTAGAATTAGGCGTCGATTACTTATTTAAAACAAACAATAGTAAAAGAAAATGCGACCACAAAGGATATTGGGCTGCCTTGCAGCGACATTCTCTGCTTGTTTAGCGCCGGGAAGGGGCAACGACCGGTCGGTCGTGACCCTATCCCCACTTGCAGCCGTCCCCATGTACCTGCAAGTAGGAAACAAAATCCGTGGCCAATCGTGTCCGTTCATCATCTTACCTTGGTTGATTTCTGCCATTGATTTGTCTTGACTTCTGACCGTGGCCTGAGACGATTCTACTCTTTGCTATCACAAGATATGCATGTGCATGTATGAATGTATGAATGTTTCTAATGCGATGATTTTATTTTAGTGAAGGCTGGTTAGGTTCAATTTTAAAATAAGCGATTGGGGCACCCCATATACCAAGCGAAGAGGGCTCAGGCTTATAACAAATCTAAAACACAAAGTTTGAAACCAAAGGGAGGACTAAAACCTCACCTATCTTTTCCCCTTTTTTTTTAAAAGAACAAGAACAAATACAGAGGAAGGGAATCCCTGGAGGAAACCAGGAAGAACAAAAACTCAGAATTAAAAGAACATGCAACGGTCCCCTCGATTGCCCCAGATTTCAAGCGTAATATCATTTAACTACATCGAAGTTCACGGGCGAGGGCAACTCCTCGCCATCCATGTGGGTGAGTATCAGAGCACCCCCAGAAAAGGCTTTTTTCACCACGAAAGGTCCTTCATAATTCGGGGCCCACTTGCCTCGGTTATCTTTAACAGCGTGGGACATCTTCTTCAGCATGAGGTCCCCCTCGTTGAACTTTCGCGGGCGTACCTTCTTGTCGAATACGTTCTTTATCCTTCGTTGATACAAACGCCCATGGCTCATGGCGGCCAAACGCTTACCTTCAACAAGGTTAAGTTGGTCGTAGCGCGCTTGAGCCCACTCTGACTCTTCTAGGCCTGACTCCGCCATTATCCTCTGAGAAGGAACCTCTACCTCAAATGGGAGCACTGCTTCCATCCCATAAACCAAGGAATACGACGTTGCCCCAGTAGAAGTTCGTACCGAGGTTCTGTACCCGTGTAGGGCGAAAGGCAACATCTCATGCCAATCTTTGTACGACACTGTCATCTTTTGGACAATCTTCTTGATATTCTTATTCGCAGCCTCTACAGCCCCATTCATCTTTGGCCGATAAGGGGTAGAGTTATGATGCTGGATCTTGAAGTCCTCGCACATCTCCTGCATCATCTTATTGTTCAGATTGGTGCCATTGTCAGTGATGATTTTCCTGGGGAGTCCATATCGACAAATCAACTCCTTTTTTATGAATCTAACTACCACATTCCTTGTGACGTTAGTATAAGAGGCTGCTTCGACCCATTTGGTGAAGTAATCTATCACCACAAGAATGAAGCGGTGACCATTCGACGCTTTGGGTTCTATGGCCCCAATGACATCTATTCCCCACATAGAAAAAGGCCAAGGGGCGGACATAACATTCAGAGGATGTGGCGGAACATTGACGTTGTCCGCGTATGCCTGACATTTATGACATTTCCTGACATGAGCGCAGCAATCGCTTTCCATGGTGAGCCAATAATAGCCGGCCCTGAGGATTTTTCTGGCCATAGCATGCCCATTGGCATGTGTCCCAAAGGAACCCTCGTGGATCTCCTCAATCATGAAGTTCGCCTCTTTGGCATCTACGCATCGTAGGAGGGTCATGTCGTGGTTTCGTTTGTATAGGATAGTACCACTTACAAAGAAACTAGTAGCCAATCTCCTCAACGTCCTTTTGTCATTGTCAGAAATCCCTGGTGGGTATTCTTTGTTCTCGACATACTGCTTGATGTCGAAATACCACGGTTTCCCATCCCGCTCTTCCTCTATTGCATAACAATATGCCGGCCTGCCTTGAGATTTGAATTCGATGTATGGCAGATCCCCGTGTGGGGCAAGTTGAAACATGGATGCCAGGGTGGCTAGTGCATCAGCCATTTGATTCTCTTCCCGAGGTATGTGGTGGAAGGAAATGTCGTCAAAGTACTTGGCTAACCTCAAGATATGAGTTTGATAGGGTATCAACTTTGAATCCCTAGTTTCCCATTCTCCTTTCAACTGGCGTATCACCAAAGCTGAGTCTCCATACACCTTGAGTAGTTTTACATCAAAATCAATGGCCACCTGAACCCCGAGGGCGCATGCTTCGTACTCGGCCATATTGTTGGTACAATCAAAACCTAGCCTAGCCGTGAAAGGAATACACTGATCATCCGGGGATACAAGGACTGCCCCTACCCCGTGGCCCAAAGCATTTGATGCCCCATCGAAGCAAACAATCCATTTGTCTAGGTCTTCATGCATCCGCTTCTTTTCAAACAGGGCCATGATATCTTCATCTGGGAACTTGGGGTGCATCGGCCGATAATCCTGGAGGGGTTGCTGGGCCAAATAATCTGCTAAGGCACTTCCCTTTACCGCCTTTTGGGTGACGTAAATGATATCGAATTCAGACAATAGTACCTGCCACCTAGCGATTCGTCCCGTGAGGCCTGGTTTTTCAAAGATGTATTTCACGGGATCCATTTTGGAAATAAGCCACGTGGTATGGCTGAGCATGTACTGCCTAAGCCGATGTGATGCCCATACCAGCGCACAACATGTCCTTTCCAGCATTGAATAATTCATCTCACATGCGGTAAACTTCTTGCTCAGATAGTAGATGGCTTGTTCCTTTTTCCCAGAATCATCATGCTGACCCAATACGCACCCCATAGATTCGTCCAACACGGTCATATACAGGAAAAGGGGTCTTCCCGTTACAGGTGGCATGAGTACCGAGGGATTTGTGAGACTCTGTTTGATTTTCTCGATGGCCTCTTGGCAGTCATTATTCCACAGGACCGCCTGGTTCTTACGTAATAGCTTAAAAATGGGTTCACAGGTAGGGGTGAGTTGCGAGATAAATCTCGCGATATAATTCAACCTGCCCAAAAATCCCCGAACCTGCTTCTCCGTGCGTGGTTCCGGAATTTCAAGGATAGCCTTCACTTTCTCGGGATCTATCTCTATCCCTTTCTGACTTACGATAAATCCTAGTAGCTTCCCCGACTTCACCCCAAAGGTGCACTTGGTTGGGTTCAGTTTTAATTGGTATTTCCGCAACCTTCCAAACAGCTTACGCAGATTGACAAGGTGTTCGTCCTCAGTCCGAGACTTGGCAATCATGTCATCTACGTAGACCTCTATTTCCTTATGCATCATGTCATGGAACAACGCCACCATGGCACGTTGATAGGTTGCCCCAGCATTTTTCAACCCGAAGGCCATCACTTTATAGTAGAATGTCCCCCATAGGGTGACGAAAGTGGTCTTCTCTACATCTTTGGGTGCCATCTTTATTTGATTATACCCCGAGAAACCATCCATAAATGAGAAAAGGGCGAATTTGGCTGTATTATCTACCAATATGTCAATGTGTGGCAGAGGAAAATTGTCTTTTGGACTAGCCCGGTTCAAGTCCCGGTAGTCTACACACATTCGAACCTTGTCGTCCTTTTTCGGGACTGGGACAATGTTGGCCACCCACTCCGGGTACCACGCCACAGCTAAGAAACCTGCATCAAACTGCTTCCTTACTTCTTCTTTAATTTTTAAGGACATCTCGGGTTTCATTCTTCGTAACTTTTGCTTAACCGGGGAAGATTCAGGATTCAATGGCAACTTATGCTGCACAATGTCGGAATCCAGACCGGGCATGTCTTGATACGACCATGCAAAGACATCTTGATACTCTTCAAGAAGGATTATCAAGCCTTGGCGGATAGGCGCGGTCATACCGGTTCCTACCTTTACCTCTTTCTATTCCTCCGGGGTCCCCAAGTTTACCAATTCGGTTTCTTCTTGGTGAGGCTTCATTTCACGTTCTTCCTGAGCGACCAACCTCTCCAACTCTGGTGACAGGACGTCCTCTTCCTCTTCCTCGTTTATCGTTTGGCTTATATCTCGATCGAAATCAATTGTCAAACCCTCGTTGTTAGGATCCTCAACGAATCGACCCTCATATCTATACCAAACAAGGCAAAAGAAACAAAAACATGCAAAATGATATGAGAAAGGGTGGTACTGCAAGAACAGATGAAACAAGATCTCTTTGTTTATTTAATAAGGTAGGTTTCACAAAACAAAAGAGAAAGGAAATCTATAGGCTCTAATTACATTGAATCAGCGGTATAGACTTCTGACTAGCTTATCACACGCCAGTTCCCCACTTGGGAATCGGGGTGGCATGGTTGCACAAAACTTGGTGGGTCTTGAGGGAACTCCTCTTCTATTGCAGCCACCTCCTCCTCGGACCCCATTCCAGCGCTGGTGAAACACTGGCTAATACGGCCGGGCCATACCCTATCCGCCCGAAATCTTGACGGCACGTTCCTCCTCCCCGGCATCCCGGGTTCATACCCTAATCCATACTTGTATGGATTTCCCTTGATATCGACCACGTCGGCATTCCCGAGGCAGTCCTTACCTAGACCCATTCCGGGCTCAAATCCATTCCTGAGCATAACACGCGCCACCATTATGGCCGCTTTGGAGAGAGAAGGTAGCGACGGACTCGGTTCCACAGAGGCGCAGCTCACCACCTCAAAGGATTGGAAATCCGTTTCCAATGATTCTTCCGCCGCTTCTACGTACGGTGCGGAGGAGGGGCAGCTCACTAACATATCCTCTTCACCCGACACTATCACTAAAAGTCCACCCACTGCGAACTTCAATTTCTGGTGAAGCGTTGAAGGGACCACTCCCAGGGCATGAATCCACGGTCTTCCCAAGAGGCAGCTATAGGCAGGATTTATATCCATTACTTGAAACACCACATTGCAAGTGTGGGGGCCTATCTGAATGGGAATGTCGATTTCCCCCATTACTTCCCACCGAGTACCATCAAAGGCCCGCACCACCATCGAGCTCAGTTTTAAACGTGACGCACTAAAAGGAAGCTTTTCCAAAGTGGTCTTCGGCATTACATTTAAACTCGATCCGTTGTCGATAAGTACCTTTGCGACAACGTGGTCCATACATCTCACCGACACATGTAGAGCCTTGTTGTGTCCTCTCCCCTCAATGGGAATCTCTTCTTCCGCAAACGTGATGTAGTTGTTGGTGGTTATATGATTAACGATACCTTCGAAACCCTCCACCGAGATATCATGTGCTACATGGGCATCGTTAAAAACCTTCATCAACAGCGCACGATGAGGCTCGGAGTTTATGAGTAGTTCAAGCAAGGAGATCCTTGCTGGAGTTTTATTCAGTTGCTCGACTACCTTAAACTCGCTTTGTTGGATGAGGCGGAGGAACTCATGGGCCTCTTCCAAAGTCACTGTTTTTCCTTGAAGTCCCTCTTTCTTTTCGGCTCCTCTTGCCACAGGAGGATCTACTTCTTTCGAGGGGGTGGCTATATTTGTGGGCTCTTGGACCATGGGCGCCTTCCCTTTAGAGGGCAATTCCGCCGAGTGAGGGGAAGCGAACACCCGACCACTGCGGGTTACGCCACTGAGGCCGGTGATGTTGGTTACCTTAGCTGATAGGGAGTCAACTTCGGTTGCAACTCTTTCGCTGGATGCGGGAGGGGTATACTTCCACGGAACGGCCTTATCACTTTGATATGCAAATGGCATTGGCTTGGGCGCTGCCCGCGGGTATATGGGTGTGGAGCCGGTCCCTTTCCTAGTAAAACATATCACTAGGGCCTTGGGGGTTAGAGGAACCTTCTTCTCTTCCGACTGCATTCAAATTTGTGGTTCTTCCTTCCCTCCTATGAACACTTCAAGCTGCCTGCAATCCATGAGCCGCTGAAGCAATTCTTCCACCACGGGATAGGTTTCCATGTCATGTGACTCCCCAAGGTGAAACAAACATTCATCCATTTCATCTCCACCTCGGGAGACCATGCACGCCGCTTGCAGTGATTGATAGATGAAGCGTCTAGAAGTAGCCACGTCTCCTAACCTCTTTGTCCGTGATGGCCCGTCCTCTTCGACGGCGTTCACGCTAGCACCTCCATGACTAGCTAGCGGGTTGGTTTTAACATTTGGGCCTTCTTCCTGAAACGCTAGCCAACCGGCACTAATCAGATGCTGCACTTTATACTTGAACGGGATGCAGGAGTCAATATTGTGTCCGGGAACTCCACTATGGTACACACACTTGGCACTCGGATCATACCACTTGGGGTAGGGTGGCTGGAGAACCTTCCCGGGTATGGCCACCACCAAGTGATTCTCCAATAATGAAGGCCATAACTCGGAATATGCCATGGGAATAGGAGGGAAGTTGTCTTTTGGGTGCTGTGCATATTTATAGGTCGCGCCGGGGGCTGTATTATTAATTGGCCGGGGTGCGGCTGGAGCTGTGCGTTGGGCCGGCGCTCTTTCTGCTGCGGGTGGTCCTTTTACTTGAGTCGGGAGGGAATTCCCAGCTCGGATTAAAAAATTTGGGGGATTGGGATGGTATGAGCTTTGGATATTTTGGGGTGCTTTCATCCATGTTGGGGCGGTGGTGACCGCGTGGGCGCCTCCTTCCTTTTTCCTCGCGCCCACTGCTGGGGCTGTTCTGTTGTTTTTGGGGGCCATATTGGCAGCATATTCAAACTTGCCTTTTCGTAGCCCGAATTCAATCCTTTCTCCGGCGAAGATGAGATCCGCAAAGTTAGCTGGCATGTAGCCTATCAGCTTTTCATAGTAGAACGTGGGTAACGTATCTACCATAATTGTGATCATCTCCCTTTCCGTCATGGGCGATACGACTTGGGCTGCGAGATCTCTCCATCTCTTGGCATATTCCTTAATGGACTCATGCTCTCGTTTAGTCATACCCTGAAGTTGGTTCCGATCGGGAGCCATGTCCGTATTGTACTGGTACTGCCTAATGAAGGCAGTTGCCAAGTCCTTCCATGATCAGATCTGGGAAGCTTCCAGATTGGTATACCATGCTACAGCTGCCCCGGCCAAGCTGTCTTGAAAGAAATGGACCAACAACTTTTCGTCCGCAGAATACGCCCCCATCTTCCGGCAATACATCCGGAGATGCCCCTTTGGACATGTCGTCCCTTTGTACTTATCAAAGTCTGGTACTTTGAACTTGGGAGGGATGACGATGTTGGGCACAAGGCATAAATCTGCCAAATCCGAGAATGGGTAATTACCGAGGCCCTCGACTGCTCTTAACCTCTCTTCAAGCGCCTCAATCTTTCCCTTATCTTCCGCAAAGGGAACAGATTCTTTTACGGGTGTGGGTGAGGCCGGGATATGGCGGACTATGTTCGGCTGGGGTAGTTCATGCGGGGATGGATCTTTGAGGTGGAGCAGGGGGCCAAGATGGGTATCTCCTTCCCCATCGTCTAGTTCGGGATAGTCTTCATAAGGTGGGAGTTGCCCCTCAAAAGTAGGGGCTTGGCTTAAATCTTCCGGAGTGGGGGGTGAAGTCCGGAGGCAGGCCATAAGGATAAGCTTGCGGACTATACCTTCGACCGAACACGGCCGTGTTTCTGTCTAGGCCCGGATTCAAGGCGGGCTGCAGCACCGGCTCCGCTTCCCTAACTGTACTGGAGGCGGTTGCGGTGGCTTTATCCTCTATGGTTTTCTGAAGTTTTAACATGACCTCCGAGATGGAAGCCATTTGATCTTTTAAGGCCGATAGATCGGCCTTTATCTGTTCCTGCACACCCTCTTCATTATCCATTTTTTCTGGATCGAGTGTTGTAGGGGTGCCTTGGTTTTTTCTTAGTTATGATGAAATTCCTAAAGAAATAAACAACGGTGAGTATGCCACCAAAACATGAGTATGCAAATGGATGATCGGAGCACTTGGATCCACCCCAAGATTTTTAGATAACGTAATGAGTCCATAACTTCTCATTTTATAAAAAGAACAAAGCTTTCATCTAGCCAAGATTATACAAAGGTGTTACAAAAGAACCTAACGATTCCTAATTATATGGGCCATCAAATCTATCATGTGCTGACAGTAATTGATTAGCCCATGGATCTCCTCGGGGGAAGTACTCACTTCGGCCATGGCTTTTGCTTTGGCTAACAGACGCGGGAGGTCTTGACTTCCATTCAAAGTCAAGGCGAACCTATCCATCCACATAGTCGCTTCTTGATGCAACGCATCAATCACCCTTCCTCTTGCTTCTTTTTCGGTATACACTTGTGCAAAATCCTCCACTAGTTTTGGTTCATGGGCCATGGACTGGTTCAATTCTTCCTTGTATTGCCCTATGATAGCTAGCATGCTTTGCTCCGTAGCTTCCAAGTGTTGAGCCAAACTCCTTTTGGACCTCACGCAAGCAACTAATTCTTCTTTTAAGATCATGCCATGCACCCGTGACCGATCTCTCTCCTCTCTTCGGAGCTTGAGCTCATTGTTGCTACCCCACAATGCTCCTCGGAATTTCTCTTGGCCATATTCCTCCTTGCGGGCCCTTTTGGTTTCTTGTTCAAGGGCTCTTGCAGTGGCCGCGTTTTCCTCTTGTAACTCGGTGCACTCCTTCCGGATGTGTGTAGTAGCTGATTTGAACTTCTCCTTGGCGAGTCTCACCTTCCCTAGCTCTAATTTTAGAGCTCGGACTTCTTCATCTTCCTCCGGAGCTTCGAAGTTCTCCTCATCGATAACTTTCAAGTTGGAGAGCCAATCTAAGCCCCGCATGTGAATTCTTAGCCACCCATGATAACCTCCGATGACGCTGTTTCGGATGCCTCTAAGCTCCTTGTCTTTCCTCAACGGATTCCTCCACGCCTTGTGGATTCTTTGTATAACCTTGAGACCTTGCGCGCCTAGATCCCTCACAAGGAAAGGCGAGAGACTTTCTTCGGTTGGCGCTCCCCTCATGGGATACCCTAGCTGTCTTATGGCGAGTGCGGGATTATAATTAATACAACCCCTAGTTCCAATCAATGGAACATTAGGGTAGTCCCCACACGAGAAAAGAACTCCTTCCTTGCCTTCCTTCCAACGAGGAAACCAATTGATCGTGCTGCCCCCTATCCCAGCCAAATGTTGGTCCCAATCGACTCTTCCTTTTTCGGCGCATGAGCGATAGCTTTGAAGCGGACACGGGTGTCTCGTGTCTTGTCAGAATAGGTGTGAAATCAACCACACACAGAGAGCGGGTAAACAACAGACAATCCGTGCACTGTTTTTCTCACACCTCCGGTCAAAGGTGTCGAACAAATTTTCCAAGATAGCTACCACTGGACTTTCCTTGCTATGGTGATATGCGAGGAAAGCATCAATGGCGACTAAGTCTATCAAACCGTCCACGTTCGGAAAGAGGACAACCCCAAAAATCAGCAAAGCTAAAATATCCGCAAACGGCCCCACTTCTCTTGGCTCGCCATATCCCTTGCCTTGCCTTCCAAGTATTTCCGTGGCAGGCCCACTATTCCATTCCGAATTTGCTTCATGCGATCCAACTCTTTTGCTGAATCCCCAATCACAGCTGCAATCTTGCTCAAGGAAGGAAGAAAGTCGGAGAAAAGATACAGTTTTCTCCCCCCGAGAGGGCATCCTAATATCTCTTCAAACTCTTCAATAGTTGGTACTATTTGGAAGTCCCCAAACGTGAAACACCTCAACGGCTGGTCATAGTATTGGGCGAGGGATACGACAGCTTCCGTAAATACCTCCGCTACGGTCAAATCTAGAATCTTCCCGTACACTTTGCGGAAGGCTTGCCTTTGGAGAGGTGCCATCAATCGTCCTAATTCCTTGAGGCTAGTGACATCTAGACCTTTAACCTTGACTTGATAAAACCTTTTGCCGTTTTGATTTGTCCCCATCATTTTACCTAAAAAAGGGGTGGATCAAGACTCTGACATGAATGATGCAATGCGTACGCATGAAACGGAAAGAAAACAACACAAAGGGGTAATTCACACATACGAGACCGCAGAGATCCAATTTTAATGCTACGTTTCGGGCATGACGGCGCCTCAACGTAGCATTAAAAAGGTTACGTATTACTCCAAAGAAACCAAACATCACTAGCAAAACTATAAACTAGTGCTATTTACTAAAAATGCATGAGAACGAATGGCACAGAGCGTGTTTGCTCTTTGCCCCTATTTGGGAACCTAGGACAATATCTAGGGGTCTCTAATAACTACTCCCCAACAATTCATAACTCACACGGCTGTTTTCTAGAGGTATCATCACTCAAGATAATAATATTGTGGCGGTATGGAATACCAGCGACAACACATTATAAAGAGAGAAAGCTCTAGACGAGGTTTCACTATTATCAAGCAAGTCGGAGACCTAGCATGATGATAGATTCACCTCCATTCCTTAAATTCCCATGAACCCGGGTGTAGGGCCCTTTTTTTACTCAAACCCGTGGGTGCTTAGAATGCAGTGTAAAGAATGCGAAATAGACAACAATTATTTACATTTTACATAGTTCAATAAAATCACACCCAAAGTTTCACAATTCCACAATTCCTAAAATAGGCCTAACTCACAAAAAGATCCCAAGTGGAGTCGCCAATTGTCGCAACTTGCCCTTCGCGGGCGAGCGAGGGCGAGGCTCACGGGTCCGCTTCCCAAAGGAGGAAAAATGCACGGAGTCGCCACCAACGTTTATTTGTGGAAAACGTCGGAAAAACCGAAGGAAACCGGTCGAAATGAAAATTCTAAGTTCGGGAGTTGTATTTACGCTTGAGGAAGGTATTAGCACCTCTCACGTTTGTCTCGAAAGACAACAGCCTATTTTTTAGAATTGTGGAATTTGTGTTACCTTAACTTTATTTCTTTTTATTTTTTGAGGTCGACAAAAGCGGGGCTTTCGCTCCTACGTACCCTCCATCGGAGAGGAAATCAGACCTACGTAGTTCTTTCTTATGCGTGAATCAAGTGATTCTTTTTACTTGAGGGGTGATCATTTTAAGGCGTTGGACCTTAAAAATGATCCTTTTTTACTTAGTAAGAAACTGACATGATAAACTTTCAAAAAACCTATTTTTGTGGATGAGCTTGACTAGGCGAGTTGATTTTAGCCTTAGTTTCACTTTAGTTATTAGTCAATTCAATTAAGAATGAGAAGTCCCAAAGAGAAAACGTCCGATTGATCTTACGCTTTTATTTTACTAAAAGGTATTTTTTTATTATTATATTATTATTTTACCTCTTTTTTATTTCCAACGTGGTTACGCCACGACCGAACGGTCGGAATTCGTTTTAACCAAAATTAACGGATGATACAATTCAAACGATCGGTGGAAGTTTATTTTATTTTTAGATTAAGCGAGAAATGACTTAAATAAATGGCTTAAGCACGTCAAAAGGGGGTATAAAAAGTAAATGAAAACGAGAATAAAAATACATGAAACAAAATGTGGACCACCACGGGTACATAAAATGAATTGAAAAGCTTGGTTTGAGGTACTTACTCATTGAAGACTGAAGAAAACGAAGAACGAACGATGAATCTTGAAGAACGGTCGAGAATCTTCGCGTAATTACTCACGGAAACGTTACGGAAGCGCCTCGGCTTGGATTTTCTTCACGAAAATAATTTTCCTCAGCAAATTCGAGAGAGAGAGAAGTGCCTAAGGGGCTGAACCCTTTTCTTCTTCACTTCTCCCCCTATTTATAGCAAAATAAGGGAGAAGCTTGTCGCCCAGCTCACCGAAGCGAGCTCAGCTCGCCCAGGCGAGCAAGGTTGCTTCCTCCAGAAGCAACAGCCTTCTGGAGGAATCTTCTGGAGGGCCCAAGTGGGCCTGATTGCTATTTGCACCCCCCTGTTTACTAAATGCACCCCCCTTTCTATTTTTTTGTAATTCTTCTTCCGTAATGTTACGAAACTTTACGAATTTCATAACGATACTTATTTTCCTTGCGCAAGGTTACGAATCCTTACGGATTCTGTATTTACTCTTTTTTAGCTTTCGAAGAAGTTACGGAAACTCACGGATTGTGCAAAAACACCTCTTTTCGATTTCCGCCACATTACGGAATTTCACGAATCACGCAAGCCTGCTTCCTTTCGATTTCTGAGACCTCTCGGGACTTCATTTATTGCATGTCATCAAGTAATAATCCCCGGACGAAATTAGGGTATGACAAGTTTACTTTTTATGCTTAATTCTTAATTTTGGGTTTTGGGTTTACTACTTTTATTTAGTTTCCACTTATTCCCCATTGCTCCTCTATTCCTTTAGGTTTTAGCTACTTATCCCATACTTTCCTCTACCTTATCCTTGGCCCCATTACAACCTTAAAAGACCTTTCGATCCTCATGTGCATGTGTTTGTGGTGTGGTTGTCAATTTTAGAGTCTTGCCAAGTCTATGTGGTGTTTGTTTTCATGGGTGCTCTGAGAGTAAACAGTAGCCTAGACACTTGAGAGATAGAGTGCATATCTTATGAGGCTTTATCACTTTTCATTCTTGAGTTGATTGACTATCTTGCCATGTTTGAGATGCTTGGATGATTTTCATGATTGTCTTGATTCTTTAACTCTCTACATGTTGGATGTTGCCCATTCCTTTCATTCCTTGAGATTCATTGAGAAATATGTAATTGTTTTTGTGTTTGTTTGTTTCTCTTTAATGCCTCTAGATTTGTTCCTTACTTTGCCTTTTGATTTTGCCCAGGAGTGCAAAAGGCTAAGTGCGGGGGGATTTGATGTGTCATTATTTTCTCCTATTTCTTAACCCTTTTTGTCACCATTTTAATTACTGATTAGCCTTAATTGTCAAATTAATTATGCAATTTTATCATTTGGGCGTACTTGACTAATTTTGTGTTTTTAATTTAATTTCAGGAGAATTATAAGCAATTGGGCTTGAATCCGGAATTAGGCTTGGACTTGAAGAGAGCAGACAATTTTATTTTATCAAATCTTATCTTATCCAGATTTTATTTCATCTAGATTTTATTTCGTCTAGATTTTATTTCATCCAATCTTATCTTATGTTGTCCAGATTTTGTTTTATTTCGTTTATGGGCTTGGACTTAAAATAGATTTGTAAGCTTTGGGGCTGAGGACCTATATAACAGCACCAGGGTTTTAGTTTGGGGAGGTTTTTCGGAGAGGAGAATAATTCTAGGATTTTAGAATTCCAATTTTTACTGTTCATGCGCACTGTTCACGTTGAATAAAATTCGTTTTCTGCAATTTCATTTCTGCTTCAATCTACAATTTCATTTCTACTTATTAATGGAAGGCTAAGTCTCCAGCGTTGTTTTCTCTTGAGGATCAAGCACAACTCTCTTTGAGGTTTTATTATTACTATTGAATTCTAATCAGTTTTTCCTCTTCACCAATTACTCTATATTTGTTGCTATTAATTCATGCATGCTTAGGGCTTGATTAATTGTCTCTGCACTTAATTTACGTTCATGCTTAATGATCAGTTTCGTTCATGATTGTGGAAGCAATGCCTTCAAAGGTTATTTTGATGATGCCAAAGAATTCAAGAATCAAGAGAAAGATTCAAGAGAAGTTTCAAGTTTCAAGTTTTCAAGAATCAAGAATCAAGAATAATCAAGAACAAGATTCAAGACTCAAGATTCAAGAATCAAGAGAAGACTTAATCAAGATAAGTATGAAAAGGGTTTTTCAAAAACTGAGTAGCACATGGATTTTTCTCAAAACATGCTTACCAAAGAGTTTTTACTCTGGTAATCGATTACCAGATTTTTGTAATCGATTACCAATAGCAAAATGGATTTGAAAAAGTTTTCAAATGAATTTACAACGTTCCAATTGATTTCATAAAAGTTGTAATCGATTACAATGTTTTGGTAATCGATTACCAGTGCCTTTGAACATTGAAATTCAAATTCAAATGTGAAGAGTCACATCCTTTCACTAAAAGCTTTGTGTAATCGATTACACTGATTTGGTAATCGATTACCAGTGGTTGTTTCTGAATAAATCAAAAGATGTAACTCTTCAAATGGTTTTTGACTTTTTCAAATTGGTTTTAAGTTTTTCTAAAAGTTATAACTCTTCAAAATGGTTCTCTTGACCAGACATGAAGAGTCTATAAAAGCAAGACTTTGTTTTGTATTTTCAATCAATCTTTCTAAGCAATCTTTCTATCAGTTCATCTCAATCATTTCTTTCAATTATCTTTCAATATTTTCTTTCATCTCTTTCAACAGTTGTTTTGTTTCATCTTCTCTTCATCTTTCTAAAAGTTTTTGTTCAAAACTTTCTCTTCCAAGAAAAGTTCTTTGTTCAAAAACTTGTGCTATTCATCTTTTTCATTCCCTTCTCCCTTTGCCAAAAAGAATTCGCCAAGGACTAACTGCCTGAATTCTTTTTGTGTCTCTCTTCTCCCTTTTCCAAAAGAACGAAGGACTAACCGCCTGAATTCTTTTGTGTCTCCCTTCTCCCTTGTCAAAGAATCCAAAACGACATAGTCTGAGAATTCTTTTGATTCTTCCCTTTCCCTTATACAAAAGTTTTCAAAGGACTAACCGCCTGGTAATTCTTTTGTATCCCCATTCACAAAGTATCAAAGGTTTAACCGCCTGAGATCTTTGTCTTAACACATTGGAGGGTACATCCTTTGTGGTACAAGTAGAGGGTACATCTACTTGGGTTGTTGACTGAGAACAAGAGAGGGTACATCTCTTGTGGATCAGTTCTAGTGGAGGATACATCCACTAGGTTCAAAGAGAACAAGGGAGGGTACATCCCTTGTGGATCTTTGCTTGTAAAAGGATTTTTACAAGGTTGAAAGAAATCTCAAGGACCGTAGGTCGCTTGGGAATTGGATGTAGGCACGGGTTGTTGCCGAACCAGTATAAAAAACTCTTGTGTGTTTGTTTCCTTCTTCCCTACTCTTTTACTTTCTGCTGTGCATTTAATTTCCGCTTTTACTTTCTGTTAAGTTTCTCTTCTACTCCATATTCTCTTAACAACATAAGTAAAAGCCTTAGAAGAGTAATTTTTTAATTAGTAAAGGTTTAGGAATAATTAATTCAACCCCCCCCTTCTTAATTATTCTAAGGCCACTCGATCCAACAATGATTAATTGGTGTATGTGTTGCTTAATCACATAATGACAGCCTTATGTTAATTTTTGCTTAGTAATTTAATTTAGGGTTGGATTAAGTGGTTGAACTGGTTAGGGATAAATCCTCGTAACCTAGGATAAGAAACTTGCTTGTGAATTAAGGGGAAACAACATGTTTTAATTTTTTTATTTCTTTAATTCAAATTTGCTTGCGGTTTAATTTACAAAAACAAACAACCCCCCAATTTGTTACTATTTTATTACTATCTGTTATGAACGTTTGGTTGACCATTGCTTGTTGGGAGACGACCTAGGATCACTTCCTAGATACTGCATTTTTAATATTTATTTGATTCGGGTACGGCCTCGATCATAGGGACTTGTTTTAAATTACATCCATGTTTTAGCCATAGTAAGAGTTGTTTGGATCATGGTCGATGATGCCACCAAGTTCATGCAGGTTAGTTAGAGCTTGTCTCCATGCTTTTTTGGTTAGTGTTTTCCCCTATCCTTCCTGAGTAATTACATCTTGTAGTTATTGGTGTATGCTTTTACTCTTCACGTTTATATTTTAATTGGGCGGGTTGTGAATACCCCAAAGCATTATGTCTTCTATTATGCGATGATAAATTGATTATGTATGAATTGTAGACATTTCATATAGGATTTGGTCATGTTTGAATTATAGATATATTATCTTAGGATTTAAGTATCTCATCTTATCTTGGGAATTAGATGTATTATCTTATTTTAGGAGAATGATATGAAAATCAAGAGATGTGAGCAAAGTAATTAGGGACATTGTTTTGATGTGTAAAATTAGTCATGGAGATTATTAAATTAGGCTTTGTGGTATTCATAAAAATGTAGCCCTAGATCTTAGATAATTGTATTAGCTTTCAAACAAGAAGATAGTCAATTTGGTAGGAGTATTATAACTCTAGATATCTTGGTTACACCTCATAGAGGTCATAGACGTATAAGATAAAATGATAGAAATAACTCCCAAAACTTAAGATATGTTATACCAGTCATAAGACTAAGTAGATGGTTGTTATAGTGGGTACGTGTTATAGAAGTCAGATTCATTTTGTGTACACGACTTAATTAAATGATGATGTTTAGATACCTGTGTTGCAATGTGGTATCATGTCAGTGAAAAATAACATCAGGGCGTTTAGGAGTACATAACAAGACATGCCACACAATGGGTATGTCAGGTTAGTCTCACTAAGTGAAATCATAAGGTGACCAGTTAGGGTCACTTAGTTTTGCAAGAGTGCTCCAACCATATGTGATCAACATAGGCTTAAAGGAACACTCAAACCGAGTGTATTTACCCCAAAGACCTAGACTCAGAAGAATCTGTTAAGGTCTCACCTTCCTGATTCAGGTCCAACCCCTAAAACAACTTTTGCATGTAGATGTTGCTCATGAATTATACAATACTCGCAACTTCACACTTATTTTCAAAACACGTTTAACACATTGCACTGCAATTTAACACCTTAGGTTCCTAACTTGGAACCCTACACTTTCCTTTTAACACCTTGCACATAACCACTTTTCTCAAGGTAAACACCAGTTGGATTATTGTATAATTCATAATTCACAACACAAGTAATATCACATCAAGTATTAACCAAACACTTATTCACAACCATATTCCATGTTCACAATTTAACATCTTACAACATCACAATCCACCATTATATGTTCACGTGTATCTCACAAATTAACACATGCTCAACTTGAGAAAACAAACAAGCATTGAAGACCTTAATTGCTTTGTTAAATTTGTTGTAATAGAACAATTGAGTGCTAAGTTTTTTCTATTGCAATTCCTTGTATTTGGACATTCTTCGGGGGTGTATTGGAATATCTAAGAGACCACCCAAACCTCTATTTGTGTGTAACAACTTAATGTAAACCATGTAGACTAAGTGAAGAGCCAATTGGTACCTCCAAAGGGTCATCCAAGTCTTCACATAGGAAACCGTCTAACTTGCTTAAATTTCCTTTACCTTCCATTGTCAAACCACCTAGATAGCTTGCCTTTTACCAATTAGTTTTTACCTTATCTTTCACACCTCTTTAGTGTTTATTTTGGATAGTTTCAACCATAATTTCTCCTTTTGTTTTCAAACCCCCAACAAGAGAGAACCACAACTTAGGAATCAACATGAGTCTTCATTCTTCATCTAGTGTTAATGGTGAGGGTTCTACTCCTAAGGACCCCTTGTATAGGATATTTAGATGAGTTAAGATCCCTTAAATTATGGAAAGAAAAACAAGAGAGAAAAGAAAAAGAAAAAAAAAAAGAGTGAAAGAAATAAGTCAAGATGAAAGAGAGAAAATAAGAGAGGAAGAAAGAAGAAAAATAATAAAAGAAATAAAAAGAGAAAAACATATCTTCTATACTAGTCATGACTCTTGCAAGAGTTTAAGTGAAGAGCTTAGTAACTATTATGGAGGGTGGCATAGGTCACATACTAAACATCAGTCCCAAAGAAGAGAAAAGGATAAAAGGCCTCAAGAGGTTAACATTAGTCTCCCATATTTCCATGGAAAAGATAATGTTGAGGCCTACCAAGATTGGGAAATGAAGGTTGAACAACTCTTTGCTTACCATCATATTAGTGAAGAGAGAAAAGTTCCATTGGCTACCCTTAGCTTTCAAGGGTATGCCCTCTATTGGTAGACTTCCCTTGTTAGAGAAGGAAGGATTCATAGGGATCCTCCAGTAGAGTATTGGAATGATCTTAAGAGTGCCCTTAGGAAGAGACACATTCCCTCCTACTATGAAAGGGAGCTTATGGACAAGCTCCAAAGGCTTAGGCAAGGGAGTATGAGTGTTGAAGAATATAGACAACAAATGGAACTACTCTTTTAAGAGTTGGACTTAGGGAGGAGGAAAGAACAAGCATAGCTAGGTTCCTTAAGGAGAGAACATCTTTCATACAATATGCAAAATTTTAGATAAAACTTGTTCTCTCATTGTGGATAGTGGATCTTGTTGCAATTGTTGTAGCACAAGATTAGTTTCCAAGTTGAACCTCATTATCATTCCCCACCCAAAACCTTATAAACTTCAATGGCTTAATGAGCAAGGGGAAATGATAATTAACCAACAAGTGAAGGTACCTTTCTTCATTGGGACATATAGAGGTGAAGTTAATTGTGATATAGTTCCCATGGAGGCAAGGCATATTCTCTTAGGAAGGCTGTGGAAATTTGATAGGAAGATCATTTACAATGGCCTAACTAATGAGATTACCCTCACCCATCTTGGCACTAAATTTGTGTTGCATCCTCAAACACCTTCACATATAGCTAAGGATCAAGTACAAATAAAACTCAAATGGGATAAGGAAAAGAATAGAAAAAGAAAAGAAAAACAACCTTTAATGGTTAAGAAGGAGTGTAAAGAGGTAAGTGTCTCCTCCAAGAGGTTAGCTAAGAAGGAAAGACATTTTCCAATAACGACAAACATTAAAGAAACTTCGATAAGAGAATAAATGTCATTCCTGAATGGCCCACTCCACTAAGTATAAGGGAAATTTGGGGCTTCCATGACTTAACAAACTTTTACAAAAGGTTTGTCCCATATTTTTCTATACTTGTAGCACTACTCATTGAGTTGGTGAGGAACCATGTTCCCTCATGGGAAGATGCCCAAGGAAGGGGTTTTCAGACCCTTACCCTACTCTAACATACCCAACACCACTAATATATATGTTTTTATTCTTTTTACAAGTGTTGAGGGAAGAAGCCCAGAGTTTCAAGAACCTCTGGATTTGAGGTCAAATCCTTTTCAAGGGGGAGGGGATGATGCAATCCTACCCCCTAAGGGCATTGGATAGAAGACTCCGAGAAGATTGGGCTAGAGATGCAGGATAAGGCCTTAGGGTTCTCATGAGCCTTAGGGTAGATTTTGGGTCCATGGGCTAATTATGAGTCCACTTATCTTTGTACATATTAGATTAGGGTTTCATTATTTTTGGGCCTTGTATTTAGGGCTCCATAGTGTAGGGAGGGTGCCCTAGTAATGTAGGATTTTTCAGTTCTTGTATTTTAGGGCACCTAGACTAGTTTTTGTATTAGGGGTAATTTTCTAAT
The DNA here is from genome assembly GCF_004193775.1 of Glycine soja. Classification (NCBI taxonomy): domain Eukaryota; kingdom Viridiplantae; phylum Streptophyta; class Magnoliopsida; order Fabales; family Fabaceae; genus Glycine; species Glycine soja. The sequence goes on along the minus strand of NC_041009.1, from coordinate 30,604,727 downwards.
CATAATTAGTGAAATTCTGGCTCCACAAATTCAAATTCAAATTCAAGTGAAATTTGAATAGAAATTCAAATTTTCCTCCAATTTTGTGTAACACTTAGGCTATAAATAGAGACCTTGTGTGTGCATTTTTCAACTTTGATCATTTGAGAAATTACACTTCAAAGTTCATACCATATTTGAGGCATAAATTTTGTGCCCTCCCTCTCTCCCTCTCCTTCCACTCATCTTCTCCTACCTTCAAGCTCTTATCCATGACTTCCTATGGTGGTGAGCTTGTTCTTGACTCGTCTTCTCCTTGAAGTGGCGTCTCCAATCACCTTTCCTCCTTCTCCATTTCGCTGTCATTGATCTTCAAGAAGCAAATGACTCCATTGATAAAGAAGATCCAAGGCCTACGAGCTGTACAAGGAGCTACATCAACTTCGATGCCAAGAAGCTCTACCAGATCACCAATGGCACTGCCCTCGCCACCACCACGTACCAGGCCACCGGCAACGCCCACGGATCCGCTGGCTTTGTCAACATCATCGATCTCCATGAGAAAAAGGTCAAATTCGACATCGAAAACAATGTTGGCACACTCTCCTCAACTTTTGTCAAATCTGTAGAAGAAATCCTTTACAACATCTCAGTAATCCAGATCAGCAAAGTTCTCCCCTCTACCGTAATAGAAGCTCCTGCACCCGTACCCACCCAACAAAACCTCACCAACATTATGTCAAAACATGAATGCAAGGTCTCCGCTGACGCTCTCTCTTCTCAACCCAACATGCTTAACACCTTCAATGACAACCTTGATGGGGGCTTAACCATCTTTTTCCCCCTCGACAACGCATTCAAAGCATTTCTCCCTAAATTTGAAAACCTAACCAAATCCAGTAAGGTTGCACTTCTAGATTTACCAGTCCAAAGCCACTCTCAAATCCAACAACGAACTTTAGAACACTCTTGTCACTGATGGCACCAACAAGAACGACTTCACTGTTCAAAACGACAATGAAGATGTTACTCTGAAAATGAAGCTCACCACTCTGAAGATCACCGACACGTTGATTGACAAACAACCTCCTGTGATGCTATGACACTCTATCTGATAATGTGAAACTTTGTGTTAAGTGATTAGGGTTGATGAGGTGTCACTTCATCTGTCACGTCACCACTTAACATGAGACTAATGATAGATACTACGTTGAAACATAAAAATTTTTCAAATATGTAATTGATCAAAAATAAATTTAAGATAATAATCTAAAAGTGACACATTTTTTAAGTATGAAAAATATAGTTAAACCTAATTAATTCTATGCTTTCTTTGCATATACCTAGTTTCTATTTTCAAACACGTATCTTTTAGTTTATAAGAATGAATCTTAAAATAAGTCTCGAAAAATTAAAAAAGAATGAATCTTAAAATCCAATTACACGACATAAATGTCTTCCAAAAATTTACAAATGCTACAATTTGTAAAACTTAATATGTGTGCTAGGTTTTTGCGTGGAAATTGGACCCTGATTTTATTTCTGATGGGCAAATGAGAAATTGATAAAAACAAGAAAGATTGCATTTTGTCCGGAAAGATACGCTACCATGTGTGTGTCCTGAAGATCACTGCCATCACGTGAAAACAAAATAATGTGATTAAAGTAAATTTTTCTTAATCATAATATTAATACAAAATTGTTTCGTTAAAAATAATAATATATTTTTATCACATATAAATTAAATATTTTTCTTTTAATATGATTTATTCAATAATTAATCAGGATTTGTTCTCTAACACGTGTGTGAAATGATGTTGTTGGTGATTAAAGAAAGCTTCCATCACCATATACCAATATTCTTTTTTTCCTCTGCGGTTTTTTCTTTCATTGGGGTGGACATAAACTGGACACAAACGAAAATTTGGGCAATCCAAAGACCAACATTACGGAACAGAAAAGAGGCAGTATAGTTGCTGTTACTCTATATAATAATTTATTACTCTCAGTTTGTCCACGACGGTGTACCCCCACCAAGAGTGCAGACAAAAGTGGCATTTATTAAGGCTTTGTTTGGTATACTTGCATCTGCATCTGCATCTGCCCGGGAAAGGATCAACCATCAATTCTAGCCCATAGACATTAGTAGGTAGGTATTCATGAAAAAAAAAATCAACAACTAAACAACAAAGTTATTCTAACATTTAACACGAATTGTAATAATTTGTATTTATTAATCAAATAATTTAGAATTTAAATTTTAATTGATTATTGGATATAAAATAAATTATGTTGGAAGAAAAATACTCACATTGTGTATGTTTAAGATTCTTAACGAAAATTTATTATTATTTCCGACAGAAATAATTTCATATTAATATTATGATTATAAAAAATCATTCTAATAATAATAAATATATATCCAATCATATTTATAAGATTCAAATTTTTAAATTTGTTTGTTCCTTTGTATCTGTACCCGCACCATATAACTTGATACATTTTCTTTGATTTTATCAAGTCTATTGTTATATATGGTTGATCATTAGGAATAACACTTACATTATATTTGGAACGATGTAATGTGGATCGGATATTCTCTCTTTACGTCCAATATTCTCATTATGCAGAAACAAGTATTGGTCACTTCTGTTTTGACGTGGTTAATTACGTTTAAGAATTGAAAGCAAACACCCATTTATTATAGCTTCTGTTTTGACGTGATTAATCACGTTAAAGAATTGAAAGCAAACACGCATTTATTATATCTACAAATTTTTTCTTTTATTTCTTTATCCTTCAATGACTTTATATTGTGTTAGGGTACGTACATGAATAATTTTTGTTATACATCTAAGGTATGTTTGAATGGTAGAAAAGAAAGCAAACATGTGTAGACTAATATATCTTTGATTTGAGGGAAACCAAACTCAAATTCTTTAAGCAATAAGATTTCTGATTCTAGTACCGCGGATAGGATGGGAAAAAAACACATCTGAAAGGTTCATAGAAAAGAAAGACAATGATCAACAGGTTAATGTTCCAAGTGAAACTTTGCATGAATCTCAAAATTTTAAATTTGAGCACCGTAAATAGAAAAAATGTGACTAAAATATAATATATTATTAAATATGGTCAGCCAAATTTTTTACACAAATTAATAAATGAAAAAGTCTATTAATATTTTATATCAGGAACATAACATCTAAAAAGATTATAAATATCAGTATAATTTTAAATTATTTTAATTCTCATTGAATTCTTAAATTTATAAAATGTAAATCACTTGAATATTTTTTTATCCCATGTTCATTATATAAACTAAAGTGAATATTTAAATACAAACTAAAAATTACATTAACCCCAAAATCAATTTTTTTTTTACCCTATTTATCTTAAAAGATAAATTATAAATAATTCTTATAATTATACGATCTAGTTTAGTTGGTTCAATATAATATATGAATGATGAAATGCTTTAGTATCATATTTAATTCTTATAAATAAAAAAATATTTTATTTATTTATTTTATTACATTTTCCTCTCTCCTCACCCCCTGCCTACGTGTGGATGACAAGGAACAAGAGAGAGATGATGAATAAAACCAGGAAGCACGAGGTGGGGGACCACAAACCACAAACCCACATGGTCTGCCAAGGAGTACATTAGGGCATAAAATCTTCAGCTGTGAAATAAGAAGGGTTAGGTATGGTAGTTAGAAAGTCCAACATCACGCTCTTGTTCCCGAATGGGACCATATCATAAACAATGCAATAACTTTGTTCTCTCCTTTCCCTTTTTAAGATCCGGATAAAATGGAATAATTAACAAAGATAGAGAGAGCTTTGCCACTTCTTTCATCACACGGTTATCGCTTTCTACTTCCCCTAATTACTTCTCTATCCTCATCTAAGAATTTTCTTTTGTGGCTAAATTATTACATGATAACCTGTCCCATAGCACACTGTATGCTCGAAAAGGTTTTCGTATTTTTCCTATACACTACTAATAAACCTAACTCAGTTTAACAAATGATACTAATCAATTTTGTAATTGGCTGAAATTATTTTAGATTAGATATTGAAAGATGGCGAAAGGGCAACTGAGCTCTCTATTTCTACGCACATACACAAACACAAACAGTACGTGTGTCAGTGTGCACACAAATTAAAATTATTATTATTTTATTTACATTTGGCATTTCATAATACTCTTATACCATGTTTTAACAATTATGTGAATTTTGTAAATTATAAGTCTAGTTCATATAAGCTGAAGGCCCAAAATCAAATTCTCACTCTCCTGTTTTAAATTATATTTAAAAAAATAATAAGCTAAATTGTAGAAGAAAAATTAATTAACGCCAGTTAAAAGATCGTTAGGGAAACAATGTCTGGTGAAAAATAAAATATAATATTTTATTCCGAAACTAGATACCCTATATTTTATTCTCGAAAATAGATACCCTATTTTATTATACTACAATTAATTATTAAAAATATACTATAATTATAAAAAAAATAGAAATGACAAATCAAAACAACTAAATGTAATAATAGTTAATGCTGAATAGACATGACACAAATAAAGTAGCGTATAATAAAAACATTATCCTATTATAGTTTGGAGTTTAATGTTGACAAGATATAAATTCTTCAAAGATTAAGTTTCAAAAAATTGAAATTAAGATTTTGATTGGAAAAAAAAAGGTTAAGATATTGTGATCACACCTACAAAGAGAATTGTGTTCAAAGTTTCCCATAATGGATAGTTAATAAGATATATTAAAATCTCATATTAAATAAAAATAATATCAAGATAAATTATATAAATAAAAAAATAATTTTTATCTTACAAACCAAACCAATTTTATAGGATTGAATAAAGTACAAACTCATGTTGTGATTTATATATATAGAGAGAGAGGATGATGATTTGAATAGAGTCCTTGAGGGATGTTGATTCGGTTGCCCGCATGCTAACGTGCCAAGCGGAAATTAAATGGGGAAAGAAAATACGTCAAAGCACGCCTTTCATACAATTGAAAAATTCAGAGTAAACACGTGGCACTACGTGGGAATGAAAGCTACAACTAATGTGCTGTGTTGTATCTGACAAGGAAAACCACCCATCAAATCAAACATATATTGCAGTTTGTGGAATGGAGATCAAACACCCCATTCAACTTGTTGTCTTGTTAATTCTATACAATATTATTGTATGTATTATGATATGTTATATCACCTAAACCTGGGTGCTTTGGATTTGGTTTTGGTCCCATTTCATCTTATTCTTTATGCATGCATAGATTCTTCAGTCAAATTTCAAAAAAAATTAGTATTGATTTTTTTAGGATATATTTGATTCGAGGAGAGAAATAAAAAATGAAAAAAAAGATATTTTAATTAAAATAAAATACAAAAGATTTGAGTCCCATATAATATAATATAAATTTTTTTAGATATATTATTTCTCTCCTTCAAAACAAACAACTTTTTAAGTAACCATCTGGAATCAAATTTATTAAAAGAAGTTAGTCCTTGTTAAAGTCATGGTATTTTTTTCGGATGAATAGTCATAGTATCTAATCTTATATTAAATAAGATTATCCAATATGAAGAATACATATAAAAAACACACAAAAAAAAAACATTTAACACTTGTCATTTATGTAAGTTTGTTTATTTTAATTTAAAAAATATATATTTTTATATAATTTATTATAAAAAAATTGGTTAAAAAGTCCATATACCAAGAAAAATAAAGCAATGGTAGACAATATGATTATTTTTTAATATTATAATATTTACCTAACGAAAATACAGCAATATTATAAATAGACAAATGCTAATTAATTAATTAGTGCTTTTAGAGAACCGATTAAAAATTTAAAAATGAAAAGTTTTTTTATTAATGTATGTCTACTGTGATTTTTAATGCATTTCCAACATGAATTTAATAATATATATATATATATATATATATATATATATATATATATAGATTTTTTTAACCAATTTTATAATGATATTGATTAGCAAACCCTTATAAATATTGTAAATTTACATAATTAATAGAGTTGTTCAGCTCTAATTTAGGTAGTAGAACTTTCTCAGACTGATAAAAAAAAGTAGAACTTTCTCATAGTTCAATTTAATTCAACACATTAATCTTTCAACTTTGAAAGGGAGAATGAGTACCTGCAACAAATTACAAAATATGACGATCTATCTTACCAAATGAAGGAGTTTGTAGATGTGAAAATGCACGATTGTGTATCTTCCTTCTTCTATTTTTTTAAATATGAAATTGGTACAAAATTGTTCATATAACAAATAATACAAATTTTCATTAGAAACCTTAAACATATATAAGATAAATAATCTCAATTGCTAATGATTTAACTTTTTCTCTCATCATTCACTCAACGTTAGTTGACTTAGTATGAGCTGTGTAATTCTCGTGCATGTAGTATGCACACTCTAAACATCTGTTACTTCTTGAGATTTGTAGGTTCCGTTACAGTTATTCTCGATTCTTGTGTATGTTTTGCACATTTCTCAGTCCATTATTTGATAGTTTCTTTTCACAATTTGGGTTATTTGGATTTTATGCATTATGGACCACTCGCTTAGGTAGAATTTGGGCTTTAAAAGTCAACCCAGAACAAAAAGTGATGGATAAATTTTTAGATATGTAAATGAAATTGTTTACTAATATAGTACAATATATCGTAATATATATATATATATATATATATATATATATATATATATATATATATATATATATATATATAAACTTTGCTTAAAAATTTTAGAGTCGTCGGAACGAAACCTTAATTTGAAAATAACCGCTGATCTTATTTAATTATGTAATTTTCACTTTAACACTTTTCATTCGTTAGATTGAATTTTTAATTTTATAGCAACCATTAATATGATTTAATATGATGTAACATTAACGAAGAATATTAATTTTTAAAATAATGATTTGCTATTATTAGAATTATTATATTTTATCTATTTATTAAATAGAAATAAAGAAAACTAAAAAATATGAGATAATGTAATATATATATATATATATATATATATATATATATATTAAATATTTTAATTTAATTATTTGTTGCAAATAAAATTATATTTACTATTTTACATGGCTAAAATAAAATATAAAAAAAATATTTGAAAAATGATCACATGAAAATAATTGTAAACATACAATAGAATTTTGAATAAATTGTAAATTAAATTAATATGCATTTAATTTGGTTACTTTAAAGGTAAGGATTTAATTATTTGAAAGGCAAATATCACAAGAATTGGGGTTGAATTATGATTATGGAAATTTTAAAAACCTTTTCCTCGTTAAACAAAGTTCTTGACTGATAAAACTTTGTAAAGAGTAGATAAATTTTTTTAAGAAACCTATTAGATGATGTAAAATTGTTTTAGAAAACACAAGATATCTACTTAAGTCTAAAAAGAAAGTCACGCCCTTGGTTAGAAAAAGCTTGAAGGAAAGCATGAAAGATCAGACATAAAGATTTTTATACTGATTCTTTTCTACCACTGAGACTACCAATTCTTGGCAAACCACCAAGTTCTATTAACTTCTCACAAGTTACAAGTATTGTTCATTGTCATTTTTGACTCTTACAAAGTCAAGCTTTACCCCAAGCTTGACAACAACTCGGTATTTCTTGTCCTACTATGTTGGCTCTAAACAAATCAAAAGGATTTGTTGTTTGGGATTGCTCACTAACTAAAACTATGAACGTCTTATAGACGAATATACAATAAGGTTTTTAGTCTTTTCTCTCAATATGTTCAAGGTGTTTTAAGAGGTTTTGAACTTTACAACAATATACAAAAAACCTTTTATAGAAAGGATGAAAAGAATGTATGCGCATAGGATTTGTGTCTTCTTCTTCAAAGCTTCCAGTATTTATAGCCTTCATCTTCAAGTATTTGTTATCTCACAATGATTGGATTCTTCACTTGATCTTTGTTTGATGATAATGGCCTTTGGGAGCATTTAATGCATGCATTAAATGCACGTCCCTTCTTCATGCAGACAATCCACACTTATAGGATATCATGTTGAACACTTCAACAAAAAACCACTTTTCACTCGTCAGAGCAGGTCTGCAAGAAAAAACATGTCTTTTGATGGTGATCAACACTTTTATATCTTGGACTTCATTTATTCTTAATAGGACTTTGTCAGATTCTAGGAGAATGTTTCTGCAAAGAAAATGTCAGACACAAGGCATTAAATGATCTTTTTAAATGTTTCTCTTAAATGCCTTATCATATCATTGACTATGCTTGCCATCATTGAAAATATAATATGCATAATAACAAATCATAATTTGATGATGCATTAGACATTACTTTTATCATTTGTATTTATTTGCATCTAATTAAAAGCAAGATGACAAAGTGATCATCCAAAAATATTAAAAATAATTTTTCAAAACAAAATAAAAAGAACTTGTGTGTCTAAAGATACTTTCAAGAGAAAATGAGCAAAGCCACAAGAGCATAATGGTAAACACTAATTTTATATTGGTTCACTCTAAATCATGCTTAATTCTAGTTCTCTTTCAACCTTAGAAGAGTTCTACTAATCAAAATAGATTACAAAACAAGTATCTTTCCTTGTCACTCTTGGCTTACAACAAGTATTCTTTGGGCCAATTCTGGCACACCCTTTATCTCACCCTGAGATTGATACACACGAAGCATTCTTTGATAATTAAGCCACCCCTAGCTTTCCAAACTACAAGTTTGAATGAATACAATCAAAATGACCCTCAATGAGAGAGGATATACAGTTAAAAACAAATTAAATAATGTTGAGACAAAGGCCTTCCAGAAGCTAATGTTTTAATGATGACAAACCATTATGAAGACATGATATATTCAGAAGCATAGAACAAGTGTGGAGCATAGGCGTATAGTGAAAGCTTTCTATGACATAGATTATGCAATCAGAAGCAGGGCTACATGATTTCTAGGTCAAAGTACAAATATAAGAAGTTGTGTATGATAAAAAAACATGATGTTGATGGTAACTTGAGTCAAGGGATAGATATCAGAAGCTACATATGGCTTGAGGATCATAAAAATTGCATTGAAATTGGAACATGAAGACAGTCATGTATCACACTCCAGAAGCACACACTAGTCAAGAATGCATAAGTGCTTGGACAACACTAAATGTAAAGTTCTTTCCATTTGTGATCCTTGACAAAGTCCAAGTCATAGGAACTCAAAGAAGACAAATGCCCTTGTCGAAGAACCAGCAAAAATGTATGAGAGATAATTGTGTGCAGTAACAACACATCCCTAGAAGACTTGCTACAGAAACAATCTCCAGAAAACTTCCCATAATTCAAAGTTCAAATACATGTGGAAGTCACTAAGATAACACCTAGCACCAATAGATCTATCTTAACGAGTCCTTCAACAGACACAAGGTGCATGTTGGCTGACAGTGGAGAAAAAGTAGAGATGAAGAAGACAAATCAAGAAAGTTGTATGAAGGAGATTGAGTCCAAGTAGAACGACTAGCTATAAGAACATGGAAAACTCATGCAGTATTTGAAGTTTGAATTCAACCTCCAACGGTCACAACAATGGCTAGCACTCGATTAAGTCTATAAATTGATCAAATCTGAAGGAGCAAATTGTAAGGTAGAATTGTCTAAGTAGAGGGTAAAGGTTAGTTGACAAAACCTCTATCTAAAGGGACTTCAGAAGCAATATTCCCCTAACTACCCTTTTGAGTTCTTTCCATTTAAACCTAGTGATGCAATCCTACCCCCCCCCCCCCAAGGGCATTGGATAGAAGACTCCAAGAAGATTGAGCCAAAGATGCAAGAGAAGGCCCTAGGGTTCTCATGAGCCTTAGGGTAGATTTCGGGCCCATGGGCTAAGTATGAGCCCACTTATCTTTGTACATATTAGATTAAGATTTCATTAATTTTGGGCCTTGTATTTAGAGCTTCATAATGTAGGTAGAGTACCCTAGAAATGTAGGATTTTCCAGCCCCTGTATTTTAGGGCACTTAGGCTAGTTTTTGTATTAGGGGTAGTTTTGTAATTTCATATGCATTAAGTGAATATTTGATGTGTGTGTTGAGAAATAAATTTAATTGAATTGGGAGAAGCCCAATCCAATTAAATTTTAGAGATGGAGGTGAGCATTTGCTTGCTACACTCCATTGCCACATCATATAGTCAGACTTTGTGCATGTCCTTCATGCTTTACACGCCTCATGACACCTAAGCACATTTAGTGAAGAATATTGGACTTGATCTTGGATTAGTGGGCTGAGCCATATCTGAAATTCACTAATCATAATTAGTGAAATTTTGGCTCCACAAATTCAATTTCAAATTCAAGTGAAATTTGAATAGAAATTCAAATTTCCCTCCAATTTTGTGTGACACTTAGGCTATAAATAGAGGCTATTTGTGTGCATTTTTGGCAACTTTGATCATTTGAAAATTAAACTTCAGATTTCAAAGCTCTTTAGAGCACAAAATTTTGTGCTCTTCTCTTCCTCTCCCTTCATTCTTCTCTTTCTTCCTCCAAGCTCTTATCCATGGCCTCCTATGGTAATGAGCTTCTTCTAGACTCATCTTCTCCTTGAAGTGGTGTCTCCTATCTCTCTTCCTTCTCCATTCCTCTGCCATTCATCTTCCAAGAAACAAAGGAATCCATTGATGAAGAAGATCCTAGGCCTTCAAGCTCCAATGGAGCTTACATCATGTGGTATCAAGAGCATCTTCATCTAGGTGATGTTATTTTGCTTCCTCTATCTTTTTGTTCGGTGAATTCTCTTTAATTCATTGTTCTTCATCTTATTCTCCATGTATATCCTCCATTGTCTTGTGGTTTGGTACTGTTTAGAGTAGATTCAAAAAAATAAACCGATTAAATCTTATATCTACACTTGTTCTTGCATTTCTATGGTTCAAATTTTGTAGATCTACTCTTGAATCATGATTTTGTGTTGATTTTAGGTTCTATCATTTTTCATTCATAATATTCTTGTGCTGAACCTTAGATCTAAATTTTCTTCCAAAATATTTATTAGAAAAAAAACACAAAAATCTAAGTGTAAATCACTTAATCCATGTTGTCTTAGAGTCATGTTTAGTCATAGTAACTGTCACATTATGTTCTAAGTTTGTGTTGAATTTTTATTTTTGTTGATTGAATTCTAGATACATTTGTTCATATATTCTTGTCATTCTTAGCCTGTCTTTTGAATTTTGGGTCTAATTCATACATGTTATTTAGTTCATAACATGTTCTAAATCAATTCCTAGAAGTAGTCTTGTTGTTGAACTCTTTTTTTTTTCTAAGTTTCCTACATGATGCGTATGATGAAGTTGAGTTGTGGTGCTGAGTTGTGGCTGAATTTGTGAATCAAAATAAGTCTTAAGCTCTCTTGAATTGTGTTATTCAAGATAATTGAGCATAAGCAAACACAAATTGTAACTATCCAAGCCTTAAGCAACATAAACACTACTCTTAATTTCTAGGTTGAAATCGCTGGTGCTGACAGCTTGAACATACGAACTTGTATAAATTACTGGGAATTGGTCACTACGTGTTTTGAGATGAAATTGTTATTGAATTTTCTAGACATCTGGAACAAAATTATGAAAAAAGAACCAAGCGATTTGGATTAAAGGAAAAAATGAGAAAAATCACACAAGTTGGCAGAAAAATCAGTGTCCAGGAAAAAAAAAGTGAAAGGGAAGTGTGCTTGTTGTTTTGGCTCAAAATTTGTTCTATAATTGGTGCCTATTTTATACCAATCCTAGTTCTGAAATTTCAATTGAAAATTATTGTGAAAACAAGTGCCAAAACTAGAGGTTTCTTGAGTTTTTTTTTTTTAGTTTTTCTACTCTACTCTAGAGCCATTCTAGGTTTCTCTTTGAGTCCTAGCTTGCTTTTGTGTGCTTTTCATTGCTTTAATTGTTGAATAATCCTTGAAAATTTGTCTTGTTAAAACTCTATTGGTTTAGCTTTCATTTCATTTTTTTTGGTCTTTGGTTATTGCTTGTCTCTTTGTTTCCTTGCTTGTGAGTTGCCATATAGGGAATTGGAAAGGAGGATTGGTGTCATACCTTGAAGAATTTGAGTCAAGAAGAAAGGGGCCACCCACCTTAAGAGCTATTGGACTAAGAAACACGCCAAATTGAGTGAAACACCAAAGAGAGAATAGCCACCACAATTGAGGACTTTTTTTTTGTAATTTTGTAATTGGCAATTTGCTTTGCTTTCAAATTTTGTAACAAGGAGGCCTTTCATTGGAAGTAAGTTGGGAGCCTCCAATAGGTCACCTTACTTCCATTTGTGTGTAATAATTTTAGGCAATTTTCCCTTAGGATAGTGAGTGTTTTGTTGGGAACCTTAAATGAGGTCATCCAAACACTCTTAGGATCCGCCTAGTTTGCATTTCTTGCACTTTAATTTCTTGCTTACTTTCATAGCTTATTTCCTTTACCCTCCATTGTCAAACTGCCTAGATAGTTTTCCTTTTACCAATTAGTTTTTACCTTATCTTTCACACCTCTTTTAGTGTTTATTTTGGCTAGTTTCAACCATAGTTTATTTTACCTTTTGTTTTCAAACCCCCAACAAGAAAGAACCATAACTTAGGAACCAACATGAGTCTTCATTCTTCATCTAGTGTTAATGGTGAGGGTTCTACTCCTAAGGACCCCTTGTATAAGATATTAGATGAGTTGAGATCCCTTAAGTTGTGGAAAGAAAAACAAGAGAGAAAAGAAAAAGGAAAAAAAAGAGTGGAAGAAATAAGTCAAGATAAAAGAGAGAAAATAAGAGAGGAAGAAAGAAGAAAAATAATGAAAGAAATGAAACGATAAAAACATGCCTCCTATAGTAGTCACGACTCTTGCAAGAGTTTAAGTGAAGAACTTAGCGACTATTATAAAGGGCACCATAGTTCACATACTAAACATCTTTCCCAAAGAAGAGAAAAGGATAGAAGGCCTCAAGAGGTTAACATTAGCCTCCCATATATCCATGGAAAAGATAATGTTGAGGCCTACTTAGATTGGGAAATGAAGGTTGAACAACTCTTTGCTTGCCATCATATTAGCGAAGAGAAAAAAGTTCCATTGGCTACCCTTAGCTTTCAAGGGTATGCCCTCTATTGGTGGACTTCCCTTGTTAGGGAACAAAGGATTCATGGGGATCCTCAAGTAGAGTATTGGAATGATCTTAAAAGTGCCCTTAGGAAGAGGCACATTCCCTCCTACTATGAAAGAGAGCTTATGGACAAGCTCCAAAGGCTTAGACAAGGGAGTATGAGTGTTTAAGAATATAGACAACAAATGGAACTACTCCTTTTAAGAGTTGGACTTAGGGAGGAGGAAAGAACAAGCATAGCTAGGTTCCTTAGTGGGCTTAATATGGAAGTGAGGGACAAGGTTGAACTCCTTCCATATAGGGACCTAGATGAGCTAGTCCAACTTTGTATAAGAGTGGAGCAACAACTTAAAAGAAAGCCTTCTTCAAAATCTTATGGCTCTCACTCTTATCCAAGGAAGGACCAAGCCCATGAAATTTTGGGGGCTGCACCTTCAAAACCCAAGGAAGATAAGGGTAAGACCATAGAGAAATACACCCCTAAGACTAGTTCCCAAGAAAGGACTAGCAGCATTAAATGCTTCAAATGTCTTGGGAGAGGTCACATTACCTCTCAATGCCCCACAAAGAAATCCATGATCATGAGGGGTCAAGACATTTATAGTAGTCAAGAGGAGACTACTTCTTGCCCTTCCTCTAGTGGAAGTGAAGATGAAGTAAGGGGTGAAGAGTCTAGTGAGGAAGTCTACCCCCATGAAGAAGGCGACCTCTTAATGGTTAGAAGGTTCCTTGGAGGTCAATCTTGTGATCTATCTCAATCCCCAAGAGATAACATCTTTCATACAAGATGCAAAATTTTAGATAAAACTTGTTCTCTCATTGTGGATAGTGGATCTTGTTGCAATTGTTGTAGCACAAGATTAGTTTCCAAGTTGAACCTCACTATCATTCCCTACCCAAAACCTTATAAACTTCAATGGCTCAATGAGCATGGGGAAATGATAGTTAACCAACAAGTGAAGGCACCTTTCTCCATTGGGACATATAAGGATGAAGTTAATTGTGATATAGTTCCCATGGAGGCAGTACATATTCTTTTAGGAAGGCCATGTCAATTTGATAGGAAGAGCATTTACAATGGCCTAACTAATGAGATTACCCTCACCCATCTTGGCACTAAATTTGTGTTGCATCCTCAAACACCTTCACAGGTGGCCAAAGATCAACTAACTATGAAAGATAAGAGGGTTGAGGAAGAAAAACTAGAAAAAAAAAAAGAAAAAGAAGGATAGTAAGGCCTTGTCTTCAAAGGCCAAGGGGAAGAAAAAGGAGGAAAAGGATTCCTCCAAGAAGATTGTTAAGAAGGAAAATCATTTTGCAACAAAAGGTGATATTAAAAGGGCACTCCTTCTTAAACAATCTTTCTACCTTCTCCTATCAAGGGAAACATCCCTTAGCACCGCCATACCTCTTGAGCTTGAGGTTATTCCTCAAGTAAAGGAGTTGTTGGATGAGGGTTTGGTTCGCAAGAGCTTAAATTCTTATGCTTTGTTGGTGCTTAAAATAGGTATTATTAGGCACCAAATCCCTATGATAGGTGGTATGATGAATATGTTGAGTGGTGCAACACACTTTTGTAAAATCACTCATGCACCCAACATCTTCATGATTTGTGTACATAAGGATTCATTAGGTAGGTTTGTTCTTATTTTTTGTTTCAATGCAAACCTAGGTGCTCATGTGGGACACCTTAGGTTTGTTGTAATTTTTTGTAGGAATAATCAACATGAAAATAAAGAAAAAGGTATGTTTTATTCCATTACTTTCCTTAACTTTTTAAATAGTGATCAAGGGCTTCCCATGGACCCTAAGAGAATAAAGATCATTCCTGGGTGGCCTACTCCACCAAGTATAAGGGAAATTTGGGACTTCAATATCTTAACAAACATTTAAAAAAGGTTTGTCCCATATTTTTCTATACTTGTAGCACCACTCATTGAGTTGGTGAGGAACTATATTCTCTCATGGGAAGATGGCCAGGAAAGGGGTTTTCAGTCCTTATCGTACTCTAACATACCCAACATCACTAATACATGTTTTTATTCTTTTTATAGGTGTTGAGGAAAGAATCCATGAGTTTCAAGAACCTCTGGATTTGAGGTCAAATCCTTTTCAAGGGGGAGGGAATGATGCAATCCTACCCCCCCAAGGGCATTGGATAGAAGACTCCAAGAAGATTGAGCCAAAGATGCAAGAGAAGGCCCTAGGGTTCTCATGAGCCTTAGGGTAGATTTCGGGCCCATGGGCTAAGTATGAGCCCACTTATCTTTGTATATATTAGATTAAGATTTCATTAATGTTGGGCCTTGTATTTAGAGCTCCATAATATAGGTAGGGTACCCCGAAAATGTAGGATTTTCCAGCCCTTGTATTTTAGGGCACCTAGGCTAGTTTTTGTATTAGGGGTAGTTTTGTAATTTCATATGAATTAAGTGAATATTTGATGTGTGTGTTGAGAAATAAATTTAATTGAATTGGGAGAAGCCCAATCCAATTAAATTTTAGAGGGGGAGGTGAGCATTTGCTTGCTACAGTTCATCACCACATCATATAGTCACACTTTTTGCATTTTTGGCAACTTTGATCACTTGAAAATTAAACTTCAGATTTCAGAGCTCTTTTAGAGCATAAAATTTCGTGCTCTTCTCTTCCTCTCCTTTCATTCATCTCTTTCTTCCTCCAAGCTCTTATCCATGGCCTCCTATGGTGGTGAGCTTCCTCTCTCTCTTCCTTCTCCATTCCGCTGCCATTCATCTTCCAAGAAGCAAAGGAATCCATTGATGAAGAAGATCCTAGTCCTTCAAGCTCCAATGGAGCTTACATCACCTAGGGGGTGGACATACTCTTTCGAATTTGACTCTATGGCTCCACCTAGAGTGCCTTTGGAAGGATGGATTTCTAGAGGCACTCTAGGTGGAGCCATAATGTCAAATTTTAAAGAGTATTTGTCCTCCCCTAGGTTTAGAGGGAAAGAACTTAGAAGGGTAGTTAGGGGACTGCTGCTTCTGAAGTTCTATGGGAGCACAATATGTGGTTGTATGTGTCCAGTAGCAAGTGTTCCTGAAGAGAACTTAGAAGAGTAGTCAGGTGACTACTGCTTCTAAAGTTCTATGGAACACATTAGGTAGCTGTGTGGATCCAATATCAGGTGCTAATGTGAGAAAATCACCATTGAAGGACCTACTTGAAGCTCTTGTGCTCTGATTACCACTTGATGGAAGCTTGCTTGTGGAGCTTCTATGGAGGCTGGATCTTTGAGCTTCAATGAGGTCCTTCAATGGTGATTTTCCACCATGGAGATGCAGCGAAAGACAAAGGAGAAGAGGTGAGAGGAGGCACCATCCACTAAGGAATAAGCCATGGAAGAAAGAGCTTTACCACCAAGAGAGTGCCTTGGATAAGAAGCTTGGAGAGGGTTCTTCAATGGAGGAAAAGAAAGAGAGAGAGAAAGAGAGAGGGGAGAGCACGAAATTGAAGGAAGAAAAGAGGAAGAGAAGTTAAACTTTGAAGTTTGTCTCACAAGAGTCTTATTCATCAAAGTTTCAACAAGTGTTATACATGCTTCTATTTATAGCTTAGGTAGCTTCCTTGAGAAACTTCCTTGAGAAGCTTCCTTGAGAAGCTTTCTTGAAAAACTTCCTCGAGAAGCTTCTTTGAGAAGCTTCCTTGAGAAGCTAGAGCTTAACTACACACACCCCTCTAATAACTAAGCTCACCTCCTTGAGAAGCTTCCTTGAGAAGATTCTTAGAGAAGCTAGAGCTTAGCTACACACACCTCTCTAATAACTAAGTTCACCTCCTTGAGATGAGAAGCTAGAGCTTAGCTACACACCCCCTATAATATCTAAGCTCACCCCCTGCCAAAATACATGAAAATACAAAAAAAAATCTCCTACTACAAAGACTACTCAAAATGCCCTGACAAACAAGGCTAAAACCCTATATTACTAGAATGGACAAAATACAAGCCCAAAAAGAAGGAAAAATCTATTCTAATATTTACAAAGAAGAGTGGACCCAACCTTGGCCTATGGGCTCAAAAAAATCTACCCTTAGGTTCATGAGAACCCTAGGGCCTTCTTTAGCAGCTCTAGCCCAATTCTCTTGGAGTCTTCTATCCAATACCCTTGGGGGGTAGGATTGCATCATACACTCCACCTTGGATAGGATTTGACCTCAAATCCCAAGGTTCTTCATACTCTGGGCTCCTTCCATTGACACTTGTAAAAAGAATAAAAATATATGTATTAGTGGTGTTGGGTATGTTAGAGTAGGGTAAGGTCTAAAAACCCTTTTCATGGACATCTTCCCATGAGGGAACATGGTTCCTTACCAACTCAATGAACGGTGCTACAAGTATAGAAAAATATGGGACAAACCTTTTGTAAAAGTTTATTAAGTCATGGCAGCCCCAGATTTCCCTTATACTTGGTGGAGTGGGCCAATCAGGAATAACCTTTATTCTCTTAGGGTCAGTGGGAACCCCTTGATCACTATTTAAAAAATTAAGGAAAGTAATGCAATAAAACGTACCTTTTTCTGTATTTTCATGTTGATTATTCCTACAAAAAAATATGACAAACCTAAGGTGTCCCGTATGAGCACCTAGGTTTGTATTAAAACCAAAAATAAGAACAAACCTACCTAATGAGTCCCTATGTACATGAATCATGAAGATGTTGGGTGCATGATTGATTTTACAAAAGAGGGTTGCAACACTCAACACATTCATCATATCACTTATTTTAGGGATTTGGTGCCTATTAAATACCTATTTTGGACACCAACAAAGAACAAGGATTTAAGCTCTTACGAACTAAACCTTCATCCAATAACTTTTTTACTTGAGGAATAACCTCAAGCCCAAGCGGTGTGGCAGTGCTAACAAGTGTCTTTTTATAAAGGAGAAGATGTGGAGGTTGTCTAAGAGGGGAGATTTCTTTAGTATTTGTCTTTATTTCAAAATGACTTTCCTTCTTAGCTAACCTCTTGGAGGAGACACTTACCTCCTTACACTCCTCCTTAACCATTAAAGGTTGTCCTTCTTCTTGGGGGTAGATTTGTTCACTAGATTCTTCCCCTTTTGCTTCTTGACTTTCACTAGAGGAAGGTGAAGTAGTAGCCTCATCTTGGCTACTACAAATGTCTTGGCCCCTCATAATCATGGTTTTCTTGGTGGGACATTGAGAAGTAATGTTTCCTCTTCCAAGACATTTAAAGCACTTTATGGAGCTAGTCTTCTCTTGCATACTAGCCTTAAGGAGTTGCTTTTCTATTGTCTTCCCCTTATCATCTTTGGGCTTAGAAGGTGTCACCCCTAAGATGCCTTAACCTTGGTCTTTCTTTGGATAAGAGTGAGAGCCATAAGATTTTTAAGTAGACTTCCTTTTAAGTTGTTGCTCTATCCTTATTTCCCAATCTAAGTTAGCCTCTACATTGTCCTTCCCATGGAAGTATGGGAGGTTAATGTTAGCCTCTTGAGGCTTGCTTTCCTTTTCTCTACAATGGGAGTGAGGTCTAAGATGTGCCCTATGCCTTCCTTCATAATAGTCACGAAGTTCTTCACTTAGGCTCTTGCAAGAGTTATGACTACTAAGGAGGCATGTTTTTCTTTTCTTAACTCTTTTAGTATTTTCCTTTTTTCTTCTTCCCTTATTTTCTCTTTTTCATCTTGACTTATTTCTTCCACTTTTTTTTCCCTTTTTATTTTCTCTCTTGTTTTTCTTTCCACAACTTAAGGGATCTCAACTCATCTAATATCTTATACAAGGGGTCCTTAGGAGTAGAACCCTCACCATTAACACTAGACGAAGAATGAAGACTCATGTTGGTTTCTAAGTTGCGGTTCTTTCTTGTTGGGGGTTTGAAAACAAAAGGTAAAAGAAACTATGGTTGAAACTAGCCAAAATAAACACTGAAAGAGGTGTGAAAGATAAGGTAAAAACTAATTGGTAAAAGGCAAGCTATCTAGGAAGTTTGACAATGGAAGGTAAAGGAAATAAGCTATGAAAGTAAGCAAGAAATATAAACTAGGCGAATCCTAAAAGTGTTTGGATGACCACATTTAAGGTTCCCAACAAAACACTTACAATCCTAAGGGAAAATTGACTAAAATTATTACATACAAATGGAAGTAGGGTGACCTATTGGAGGCTCCCAACTTACTTCCAATGAAAGGCCTTTTGTTGCAAAATTTGAAAGCAATGAAGGTAAGTAAATTGTCAATTACAAAATTACAAAAAGGTCCTTAATTTTGGTGGTTGTTCTCTCTTTGGTGATTCACGCAATTTGGAGTGCTTCTTAGTCCAATAGCTCTTAAGGTGGTTGGCCCCTTGCTTCTTGACTCAAATTCTTCAAGGGATGACACCAATCCTCTTTTCCAATTCCCCTATATGGCAACTCACAAACAAGGAAACAAAGAGACAAGCAATAACCAAAGACCAAAAAAATAAAATGAAAGCTAAACCAATGGAGTTTTAACAAGACAATGTTTCAAGGATTATTCAACAATTAAAGCAATGAAAAGGACATAGAAGCAAGCTAGGACTCAAAGAAAAACTTAGAATGACTCTAGAGTAGAGTAAAAAAAACTAAAAAAAAAAAAGATTCAACAAACATCTAGCTTTGGTACTTGTTTTCACACTAATTTTCAATAATTTTGGAACTAAGATTGGTATAAAATAGACACCAATTATAGAATAAATTTTGAGCCAAAACAACAAGCACACTTCCCTTTCACCTTTTTTTTTTTCTGGATACTGATTTTTCTGCCAACTTGTGTGATTTTTAGTATTTTTACCCTTTATCCAAATCACTTGGTTCTTTTTTTAAACTTTTTTACAGATGTCTAGAAAATTCAGTTAAAATTTCAGCTCAAAATTCGCAGTGACCAATTCTTAGTAATTTTTACAAGTTCGTATGAACAAGAAATTTGAACCATAGAAAATCAAATCTAGCTTCTATAGCAAGATTAATCGGTGGAAATTCTAAAGAATCATGTTAACAACATTTAGCACAAGACATGTGAGGAGATGCATGGAGAAAAATGAAGAAACAAAAATGGAGGAGAAGGTAAAGCTGAAAATTAATGGAGGTTTAAGGAGCACCTACTTGAAGCTCTTGTGCTCTGATTACCACTTGATGGAAGCTTGCTTGTGGAGCTTCTATGGAGGCTGGATCTTTGAGCTTCAATGAGGTCCTTCAATGGTGATTTTCCACCATGGAGATGCAGTGGAAGACAAAGGAGAAGAGGTGAGAGGAGGTGCCATCCACTAGGGAATAAGCCATGGAAGAAGGAGCTTCGCCACCAAGAGAGTGCCTTGGATAAGAAGCTTGGAGAGGGTGCTTCAATGGAGGAAAAGAAAGAGAGAGATAAAGAGAGATGGGGGAGCACGAAATTGAAGGAAGAAAAGAGGAAGAGAAGTTGAACTTTGAAGTTTGTCTCAAAAGACTCTCATTCATCAAAGTTGCAACAAGTGTTACACATGCTTCTATTTATAGCCTAGGTAGCTTCCTTGAGAAACTTCCTTAAGAAGCTTCCTTGAGTAGCTTTCTTGATAAACTTCCTTGAGAAGCTAGAGCTTAACTACACACATCCCTCTAATAACTAAGCTCACCTCCTTGAGAAGCTTCCTTGAGAAGATTCCTAAAGAAGCTAGAGCTTAGCTACACACACCTCTCTAATAACTAAGCTAGAGATTAGCTACACACCCCCTATAATAGCTAAGCTCACCCATGCCAAAATACATGAAAATACAAAAAAAAGTCCCTACTACAAAGACTACTCAAAATGCCCTGAAATACAAGGTTAAAACCCTATATTACTGGAATGGCCAAAATACAAGCCCAAAAAGAAGGAAAAACCTATTCTAATATTTACAAAGAAGAGTGGACCCAACCTTGGCCCATGGGCGAAAAAAAATCTATCCTTAGGTTCATGAGAACCCCAGGACCTTCTTTAGCAGCTCTAACCCAATCCTCTTGGAGTCTTCTATCCAATACCCTTGGGGGGTAGGATTGCATCAAGCCTATAAAGGCTTAGAGAACACTAGTTGCAGGAGTTTGTGGAGGCTTCAGGAAAGAAAAAATATCACGGTTGTAAGAGTTTGTATAGGCTTCAAGAAAGAAAGAATACTACAATTATAGGAGCCAATGGTGGCTTCAGAAAGAAAGAATATCATAACTGTAGTAGCCTATGCAGGCTTTAGTAAAGAAAGAATATCATAGAGTGCTTGGTCTTAGTTGACAGACTATATGTGTAGGTGTTGGAGATAGTCCTAGTTAGGTGAACTAATATAAATCCTTGGTGTGTTGTTTCATTCCTTACTACTTATTATTTCTTATTGTGTGCTTTAAATCTATTTTATTATAACATTTTTTGAAAATCTTCATCTTGATTTTTAATAAAAATGTTTTACAAAATTATTTTATTATTTAAAAGCAACACCTATTCTGTGCAAAGAAAAGAAAAATCATAAGTTGTTTGTCAACATATTATGTATCCTTTGTGAATAGGTTCTAAAGCAATATCCCACAAGATTACTTGGAAGTTTTTACTTAAAAATATTCATTTATGAAAGTAATTGTTAAGTAAATGTGTTACTCGTGTTAGCTTTCTTATTTCTTAAAGATAAGAGCTTGAGAAGAAAAATCAGAAACTATGTGCTTATACAAAATAGCCCAATCAGTATTCGGTGTCATTATTCAACTCCCCTTCTAGTGAGTGAACCATTCACTTCACAAAAGACTTTACTAAGAAAATAATATATTTTTAAGCACTCAAAGTTTTATTGTTGGAGATGAAACATGTTTTAGAGTGAAAATGAAAGTACTTCACGAATATTAAATTGCAAGCGTTGTCATCTGCCAAGCTTTCATCTTGATTTATATGCTTCAAAAATATGATTGTTGTGGTGATTGGAGCCTTCCAATTTTTCCATTTTCTCACAAAGCTTGTCTCATATTACAAGATAGCTTGGAGTGGAGAGAGAAGTAGACAAAAGTACTGTCCGTTTTTTTAGCAACGCTTATGTGTCTCCATTACTTGTATGAAAATGTTTTTGCAAAAAATAAGCTGATCAACTTTCTTCTATCATGCCTTATAATTATTTCAATTGAAATTTAAATGATAAGATATTTTGAAAAAGGAGAGGGAACAAAAGTACATGAACTATTTTAGTACAATCATCCTCGTTTAGAACACAAACATATTGTATAAGGTTTGGACAAAAAGAAACTTTAGTATAAAATAGTGTGTAAGTTTCTTAGGTCCAATTTGAACATTAAAAGAAACTATCATTTTGGATGTTATGTTGGGGTTTCACAATTTATAATTTTAATTTTTTAAATAAACCATGAGCAGAAAGAACTGTTGTAGTTAGCCTTAGTGGCCAATCCATTTTAGGTTATATTTGTATTACGACTTTGATTTCTATGAGGAGGGATCAAGTTATTCAAGAGTAACTTGAAAAGAGTTACTCTTTATCTTAACAATTGATTTTCTTGGAATCTAATCGTTAAGATTAGCTACTCATTACAACCATTAGATTTTAAGAAAGTGAATGGTGAGGATGAGGAGTAACTCCAAAAGATTTAATCTCAAAGTAAGTTGATCCCTCCCCTCCTCCTCCTCCTCTCTCTCTCTCTCTCTCTCTCTCTCTCTCTCTCTATATATATATATATATATATATATATATATATATATATATATATATATATATATATATATATAAGGAATTTTAATTGTTATGTTATCTGTTTTATAATATAGTAACGTCATTCGAATAGGTAGGCTATTCGATGATGAGAGATTTATTAAACAATAGGACATAATTCTTAAAGTGTTTATAATAAAATTATCATTGTCAAACAAGACAACATTGATGCATTAAGACTATTTTGTGAGTAGTTTGATGACCGCATGTCACAAGTCATGGATATGGGACATCAAGTTGGCAATCAAGTATGAATATTTGGAGTAACATTGATATTGGACAGACCCATTACGAGAAGGCATCATGTAGAGGGATGTGAGTGATGTAGATAGGATTCGTCCCTCGTACATAGTAAAAGTTATGTCTATGGGCCTCTTGATAGAGCGAGAGGTGCTATATGTGTGGCCACATGGAAATGGACCAATATGAGATATTGGACCTATTTTTGTTTATGTGTCCACTTGGGTATTGAGAATTCGATGATTAGACTTAACAAGGATGATGATCCTATGCCTCATGTTCAATCAAGACAATTGGATGAAGGGACAAAGGCTACACGATTGAAATGGTTGCGGTAAGGTTGAAATTGAATCACCGATTTTCTCATTAGCTGGGTGACAACAATGCATTGCTAGATGTTGTTCATTGTCTATAATTATATAAGGATAGTGTAATTTAATTGGAGCAAATAGGGTCACACACATAGAGTAATCAATTGGAGCAAATGAATAAATTAAATATGATTTAATTTGGTTCATTGTTAATTAATAAAATATGATTTATTTATTATCTAAATTAGACTCCATGAAGATGACAGGACGACATATAACACTCAAACAATTAGCTTTGAAAACATAATTCATAGGAGAAATTGAAGTGCTGTATGGTAAGAACACACAAAGTTAGATGGCATCAACATAACATTCTTTGAAAGATAATCAATCAGTGGGGGATCCAAAAAAATTTCTTAGTGAGACAAGAAATGGTTTAAAATTAATTACATTTTTTCTCCTAAACTTTTAAAAATTTACACTTTTAGTCCTTAAACATTTTTTTAGTATTTTTGGCTCCTATATATTTCTTCTGTCAACGATTTTAGTCCTTGTAATTAAGTAACAATGTTAATTGATGATGTGATATCCATGCTAGCAGCCTAGTGACTTGCCACATTATTAAGGAGTTTTACGGGGCAATCACGTATAAATTTTTTATAAATTGTGTTTTTAATTCCTCATAAATATATTTGACATTATCAACTAATATGAACAAATGACATATTCAAAAGACCATTTATAAAAAATTACATGTGATTGTCTCTGTTTGATAGCGTGTCAAGTTACGTCATTAATTAACGTTGTTACTTGACAACAAGAACTAGAACTATTAACAAAGGAAAATTATATGGACCAAATACGTTAAAAAATTTGTTTAGGGACTACATGTGAAATTTCCAAAATGTTTAGGGACCAAAAACATAATAAACCCAACATTTTATAAAATTTTTGCAAAAAAAATTTATCACAAACTTATAAAAAAATACATAATGTCATGAAAAAAACTCAAAATATTTAAACTTCTACAAATTACAATGGTCTATTACACATTTTCATACTTTAAAAATATCTTAATTTTTTAGCTATCAATATTATAACAAAAATAAAAGGATAAAATAGTATTTTTTTTTGTTTCTTATATTTTTTACATTCATTTATAAATAAAATATCTTGCGGGAGAAATCCTTATTTTTTTATGGGGGCAATTGCCCACACAACATGATGGGTGCATCCCCAGTGCCCACAATGTGTATATGCTATTATGATATAGTAGTATTGTTTTTTTTTTTGTCAAAATATTATATTAGTATTAACAATTTAATTTTTGTTAATTACTTAAAGGTTATATCATTAAAGATGTATTTTTTTATCGATAAAGATTAGTTGTTAGTTGTTAGTTTTTGTTAATGCAAGGAATCGAACTCCGGATTTTTCTCTCCATCCATGCTTCTTTTACTACCCAACTAGCAATGTCGCTAAAAAAAAAACTCTTAATCGATAGTAAATGTAGGGCCTGAGCCAGGGGTAACATGGGAATGCCATATCACCTCCAAAATTCTTAACCTTTAAATTTCTTATACAAAAATATATTTTATAAATAATACATTTTGTGTTGGTCTCCCTTAAACACAAATCCTGCTTCCGTGACTAAGTATATTACACTATTTTAAGTAGTAATGGACATTAAACTTCTTTTTTTGCTGAATGAACTGGGCAATAAACACATCAGACCCATGATTACATTACCTCCACATGGGAATCTAAAGAATATACATCCTCCACTTGGGAGTGTAAAACAAAGGAAGGAACAATATTAAAATAAGTACATTCACTGGTTATAGATAACCCAAACTTAGAAAGGGAGTCAACCATGTGGTTGGAGGTACGACTAACATGCATTATAACATATAGTGTTAGAAAGCGTTCTTCAAGCTCCAAATTTCGCTTGCTAGCTCTTGAAAGTGGCTTCCATTTCCTAGATAATTTTGAATAATCCTCACAACATCCTTACTATCAGACTTGATAGATAAATTGTGAATACCTTGCTCCTCAAGCATCCTCATTCCATAAAATATTGCCCACAATGCAACTTCAACTATCGAGCAGTGGCCCAACCTTCTAGGAAAAGCTTGGACAAAGGTGCCTTTTCTGTCTTTTGAGATTGCACCACAGGCCGCAACATGATTAGCATGAATAATAGGATCATCAAAATTGAGATTATACATATCAATCAGACTATTATTATATTGTCTAGGGTCCACAAAATACACGTGGGAAGCTACGTGGCACTTCAGTACACACGTCAGCCCTCCATGTCTGCCTTGGCATAGGAGCATAGATGTTTCGCCCTTAGCAGTCGAGCTTTCAAACCGACAGGTTATCTCTAAACACTTCATTATTCAAATATTAATGATAATGTTGTAACCTCCTTATCAAGTGGCAGGTACCTAATTATCTATAAGATACACATTATCTATAAGCCACAATTATCTACTAGCTATTATCTAGAAGCTAGCAATTATTTGCAAGGGTTGTTACACCATCGTAACAACGCCTATAAACAAGGACCTACAGCTCCCACTCCACTCTATAAGTACTAGGTTCTATCTCACCCTTTTCATCTTTCATTCTCACCTAACTCACATACTTACTTGAGCGTCAGAGTCCTTTGTTTTGTAGGCCCCCCTTCTTGTCCTCCTAACAAAGGGTACTCATAGTCCGACGTGCGAGATCGTGAATCCCATCTCAACCACGTCCACCTTGGCATCGGCTAGCTTTGGATTTTGGTAAGTACATTTGGCGCCCACCGTAGGGCCACAATAAAACGTACCCTGCGGCCTCTCTTTTCACCCATGGTTAGCACGCGGTTTGGCCTCAAATGCGAGACCCCTTTCGAAGGCTCCAATCTTCCCCCATCGACCATGACAGATACTGATACTTTCCAACAACTCCAAACCCGCATTTCAGAGATTGAGCAACATAATGAGGAGGAGCTCAGAAAGCTGAAGGCTGACCATGACTAGTTGGAGGAGCACTCTGCCCATGCAATGCATGAGTGCACTCAAGGGGAATCACACCCCCGATCCACCGTCAACACTCAAGACAATCCTAGTCTCTCCCACATACACCGTCCTGAAGGGAAAACTACTCATCGACACCCCTTTGTTGACCGAATCATGGAAGGCGACATACCCATAGGTTGGAAACCTCTCAACCTAAAGTGTTACGATGGAACCACTAATCCAAATGAACATCTCAACGCATTCCTTACCCAGGGGCAAATCTCTACATCAACGATGACTCAATCTTGTGTCGTGTCTTCCCAACATCCCTCAAAGGGGTGACATTAACCTGGTACAGAGGACTCTCTCCAAGGTCTATTAACAGCTTCGACACCCTTGCCAAATGCTTTAGTTCTCAGTACATGACCAGTCATCATATGACACTTGTCGCTTTGGCTAGTCTGTGGCAAGCAGATGATGAATCTCTCCAAAAGTTCTGGGATAGATTTGGACAAATTGTTGTCCAGATCCTAAATGTCAACCCAAAAGTAGCATTACACTTCATGCTGCTCGCCTAATGGCCTAGTAAGTTCACAGACAATCTATGCAAAAAAAAACCCTAGTAGCATGGACAAGTTGCGAGAACGAGCCAAAGGCTACATCCAAATAGAGGAGATCTCAAGGTTAAGAAATGAGGTCCAACAAGCTGGACAAAAGCGTGACAAGAGAGAAGGAGTTACCAAGATTGACTCACACAAGTCGGACAAAAGGCACAAGTCGTACAATTGCATTACTATCCTTGAAGAGTTCTTCAACGCGGAGGTACCCATAAAGCTACCTCCACCACTTCCTTGCAAGCTGGGGTTAGACAAGACTAAGTACTACAGATATCATCACCGTTATGGTTATAATATAGAAGATTGTTGGGCCCTGAAAGACAAAATAGAAGAACTTATACAGGCTGGGTATCTAGCCCAATTCGTAAAGAGGACTAACATTCACTCGGCAAGAGCGAGACATGGAGGACACCAAGAGGATCAACACAGAAATCACGATGTTGATAGAAGAAGGGATAGAGTAGAAGATCGAGGGAGACAAAGGCTCTACCAGCAAAAATGTGAGCTCTAGCAAATCAGAGGTGTAATCAACACCACTACGGGCAGATTTTCCAATGGGGGGGGGGTAGTCCAGTCAGTCCTGCAAGTGTCACCTCCATACCATCTGGGACATTGACATCAACCATATTGATACATGATCACCATGAAGTCTCCCTCCTATCATTTTCATCGATAGAGATTTCAAGGGCATCAACTGTTGGACAAATGGCCTCAGTTATCTTAAGAGGGGGGGGGGGGGGGGGTTGAATTAAGATATCACAATCTTTTCCTAATAAAAAATTCTATTTTGATTTTATCCCAACAACCCAGGATTCCTTTTAAAAATGAACTCCTAAATAATAATGCAAATTAATCTTACTGAATAGAAATAATAAGCAATAAACAATAAAGGAGTTTAAGGGAAGAGAGAAATGCAAACTTGATTTATACTGGTTCGGCCACTTCCCGTGCCTACGTCCAGTCCTCAAGCAACCCACTTGAGATTTTCCACTCTCTTTGTAAAACACCTTTTACAAAGTCTGAACCACACAGGGACAACCCTTCCCTTGTGTTCAGGAATCCTTTACAATAAGAGACCCTCGATCTATTAATCCCTTTTCAGAAGTAAGAAGAAGAGAAGAAGAAATCTCCCTTAAAAGAGATAGATTGTACAATGAAGATCAATCAAAATTCCTTATTGAATATACAAGTGTTTGACCAAAGAATCTTTTTGAGAGGATAAGACATTTCAGTTCAAAAAACTCTCTTAATCTTTTGAGAGGCTAAAACTTTTTGGGCAATGAAAAACTCCCTCTCCTAATTCGTGTTTCCAGGTCACATATAAATAGACCTTTGATGGCCATTCATAAACCATTTGAATAGATGTGACTCTTGGAAATTATTTTCTGAAAATCTCCTCTGGTGATTACAAGACTTGTGTAATCGATTACAGGCTTTAAAATTTGAATCAAAATGTTCAGTAACTGCTGTTAATCGATTACACAGTGTAAAATTTGAATTCAAATTTCTAATAGCTGTTATAATTCATTTTGGCCACTAGTAATCGATTACATCCTCTAGTAATCGATTACTAGAGAGTAAATCTCTTGAAAAAGACATTTTTTGCTTAAATTTCTTGGCCAAACCTTTTGCAGTTTCAATTTGGAATTCCCTTCCTAAAAACACTAGAGATCTTCTTGATTTTGTATCTTGTATTCTTTAATTTTTGTCTTAAATTAAACTTGAGAAGCGCATTTTCATAAGGCATCAAAACATCACGATCATATGGCATCATCAAAACATTAAAGGCAAAGTCTTTGCTTCTACAATCTTCCCCTTTTTGAAGATGACAATTTAATTCCTGAAATCAAGATACAAGAAATGTATATGTAAGATATATTGCGTTCACTCATTTCATACTCCCCCTATGCTTTGGAATTGATGATTACTTAATTACCACTTAATCACTTGATTTCTAAAAGCTTCTATTTCTAAGCTCCTATACCACCCCATTTCTCTCCCCCTTTGGCAACATCAAAAAGCCAAAGTGCGTGGTAAAAACAACACAATAGCATTCATATAATTCAATATAACATGGAAACACTAAAACCAAATATAATCCAAACATTCATAAGTTAAATAAATAATCCAAACATTCATAAGTCAAACCACATATAATCCTAAGCAGAAAAGACTAAATACCAAATACCAAAAGATAATGAAAATCCAGATAACTAAAAGATATAGGCAAATACACGGCTTATAATAAACGATAAGTAAGAATCTAATCAAACTGGGTGATGTGGGTATCCATGCCTTCAAAGTGACCATCCAAGGAATCGAATCGTTCACCAACATATGTGCGGAGGCCCCGTAACTCTGAAAGAACTTCATTCATAAGGGCTGAGGAATCATATCGTTGAGGAGGAGAAGGAGTACGCTCGTCTTGTTGAGGTAGTGCGTCCTTCTTCAGCCATTGACCATCACGATCTTTACGGTAACCAAATGAAGTTACAGCACCAGCACCAATAGCAAAGGATCGCTTGACTTGCACAAAAGGTTCATCATCAAGAGGAATTTGAAAATGATGGAGAAATAAGGTGACCAATTGAGGATAAGGAAGAGGTGCATTGGCCCGTAATGCCTTATGCATTCGGTACCTAACCAGGTGAGCCCAGTCGATCTGACGACCGGTAAGGAAAGCCCACATCAAAATCAAGTCCTCCTCAGAGGCTTGAGACAAATTAGAAGAACGGGAAAGCAAAATTCTAACAATAATATAGTGCATGATGCGACAATCAAAGGTTAATGATCCGGCCAGCAATCTACCGGTCATTTCAACCTAGTCATTACAAACCATACGACGAGCATCATGACTAGAATAATCAAATTTCCAGTCATCAACAATGGTGCCCTCAAAAGGTGCACCTTGACTGGGTAATTTAGTCAATGAAAAGAACAGAGATTGATCAATGATCATAGAAATACCATGCACCTCAGAAGAAATAATACCATCCTAAATTTTTAAATTGCTATAAAAGACTTTAACAAGTTTAGGATAGTAAGGCAATTTTAAAGACATAAAATCAACCAATCCAGAGTTTTGAAACACTTGATAACAGTCAAATGTCTCATCATTAAAGAAATTTGTGTCTAGGTACTTAGGGTCTAAGATAATCTTAGAAGAAAATTGAGAGTTGTACCGTAGACATTGATCATCTAAAGAAAATAGAGTAGATGATCTTGGAGATGATAAGGAAGGATGAATTGGTGCTGTGGGTGCTTTAGAGGGTCAGTGGCGGCGATGGCCAGCAACAACGGTGGTGGAGGATGATCCCTTTCGCTTCTTTGATGATTCTGCCATTTGATGAAGTTTTGGTGAATTTCAATCGGTGGAATTGAAAGAGGAGTGAAAATGATGAAGATTAGGCTTTGTGGGATGTGTTTTGGTTAAGAATTGAGGGAGATATGAAGATTTGAAAATTTAGGGAAGTGGAGGCACGAAGGAGGAGTGTGGCTGTGCAGTGCCACTGGATTTCATGAGTATTTATAGAAAAGGACGAGATGTAATCGATTACAAGGTTTGGTAATCGATTACATGAGCATTTAGCCTTCTGGTAATCGATTACAGGCTATCTGTTCTTGTTTAATCTATTACACTTAATGGTAATCGATTACCAGAACAATATTTAGGTTGTTTCATAAAAAAATATCTATTCCTATGCTAAAAACATCTATCTATATCAATTATCAATACTAATACTTATTTATTTCAATCAATCAAGTATTAATCACACAATTAACACACACCAATCAAACATAATCAAATACTTACAATTAAACACAATCAAACAAAAGCAATCATCAAAACATAATCAAAAACAATTATCAAAGACAATCAACATAACTATCAATCAAAATCATCAATGACAATAAAATATTTAAGCAGAAAACAAGCATCAAAACTCAATCAAAAGTTAACAATCATAGACAAAAATCATCAAAAGTAATCAATCAAAGACAAGTGACCTGTTGGTATTATTTGATATTACTTGTTGGGCTTGTTGATCAAGTGGCCTTTGTTTGTTGTCTCCATAAATCACATATCCATTTATCTTGGGGAGAAATATGAATAAACTTTGATGCATGCCATGTGTTTGGAGAAATCGCTATCAATGTATCGACTTTGCTCTTCTCCGTTTTTCATAGTCTTTCATCATGATACCCAGATTTATGATTTTATTTTTCTGAATCACTTGAAGAATTTTTGTCATTTTCTTCCCAAGTGATTTATGCTTTCTTTTCTTTGAGATTCCTCTTGTCGGATTTTTCAATTCTTCTTTTAAAGACAAGATAATCGAATCTCATGTGCCCAAGTTGATTGCTTTCATAGCATGTTGGGGCTAAGGAGGAATCTTCTTCTTTCTTCTTTGTATTGATGTTTGATTCCCTTTTATTTCTTTTGTTTCTCATAAATTTATTGAACCTTTTCACAAAGAGTCTGAAATCATCATCATCTTCTTCTATTTCAGTCAAGTCCTCTTTGTCACTTTCTTCTTGAATAAAAGATGATGAGGCTCTGAGTGCTATTCCTTTTCTCTTTATATCATTCTCTTCATGTTGATGGAGTCTCATAAGTTCCATTTCATGTTCTTGAAGTTTTCCAAAGAGAGTGGCAAGAGACATATTAGTGAGATCTCTTGATTCTGCAATTGCTGTTACTTTTGGTTGCCATTGCCTGCTTAAACATCTCAACACTTTGTTAATAAGATCTTCATTAGGAAATATTTTTCCCAATGATGCAAGATGATTAACTATACGAGTAAATCTCTTCCGCGTTTCTTCTATGGTCTCATATTGAAACATTCTGAACAGTTCATATTCATGTGTGAGAGTGTTTATTCTAGATCTCTTGACATCAGTTGTGCCTTCATAGGTTACTTGCAATGTATCCCACATTTCTTTTGCATTTTTACAATTTGAGACTCTAAAATATTCATCCATGCCTAATGTAGAAGTGATTATATTTTTGGCCTTAAAATTGTATTGAACCTTTCTTCTTTCATCATCATTCCATTCCTCTCTTGGTTTTTCTGTAGTTGCATTTCCGACTACCTTTGTAGGAATAAAAGGACCAACTTCAATGGCTTCCCATATATTTAAATCTATGGCTTCAATAAGGATTTGCATTCAGGTTTTCCAATAGTGATAACCCTCGCCATTGAACATAAGAGTCCTATTAATAGAATTTCCCTCAAGAAATAGAAAGTTGGATGAGGCCGTATCTATTCTTGAAGTTTTTAAACTTTATACAAGAATCCTGCTCTGATACCACTTGGTGGACAAATGGCCTCAGTTATCTTAAGAAGGGGGGGTTGAATTAAGATATCACAATCTTTTCCTAATCAAAAATTCTATTTTGATTTTATCCCAACAACCCAGGATTCCTTTTAAAAATGAACTCCTAAATAATAATGCAAATTAATCTTACTGAATAGAAACAATAAGCAGTAAACAATAAAGGAGTTTAAGGGAAGAAGAAATGCAAACTTGATTTATACTGGTTCGGCCACTTCCCGTGCCTACGTCCAGTCCTCAAGCAACCCACTTGAGATTTTCCACTCTCTTTGTAAAACACCTTTTACAAAGTCTGAACCACACAGGGACAACCCTTCCCTTGTATTCAGGAATCCTTTACAATAAGAGACCTTCAGTCTCTTAATCCCTTTTCAGAAGTAAGAAGAAGAGAAGAAGAAATCTCCCTTGAAAGAGATAGATTGTACAATGAAGATCAATCAAAATTCCTTATTGAATATGCAAGTGTTTGACCAAGGAATCTTTTTGAGAGGATAAGACATTTCAGTTCAGAAAACTCTCTTAATCTTTTGATAGGATAAAACTTTTTGGGCAATGAAAAACTCTCTCTCCTAATTCGTGTTTCCAAGTCACATATAAATAGACCTTTGATGGCCATTCATAAACCATTTGAATAGATGTGACTCTTGGAAATTATTTTCTAAAAATCTCCTCTGGTAATTGATTACAAGACTTGGGTAATCGATTACAGGCTTTAAAATTTGAATCAAAACATTCAGTAACTGCTGGTAATCGATTACCATCCTTGTGTAATCGATTACAGTGTAAAATTTGAATTCAAATTTCTAATAGCTGTTATAAGTCATTTTGGCCACTGGTAATCGATTACCAGAGAGTAAATCTCTTGAAAAAGACATTTTTTGCTTAAATTTCTTGGCCAAACCTTTTGTAGTTTCAATTTGGAATTCCTTTCCTAAAAACACTAGAGATCTTCTTGATGTTGTATCTTGTATTCTTGAATTTTTGTCTTGAATTAAACTTGAGAAGCGCATTTTCATAAGGCATCAAAACATCACGATCATATGGCATCATCAAAACATCAAAGGCAAAGTATTTGCTTCTACATCAACCCTATCAACCAAGACAACCCCATGGTTGTCTCCATCGTAATTGCCAACTTCATGGTGTCTAAGGTCCTCATTGACCAAGGCAGCTTCACGGACATACAGTATTTGAAGACATTCCAAAGGCTTGAAGTTTAGCCTAATATAGTCCAACCACACCCTAGACCACTCCTCGGCTTTGCAGGAGAAAGAGTAGAGACCAGAGGCCATTTCAACCTAATGACCACCTTCAGTCAAGGCCAACTCTTAAGGAGTTTCAAAATCAAGTATTTAATCATTGATGCTGATACCTCTTACTTTGATTTGATTGGCAGGAAAACACTAAATGAACTCAGAGCCAACGTCTCCATACTACATCTCAAGATGAAATTCCCAACCTTGATAAGAGAGATCGTGATTGTCAAGGCAGATCAAAAACAGGCCCAACAGTGCTATGCTAAAAGTTTGAAAGTGGAACCCTATCCTTCCATTAGGGAGCCTGACAGGTCTCACCCCACAATAGGTGGTGGCACTTGTTGGATTTCCCCTACAGTTACTTTTTGGTCCACTTTCTCTTTATACAAATATGTTAAAGGGAAATCTGGTTTGCCGAAAAGCGCACCGTATCGTCAAGTATTTAAAATTAAAAGGGATGAATCCAAGTATCGAACTTTGGGAACTAGCCTTAGACAGGGTCAAATTCAAAAATAAGGCATTGTTGAAAGAAACATTGATAATGGATGATTTTGAACAGAATTAAACTAAGTCTAGGCTAAAAACAATAAAAATGCAAGTAAGTAAAATTGACAGCAGTAGATAAAGATGTTGGGTCTCTCTAACGAACCAGTTGATGCATATAAAGATGTTTCTCGAATCAATCGTGCTTTTGTGTTCTATGTTGCAACCTAAATTACTAAACCTCGATCCCTAGTTAGACTGAATCAATCCAAGCTTCATCCTTAGATCTTGTTGGACTAGGCTTAATTTAGACATCCCTCCTAGGTTTAGACTAACTTAAACTAAGCTTCATCCTCATATCCCTCTTGTTGGAATAGACTTAGCTTAAATAGCTTACGAAAGTTTAGACTAATTTAGCCCAAGCTTTGTCCTCAGACCCCTCTTGTTGGACTAGACTTAGACCAAACAACATTATTGTAACAACATATTTAAAACCAAAACTTAATCCGCAGATCCCTCTTGTAAGACTAAGTTTCAATTCTGCTTCATTCAAGTTCTAAGGCAACAATACATTTCCCAATGCTAAAGTCACCTAACCAAGCATACAAATGGGTGATCAGACCAAGAGCATACAAAATTTAAGCATTGAAAGAAGCATTGAACACAAGAAACACAATCAATTAGAGATTAAAATAATTACATCAGTTGTTCTTTAGAAATCCCCAACAAGGGTGTTTAACCAGCCATTACAGAAGAA
This sequence comes from Glycine soja, assembly GCF_004193775.1. NCBI lineage: Eukaryota > Viridiplantae > Streptophyta > Magnoliopsida > Fabales > Fabaceae > Glycine > Glycine soja. The sequence goes on along the minus strand of NC_041009.1, from coordinate 30,569,822 downwards.
ACCCTAACAATAATGAGATTACAAAACCTAGGTATCTCTGCAAAAGCTACTTCTCTTGCTGCCTCCAGAGCTCTTTTCCCAAAATAGGCACTGTGGTGTGCTCTTGAATTCTGTACCCAAGGTATTGTCCTAAGTTCTGTACCCTAATTCTGCACAAGACAGGCTTTAAATAGGCTCTGAATTTGCGACATTGCGCTTAGCGCCACCCTCGCACTTAGCGCGAGTAAGTGGATTTGAGCTTAGCGCCAGTCGTGCGCTGAGCCTAGCTGAAGACAACTGTTGCGCTTAGCATACTGATCTCGTACTTAGCGCACAACCTTGATATTGATGCTCTACCAGATTCTTCTATCATGCTAAGCGCGCTGAAGCTGCACTTAGCCCACTAATGAGCTAAGCTCAACTGTCACTTTTAGCACTTCATGACTTAGCCTCTTTTTCACCTGAAATTGCACATATTTCATCATTAAATCCAATGGAAATATTCTAGAGACAGCTTTAACAATAAAACAAGATTTATTTACAAAATCACTACAAAATAACCATAAATTGGGGAACTATACAAGTTTTGGAAAATGTTTTCTATACAAAAGTTAGTCGTATAAGACAACTAACAAACTCCCCCAAATTTACAGTTTTGCTTGTCCTCAAGCAAAGAAAGAACAATTCACTTGTCCTCAAGTGACAAGCTACAATGATCACTCAAAATGGTGTTTGCTTCCCAGAGAAATTCAACCATATGAACTGAATATCATGGATTGCTTCAATCAATTGCTTTTCACAAACATGCAGCTTTTCAAAGATAGGAACATGCACATTAGAGTCACAACTGAAATAAGCTAGTAAGAATGGAAGAAATCAAGGAAGGATCATCAACCACAACCTCACGATCATTGTTTCACTCAAGCTCAAGTGTTTAGGATCATTCCATCATAAACAACTAACGCAAGTCCCAACCTTTGCATTTCATCTCATATCATACAACAATGAATACACAAAATGAATCTGAAGGACTTTTTAGGCTTGTAATGGGGTTAGGCTACCAACAAATCATGGTTTTTCTAGGATTCAAAAGCTTAGGTTCTAGGAGAGCATTCATCCATAGATAAACCTTCACTTTTTCATTCATTCACACCCCATACTTGCCTTTTATTTAGGCACTTAGCTTCATTTCATTATTTTGTAGCATTCACACTTATTAATTTCATTTGTATTTACAGTTTTTTTTTACATTGAAACAAAGACATTATACAGAAATAGTGTGTATGATATTTACTTTGGCCATTTCAATTCTTACCTAGTGCCTCCCCCAAATTTGGAACAAATTTACCTTGATAATTACTCCCCCAAATTTGTGACAAATTTGCTTTGAACCACGCTTCCTGGAGATGATGCTCTCCTACAACCTAAGTCAAGGTAGCAGGAGATAACACTGTATAGGCTCAGGGTTCAATCAATCAATAATTCATTCAGCTCAAACTGGGTACAATGGATAATTCAATCAAGCACATGGTCAGCTTTTTGGCTAAGTGGCTATCATAATCAAACATGGCCTACATCATCCTCAATTTCATGCATTCAGTCCATACTTCAGAGATTCACGCAAAAATCAGTACTAAATGATAGTCGTTTCTCTCAAAATTTAAGGATCACACTCTCACCGGGATATGGTTAATGCATTCCTTCACAATCAAAATGACAAACTGACTAACATTTTCAGTCATACTTCCTATCACATGCTCATTCTTTTCTAATGGCTACAAGCTTGATCAAAACAATTATCTAATCATTCCAATCCACTCAAATCATACAATTGCTCATTCAAATCATTCTCAAACACTCATTTCATGCAAAACAATTCATTGCATATCATTTTCAATCAATTCACTGTTCAAACACGCTTTTGGTACAAGCAAACAACTCAAAGTGTTGAAATTTAAATAACTGAAATTTAAAATAACTGAAATATAAAAACTGAAATTAAAATGATTGAAAATAAATCATAAAATAATTGAAAATAAACTAAAATGTTCAAGATGCACAATTTTAAATGTCCTGCTCCTGTGGTTGCTCCTGTGCATGCTCATTAAGGTCCAACACCTGAGCAGCTGGTGAATCCTGAGAGATAGGCTGCTCTAACTCAGATGCTGGTGCAGATGGCTGGGTCTCCTCAGGAACAGGTGCAGGAGATGGCTCATGTATCTAATCTGTGGAAGTCCCCTCCTCCTAAGCCATGTGTGCATCTGCATCAAAATAAAAGGGCTCAGGAGGGGTGAGCTCATCCTCCCCCTCTGCTGTTGCTGCTACTGCTGGCTCCTCAGGAGCAGGCTCTTGGGCTGCGAAGGCCTCACCCCCTCCAGAAGGAGAAGGCTGGGCTCCTGGCCAGGCCACCTGCGCATCAAAAACATCCATGCTCATAATGGATGGCAAGCCCAAGCCCTGCAGGCTCTGCATGATGATGGACTGCCCCCTGTGGATGCTCTGGAGCATGGAGTGCAGCATTTGTGGTGTAAATATAAAGTCTGAGGATCCTGCATATAAAGGAGCTGGAAGAACAAATGTAGATGCATATGGGGTAGATGGAATTGGTGCTGGAGCCGAGGAAGGAGAAGGAGCTAGTGTCTCTAGTGCTGTTGAAGTAGTGGGGACCTCTGATCTCTTACCCCTGGCTTTCCTTGGCCCTCTAAATGTCACTGTTGGATCATCAAGATTCCAACAGTTCTTCTTAATATATACCAAGTTAATGGCAGGGCTCAAGTTCTCTAGGGATCTAGAATCTGATTGGACTCCTCTGGCCTTGCATAGAGCTATGATCAAGGCAGGGAATCCAAGTATGGATGTGTCATGTTGTGCAATCAGAGAGATCTGGTGGGAGATGTGGTACCCCAAGTTCATATCTGATGTGTCATCATTTTCTCATATTTCTTAACCCTTTTTGTCACCATTTTAATTACTGATTAGCCTTAATTGTCAAATTAATTATGCAGTTTTATCATTTGGGCCTACTGGATTAGTTTTGTGTTTTTAATTTAATTTCAGGAGAATTATAAGCAATTGGGCTTGAATCCAGAATTGGGTTTGGGCTTGAATCCATAATTGGGCTTGGACTTGAAGAGAGCAGACTATTTTATTCTACCAAATTTTATCTTATCTAGATATTATTTAGATTTGATCTCATCTAGATATTATTTCATCTAGATCTTATCTTATCTAGATTTTATTTTATTTATGGGCTTGGATTTAAAACAGATTTGTAAGCTTTGGGGCTGAAAACTATATAACAGCACCAAGGTTCTAGTTTAGTCTCTCTTCTCTCTCTCCTCTCCTCTCCTCTCTCTCTTTTTCGTTTTAGTTTTAGAGTGCTACTCTCTTTTTCGTTTTAGTCACTTTTTGTTTTAGCAATAAAATTTCATTCTTGCTTCAATCTACAATTTCGTTCTCTATTGATTAATGGAAGGCTAAGTCTCAAGTGTTGTTTTCTCTTGAGGATCAAGCACAATTCTCTTTGAGGTTTCTATTATTACTATTAAATTCTAATCAGTTTTTCCTCTTCACCAATTACTCTGTATTTGTTGCTATTAATTCATGCATGCTTAGTGCTTGATTAATTGTCTCTGCGCTTAATTTACGTTCATGCTTAATGATCGTTCATGATTAATTAGTGTATGTGTTGCTTAATCACATAATGAATGCCTTATGTTAAATTTCGCTTAGTAATTTAATTTAGGGTTGGATTAAGTGGTTGAACTAATAAAGGATAAACTCTCGAAACCTAGGATAAGAGACTTCCTTGTGAATCAAGGGGAAGCAACGTGTTTTAATTCTGATATTTTCTAATTCAAATTTATTTGCTGTTTAATTTACAAAAACAAACAACCCCCCCCAATTCGTTACTGTTTTATTACTATCTGTTATGAATGTTTGGTTGACCATTGCTCGTTGGGAGACGACCTAGGATCACTTCCTAGATACTGCATTATTAGTGTTTATTTGATTCGGGTACGGCCTCGATCAATATCCATCTTCATAATAATCCCATAAATAATTTGGCTCTATCTAAGGTGACATCAGATGTGTGGGAGGTAGGAATGAGGTTCGAGAAGGAAAGAACGCTCCATGTCTGAGCTAGAGTAGTCATGTTCTTCCTCAGAATCTTTAAAGGCTACCCATCAGCATTAAGCTCAAATCCCCTCCCTAGGATACAAAGCTTAGTAGCCAACTCCTGAGGATCAGGCCTCAGGAGTGCGAACCTAGAATAAGTACATAAATTCTCCCCCTCTTCCAGCACTACAGGGGTCTTAAGAAATATGTTTAAAGTATCCTCATCAAACTTCACTAAGTGACCTCTCAACCTCACCTTCTTAGGTGATTTATCCTCGGGGTCATAGAGGTTGGCGTAAAACTCATTTACAATGGCGATGTCTATGCTACTATCAGAAAAATCAGTCACCTTCTCATCCCAATGTCTTATCTCGAGTTCCTCCTTGAACTCGTCAAACTCTGTGTAATAAACTACCACATTCCTCTCTAGTAGTAGCTTTCGAGGCACCACAATGTCTATATATCTCTCCCAAGCCTCTTGGGATGTGAACCTAGATCTATCAAATCTGGCTTGTGTAGGTGTAAATGGTGCTTTCCTTTTCTTAGACACCATCTGCAAAATATAAGACAAACACAAGAGATTAGTACAGGTTATTTTCACAAAAATAGAAAATAAAACTGAAATTTTGACTGGGCGCTTAGCGTAGCAGGCTGAGCTTAGTGCGCTTTATGAAATTTTACTCAAGCGCTAGGCGCAGTAGGCTGGCGCTTAGCTCGAAGATGCATAAAACATTTTTTTTCTGCAGAATAGGCTTAGCGCACAGCTGAGCTTAGCCTAAGTCTACAATTTTCAAAACCGAAGTGGGTTGGAGCTTAGCGCAGCATGGCGCGCTTAGCTCAGCCTTAACCGAATGACACTCCGGCTTAGCACACAAGGCGCACTTAGCCTTACTACAAAAACTTAAAAGACAGTGAGGGAGTTGAGCTTAGCGCTGCAGGGCGCTTAGCTCAACACACAACAAGGGCTTAGCGCACAGACACGCTTAGCCTTATTCAAAGGAAAACTTATAGAAGCAAAGTGGTGCTTAGCTGTACAGGTCAGGCTTAGCGCTGAACAAAAAATTCTCAAAACCTTAATGTCTGAACACTAGTCCCGCTTAGTGCACAGACGCGCTTAGCAGGCTCATCACTTACGTTCATCAGCAGGGACGAACACGCTTAGTGCGACATGGTCCGCTTAGCGCGTTCATCTGGAAATCCAAAATTTTGACAGTTGCGATGAACAGGCTAAGCGCATAGGCGTGCTTAGTGCATTCATCATTATTTCCAGACAGAACCATAGGGGTCTTCACCCCTTTTCAGCCACATTGCCCCTAATGGGCTTCTAAGTTACCTAAAATCCTACATTGACTAACCCTAAAACTAAATAACCTTAACCTAACAGCATACAACTAAGAAAACAAAAAGTCATCTATCCTAAGGTTTGAAGAATGAAAGATAAAAATAGAAATGTGCTAACTTACTTGGATTGTTCTTTGAAATGAAGCAATGAAGATGCAAACAAGCAGTACACACGCAGCAGAAAGTTCACAAGTGCTCAAGGTTAGGAAGGTGCAGAGGTTTGGGTGCAAAAGTAACACCCAAAGTGCCTCTGCCTTTGATTTTTAAAAATTGAAATTTGTATGGTGTGCTTAGCGCACAGCTGCGCTTAGCGTGCCAACATGACATTTGAGTTTAAAACCCAAGCGCTTAGCCTAACCTCACGCTAAGCCCAGCTTGAAGTTGTAAAATCCCGTAAGCATCTCGGGCATAGCACGACAGGCTGCGCTTAGCGCTTTCTGCAACACAAATTTTTTTTCTGCAATATGCACTTAGCCTGAGATGTGAGGCTTAGTGTACCATCAAGCTTCAACTTACAGAGTTCAGGCTTAGCGCACCAAGCGCGCTAAGCGTACTTCCAAGAATTCAAAACCCGTAAGAGATTGGTGCTTAGCACCTCCTGGCCCGCTAAGCCCAGCTTAAAAACTCAAGTTGCAGAATGGATCTGGGGCTTAGCATAGGATAGCGCACTTAGTGCAGCTACAATAAATTTGTTCCCGAGATGAAGTGGCACTTAGTGCATCATCCATGCTAAGCCCATTGGTTAAAGTTCAATTACTGTGAAGATGTAGGGCTTAGCTGAACTATTCAACCAACCAATCAGGGGTCTATGCGCTTAGTGTGAGCAAGCTCGACTTAGCGCGTGAAGACCGAGCGCTTAGCACAAGGTCTGCGCTTAGCGGATAGACAATTGCCAAAAAATTTCTAAAAAGTCTTTTTCTGTCTATCTTTTCGCACAAGCTTAAAATCCCTTGCTCATTACTAAACAAGCTGAAATTAATCACAATCACAAGATATCCTAACTACATGCAAGAGATAAGAATGAAAAATAGAAAAGGGAAAGAAAAGCTGGGTTGCCTCCTAGTAAGTGCTCTTTTAATGTCACTAGCTTGATGCATCGTCCTGTTATCCAGGATCCAAAAAAGTTCCTACTTCAAGGACCTTCTTCTCAGGTCTTTTTTCCTCCATCACATGCACTTTAAGACAAACATTTTGGCTAGGTGGATCTTTGTCCTCCTGGAACAAGTCAAAGCTTATCTTTTGATCATCTATGCCCATCTGCAGTATTTTCTTTCCCATGTCCACCACGCAACTTGCAGTAAACATGAATGGGCGGCCAAGAATGAGAGGAATGTTAGCATCCTCTTCTATATCTATGACAACAAAATCAGCTAGAAATATAAGGTGTTTAACCTTCACCAAAACATCTTCAATGACTCCATATGGCCTTGTAATGGAGCTGTCAGCTAACTGGAGGGTCATGCGTGTGCACATTATCTCTATCTCTCCAAGTTGTTGGCACATGGAAAGAAGCATTAAATTGATACTAGCTCCCGAGTCTATGAGAGCTTTGCCTACAGCAACCTCACCAATAGAACACGATATCGTGACAACTCCAGGATCTTTGTGCTTGGGTGGAAGAATGCATTGAATAACAGCACTACAGTTACCTTCCACAACAATTCTGTCACTATGGATGTATCGGTTCTTCTTGGTTAACATATCCTTAAAAAATTTGGCATAGAGGGGCATTTGTTGAAGTGCTTCTCCAAATGGCAAAGTAATTTCTATTTTCTTGAAGATATCAAGAATTCTGGGCAAATGTCGCTCTTTATCTTTTCGGGAGGGTACCAATGGATAAGGTACCTCCTTGCATTCAAAAGGAGCATCCTCTTTCTTCTTTTCTATGTTAGCCTCACTCTTGCCTTTCTTCTTCTCAGTCTCAACAACCTTCTCTTTTTGTTTTTCATTTTTCAACTTTTTTCTTTTTCTTCTTTTTCTATTGTTTCTTCTTCTTTTTCTTTTTCTTCCTTCTTCTTTATTTTCTCTTGACAGTCTCTTATTGGTGTCTCTCTTTTTTCATCACCTTCTGCTTCCTCAACAATTTCTTCAAGTTCAACTAAATCATTCCAACCCCAGTTCATCAGCCAGCTGTTGTTTAAATCCCTCCACCTTCTGATCAGCTCTACTTTCCTCCACTTGAATCGCCATTTTGCTTCTAGTCATCACAACTTTGCACTCTTCTTTAGGATTTTTCTCTGTGTTTGCTGTAAAGCTGTTTGATGGTCTTTCAGCTAATTGCTTTGCAAGCTGGCCCACCTAGACTTCCAGATTCTTAATTGCAGACTCAGTGCTCTTTTGGTTAGACATTGACACTTGCATGAATTGAGCTAGATTCTCTTCCAGCTTTTTGGTTCGGTCATAGAGACTTAGCATCTATTGTTGTGGCCTTGTAGATGAACCACCCTGGTCTCTATTGAATTGGTTACCAGAGTGATTTTGCCACTGTCTCTGCTGTTGATACTGCTGGTTGTTCTGAAATCCTGGAAATCCACTTGTATTGAAATTGCCTCTAGGCTGATTCCCCATATAATTGACCTCATGTGCAATTTGCTCTTCATTAAGGATACAACATCCAGATTTATGAGCTCCACCACAAATTGTACATCCTGCAACCTGCAAAATAGAAGAATGTGAAGTTTATGCAGAATGAAGCTGAGTTGGCAACTTACTGAGTGTTTCTGTTAGTGTCTTTAGTTGCTTAGACAACAACTTGTTTTGTGCCAACAGAGTGTCCTGTGAGGTTAGCTCCAATAAACTCTTCTTGGTAGGAATATGGGCTCGGTCTCTCAAAATGCTATGTCACTAGCAGTCATGCTTTCAATTAAGACCATTGCTTCGTCGGGGGTCTTCATTTTGATCTTACCCCCAGCTGAAGCATCCAAGAGCTGCTTAGATTGTGGTCTCAACCCATCTATAAATATGTTGAGCTGTATTGGTTCTAAAAAACCATGAGTGGAAGTCTTCCACAATAAACCTCTGAATCTTTCAAGTGCCTCACTCAACGATTCATCTGGAAACTGGTGGAAAGAAGAATGGCAGCTTTGCCTTCTGCAGTCTTTGATTCAAGGAAGTACTTCTTTAAGAACTTTTCTACCATTTCATCCCATGACTTCAGAATGTTTCCTTTAAAATAATGAAGCCATCTCTTAGCTTCTCCAGATAAAGAAAATGAGAACAGACTCAACCTAATTGCATCCGCAGGCACACCCGCCAACCTAATAGTATTGCATATCTCTATATAAGTGGCTAAGTGAGCATAAGGGTCTTCATTGGGTAAACCATGAAATAGATTATTTTGAATTAGTTGTATCAAAGAAGGAGGATATGTAATTGTCTAAGCTTGAACTTCTGGCTGTGCAATACTAGTGAATAATTGTGGCACAGTAGAACTTGAATAATCCTCCAGGGTTACTCTTCTTGGCTCTTCAACCATGACTGTATCTTCAACTAGTTCTATATGAGAATGCCCTGCAATAGGAAAACAAGAAGATGCCTCGGAAGGTCAAGGTTTTTCTTCTGGAGTTGCTGCTACTTCTAAATCCTGCAAAAAAAATTTGATTCTCTCTTAATTATGCCTTCTACAGGTGGCGTTAATCTCCAAATCAATGGGAATCAAATCACCTACAGTAGATCTTCTTTGTATACAAGAAAACAAAACAATAATTATCCAGTTCAAAAGAACATTGAATATATGATAACTAAAATATGAACAAAAAGAATCAATGAATTAAAGAGAAAAATATAAAGCAATGTCGTAAAACTGAACTAAACTCTTCTTAAATCTAGTTCCCCGGCAACGACGCCATAAATACTTTTATGGATTTCCCCTGCAGTTACTTTTTGGTCCACTTTCTCTTTATACAAATATGTTCAAGGGAAATCCTGTTTGCCAGAAAGCTCATCGGATCGTCAAGTATATAAAATTAAAATGGATGAATCCGAGTATCAAGCTCAGGGAACTAGTCTTAGACAGGGTCAAATTCAGAAATAAGGCATTGTTGAAAGAAACATTGATAATGGATGATTTTGAACAGAATTAAACTAAGTCTAGGCTAAAAACAATAAAAATGCAAGTAAGTAAAATTGACAGCAGTAGGTAAAGATGTTTGGTCTCTCTAACATACCAGCTGATGCATATAAAGATGTTTCTCTAATCAATCATGCTTTTGTGTTCTATGTTGTAACCTAAAGTACTAAACCTCGATCCCTAGTTAGGCTGAATCAATCCAAGCTTCACCCTCAGATCCTTCTTGTTGGACTAGGCTTAATTTAGACAGCCCTCCTAGGTTAAGACTAACTTAAACTAAGCTTCATCCTCAGATGCCTCTTGCTGGAATAGACTTAGCTTAAATAGCTTACGAAAGTTTAGACTAATTTAGCCTAAGCTTTGTCCTCAGATCCCTCTTGTTGGACTAGACTTAGACCAAACAACATTATTGTAACAGCATACTTAAAACCAAAACTTAATCCGCAGATCCCTCTTGTAAGACTAAGTTTCAATTCTGCTTCATTCAAGTTCTAAGGAAACCATACATTTCCCAATGTTAAAATCACCTAACTAGGCACACAAATGGTTGATCAGACCAAGAGCATACATAATTTAAGCGCTGAAAGAAGCATTGAACACAAGAAACACAATCAATTAGATATTAAAATAATTACATCAGTTGTTCTTTAGAAATCCCTAACAAGGGTGTTTAGCCATCCATTATAGAAGAAACCCTAACAATAATGAGATTACAAAACCTAGGTATCTCTACAAAAGTTGCTCCTCTTGCTGCCTCCAGAGCTCTTTTCCCGAAATAGGCACTGTGCTGTGCTCTGAAATTCTGTGCTCAGGCTATTCTCTAAGTTATGTACCCTAATTCTGCACAAGACATGCTTTAAATAGGCTCTGAATTCGCGACATTGCGCTTAGCGCACCCTCACGCTTATCGTGAGTAAGTGGATTTGAGCTTATCGTCAGTCATGCGCTTAGCCTGGCTGAAGACAACTGCTGCGCTTAGCGCACTGATCTCGCACTTAGCGCGCGGCCTTGATATTGATGCTCTACCAGATTCTTCTATCGCGCTAAGTGCGCTAAAGATGCGCTTAGCGATGGATGCACGCTTAGCCCACTGATGAGCTAAGCTCAAATGTCACTTTTAGCACTTCATGACTTAGCCTTTTTTTCACTTGAAATTGCACATATTTCATCATTAAATCCAATGAAAATATTCTAGAGACAACTTTAACAATAAAACAAGATTTATTTATAAAATCACTACAAAATAACCATAAATTGGGGAACTATACAAGTTTTGGAAAATGTTTTCTATACAAAAGTTAGTCGTATAAGATGACTAATAGCACTCAAGTCATAAGCATGGACAAAGGGTCTCCAATCCAAGCCCTGACCATTTAAGAAGCAAGCCTGGATGACATATTTGGTGTAGATTTGCACAATAACACTATTGAAAAAGGCCTAAAGTCTATAGAAGAACTTGTCAAGCTGTAGCTCGGACCCAAACCCAGGCTATACATGCAGCTCAATCGGGACCTTACTAGCCGCAAACACAAACGCATAGTTGACGTCCTACATGGGAACACTGACCTATTCACGCGGCAGCCATCTTGCATGCCAAGTATCCACCCCAGCATCATATGCCATAAGCTAGCCATTTGTCCCCAGGCCAAACTAGTGTCACAGAAGAAGAGGAAGATGGGAGAAGAGTGATACAAGGCAGTCAGAGAGGAGGTGGACAAGATCCTCAAGGCTCAATTTATTAGAGAAGTTAGGCACAAGATGTCTAATAAGCTCCTCAAGGCTCAAGTTGTCTAATAAGCTTACGCTTGTGCACAAAGATGTTACCAAAACCCTTCGTATTCCAATTACGAAGAGCATTTGGAGGTCCTCAACTTTCTCCTTCCAGTCAACATCATTCTTCCATAAGTCTTTAAGGAAATAATCAAAATCATCATGCATTAACCATGAAGCAACAAATCTAAAAGGCCTTCTCCTTTGATTATCACACTTCTTATTGGTCATCTTAATAAGAATTCCTCTATGATTAGATTTAAAGAATGATAAATGAAGAACAAGAGCATTTGGAAAACGAATTCTCCAGTCAAGATTAGTAAGAACTTTATCCAAACACTCCAGCAACGATCCTCTCCTCCCAGTATTCCCTGGCCCTTGAAACCTATCATCAATAACATCACATTTTGACCAATAAGAAGTGTGATGATCATGCAGGTGTAAAATAGAATTAAAATCACCCACCAATGACCAAGGCCCTGCCATCCCTTCAGCAATGTTGCAAAGCAAATCCCATAATGATATATGATGCTGGATATTAGAACTACCATACACTTTGGTAAGAAACCACAATGGTTGATTTCTCTAACCCACCTTCATATGAACAAATTGGTGACCATTACTAATCACTTCCACCTTCCACATACTAGTATTCCAAAGGCTTCAAATACCATCATAATGGTCGTGAGTATTCTGAATAAAAACCCCATCAACACCCATCCTAGGAAGAATACATTTAATTGCTACCTTGGTGGCACGAGTTTTAAAAAGGAACAATAAATTAGTGTCATATTCTATGCTAATATCTAAAATTAGAAAAACTGCAAGAAAAAACCCCGCGACAATTCCAACCAAAAATATTCATGGGAATCATTATGAAGATTTGGTCTTTGAAAGGCCAGTATGCACTTCAATATCACCTACACCAGGTCGTACTAACTGACAAACAATATTCATTTCAAGGTCCATTTCTGAACTACTATCCATATCCTACGGCTCACTCGAAGGAGGAATGGACGAAGATCCCCTTGGAATCATTCATTCATTTTTTTTGTTGAAGAAATTGCAAGGTTTCTTTGTCTAGAAGATAAGTTTTGTTATTCAAAGCTTGAATTCCAAAGTCAAAACCATTATGCAACTTTTAGAGCATTTTAATCATCTCCAAGCTATCCTTATCATTAATTTTTCCTTCTTCAACAATGTATTTTGCATTGTTGCAAGGTTCCTTTGTTTTCAGCGTCCCCGTGTCTTTATTCATTTCCACTCCTCTGCCAGACTTGTTTATTTTTCTTCTTATCATTTTGTATTGGACCAGTCTTATTTGCAACCCCATTCTTCACCTTATACTTCAATTATGTTTTTGGGCCTTTACTCCATATATCATCGAGTGTAGCCCCTTTGAAGAGAAAAAGGGCTTTTGACAGATGGCCCATTCTTCATCTTCTCATAATCATTATTACCTATGTCCTCCTCAACACCACCCAACACTTCATATTTGGACCCACCTCCTTTATCACCAGAGATGTGTTGATTTCTATGTGCTGCAAAATCCTACTTTACGTGCCCACCTTTGTTTGTTCCACCTTTCCCCAAATAACGGTTGGCATTTTTTTAACATGGAGCCAGGGACCATAAATATTAGGATTATCATCAATGGCACAATCATTTGGTGGTGAAACTGATGCTGAGGCATTATTTTTCGTGATTCTATCATTATTACCATTAATTGCATCATTTTTTGTGGGTGAGCCCTCATCCATGGTAGAATCATTTTTTGTTCGTGGGTGGGTAAGCCCTTATCCATGGTAGAATCATTTTCTGTGACAAAACTACCATGAACAAACATCGAATCCTTGTGCCCATAACAATCGCATTTAAAACAAATAATGTGGAGGCCTTCGTATTGAAGGTTCAACAAATAATCTCCAGCTTTAACCTTTGGTTGTAAAGGTTTATCCAAATTTAATTCCACATATATTCGGGCAAAGTTTCCTCTTGATTGTATAACTATGACCTTGTCGATCTTCAACATCCTCCTAACGTAGACCTGAGTGTCCAAAGAAATTTGTCGTTGAACAATTCAATTGGAAGTTTAGGGATACATATCCACACTGCTAATTTCCTTCCCACAGTGTTGTTGGCTAAGAAAAAAGGCATCCATCTTTGCACCAGAATGTAGTGGTCTGCAATCATCCAAGGGCCCTCAAGGAAAGCATTATTATAATCCTCTTCAGTAGTGAAAAACACCTAATAATAATCACGTGGGACATCAATGATCTTGATCGAACCCTTCCTCATCCATTCCTTGTTTAAATTTGCCTCAAGCTGTTTGTAACCTACTTTCTTCCCCAAAACCATAATCATAAGTGATCCATTCCATAGCTTACACCATTAATTGAACTCCTCATCATTAATAAGAACCTCTTTAAATCTTTCAAAATCCTCCTTAGGAGTAGAAGGAGAAGCAACTTCTTTATCCAGGTTCCCATAACATCTCTCGTTAAAAGTAGAAAATGGAACAACACTTTCCAACAACTTCTCTCGATATGACTTCCTTTTTTATTAGCAACCATCTCCAATTCCTCGTCTCCCACATCAATTTTTCTTTAAAACTTTATTTTGGATTGTAAAAGAAGATCATCTTCTTTGGACAGAACACCCGAAACCCTAGCAAAGCTCTCTGCTACCTCTGTCTCCATCATTTTTTGGGCATAAACAATTTACTACAAGTATTTTAGTGTCACCTAGCAATAGTAATGGACCTTAAACTAGTTGTCCCACATCGGGGTGGATGTGACCAAGGTGGACTCCAAGATCTCGCACATCAGATTGAGAATGGTTGTTGTTAAGAGGACAAATGAGGGGACCTATAAATAAAGGACTCTGACGCTCAAGTAAATACGTGAGTTAAAAGAGTATGCATGAGTATGAAAAAAGTGAGATGGAACCTAGTACTTATAGAGTGGAATGGGAGCTGCGGGTCCTTGTTTGTAAGGGCTGTTACAGTGGTGTAACAACCCTTGTAGATAATGACTAGCTTGTACATAATAGCTAGTAGATAATGACTAGCTTATACATAATAACTAGTAGATAATTGTAACTTATAGATAATGTGTAGCTTATAGATAATTGAATACTTGCCAAGAGATAATGAGATTACAACATACTCAAATAATAAAGTGGTTACAGATAACCTGTCAGTTTGAGAGTCTGACTGCTATGGGCATGAAGTCCATGTTCCTGTGTTAGGGATGACATAGAGGGCTGACGTGTGTCTTAGAGAGCCAGTAGCTTGCCAAGTGTATTTTGTGAATCCTAGATGGTACATAATCCCCCCAAGCTCTGAGCCGACTTGTAGCAAAAGAGGTTGTCTGGTGTCGAGGGTAGTATCCTTGACAAGTAGGAGGGTTGCAAGTTTATCAAGCCCCCAAGCATGGATAAGAGTTGTTCGGTGTCAAGAGTGGTAACCTCGATAAGTGCAAGAGTTGTAGGTTTGTGAGGTTTGCTAAGCTCCCCAACCTAGACAAGTGTTGTCCAGGCTGCTTCTGTAAAGATGTCTGGGGTGGACATGCTTTTGGTTTTGCAGGCAAAATCAGACGTATTAGGTGAAGGAAGTCTCTATATTTGACAATTTTTCCCTTCTTCTGACCATTGGAGAGTAGATTGAAGACAAATATTTCATTTGTCTTTTTATAGCAGGCGAGTACAGTGCATGCGTGTTGCTCTTGCATGTGTGTCACTCGTGAAGTGGGCACGTACTGGACACATGGTACGTGGGTGAATGGAGCTGCATCATATTGCAAAATTTTAGGCACCATTTCAGCTCCAGCCAGTTATTGAAGAGTCATGCCTCCACTTTAAATGGAGTAGACGTTTGATTTCTAATCGCCACCATTTTCAAATTTCTACTTTCTCTCTCAAAATTTCTTTGCTCTTCTGCTTGCTATTTCCTCTTCTCCTCCAATTCTCATTTTCATTCTCAACATACATTTCCTCTAACAATGTCTTTCATTTCTAACTCTGCCATAGGCATGGGCGGTAGCGACTCTGGTGGTTCGATTTAGCAACCCCTGGTGGACCCAAAGGCCATCTCCATCGGTGATTCCTCCTCAGAGAAGACTCATCATGGAGCTTCTAATAGTGAGTCCTCTTCCTTGGAGAGGTTGACAATCTTGCACTATGTTGGTGGAGGCACCTTTCGCCTCCATAGAAGGGTGCAACCTCTTACTTCTTCTCTAGATGGGGAATCCATTCTAGTAACCATGATTCTTCCCTCTTCTGTTTCTGGGGAAGCAAGAAGAAGTGGTGGTTGGGACATTAGGGCTTCCCCCTGCGTGTGATGTAGTCACAGTGCTAGGTCACCATCGTCTCACCTATCGTTGCTTGCCATAAGTGGGTGAGGGACAATGTTTTGAAGTATCAGGTCCTTCTTCTAGTGTGCTCTACTTGAGCACTTGAATGTAGCCCCTTCTTAACTCCACCCCAATAATTCGGCCATGGTGAGAGCCTTCGAGGTCTTGTGCCCTTTCTTCAACATTCGACCTAGTGTGTTGGTGTTTTTGTACTTTTTTTAGATGAAAATGACAAGCAAGATAAATTGGGACTCCTTAAACAGCATGTCCAAGAAGCTTTTTGAGTTTGATTTCAAATATATTTCACCGCTTCAAGGACTGTTTCTTCAAGATCTTGGTTACTAATGTCATGGTTGATGGATTGCCACTGATGTTCAACTGGGATGAGGAGCCCTGCTTCCCGTTCTACTGGCAGCCTGACCCTACCAGGTTCAAGTTGTTTGACGAGGATCTATTGACCCTTGTGGAGAGGGTCGACAAGGCTATCTTGGAGCAATTGCCTACCTCGTTGGATGCACGGGCCATTTTGTCTCTTCTCTTGATAGGCGATCCCCTCGTTGCCTTGGATGGTAAAATGCCTTACCTTGTCCTCTTTTGTGTCCAAGGTAGGTTGTAGCCTGAATTAACACTTGTTGTGTTTTGCTTGTTTTGCAGTTATAATAGGTGACTTCGCATGGAGACCCCTAGTGAAGTAGGTCAAACTTGTTGGTAGGACTGTGCCACCGTCTGTTGTCATTCCTCCTATTGGAGAAAGGGGTCAACCCACTGTTGGGGTTGGCCCTACTGATAAAGTTGTTGAGGTCTTCCCCAATATGCCTTCCTCTATTTTGGCTAAGAGGAAGTGTGATGACGGTGTTGGGGTGTCGCCCCTCGAGTTTGCAAGGTCTTCCTTCGGCTCCATTAGTTGTCCAGGCTATTGCTCTGCTGTTGCTACAACTATTGTTGTTGCTGCTTCTACTCCTCCACCTCCTCCTGCTATGTCTATCCAGGAGATTTATGGTTCTCTTGCTATTGAAGTTAGTGCACCGACTACTTTGGCCAGTCCTGTCGGGGTTCCTCCATCCACCATCGTTGTACCCTTGCTGAGTGTCGGTGTGGCAACCACAAGTGCTCTCGTGATGCTGCCTCCTCCTTCTTCAGCTCCATCAATTCCCCCTTAGCTGTATGCCCGTTAGCATCGCCTTCCATGTCTTCTCACCCCAGTGTTTCTTTGGATCACATTTACACTTCTCGTAATGTTGATTCACTATGGGGTATGGGTTACAAGCTGGAGCATAAACCCCCGGTTGGCTTTGTGTCTCCCTTTGACAAAAATCTCATTTGGTCAGCTAGGGTTCAAAATGCTACTGACTTTGCCAAGGTCTTCCTCCAATGAAGTTTGGCAATCCTGGAAGAGAATGGGCAAAGGCACCAAGAGGCACTAACTAAGGTAGCGTCCTTAGAGGTTGAGGTTTCCAAATAAAGGGTCACTGCTCATACAGTTTGGAGAGTGGAGCGCCCTAAGGTGGCTAATGCCACTGTCACCTTCACTGAAGCCATGAAGTCAAACCATTAGTTGTCATCCAAAGTTGGTAGTGTTCTTGCCAAGCTGTTGTGCACTAGATTAGATGGTGAGGAGTTGTTTTAGCGTTGCAAAGGCTTGCATAGGGAGAAAAATGAATTAGCTGGAAAGGTGGAGAGCACTACGATAAAGAAGGATAAGTTTGCCAAGGTGGTTGCTGACTTAGAGACTTGGTTGAAGGAATCAGAGTCCTGGCTGGAGGAGTTCGAGCTGAGGGCATCCAGGGAGAGGAAGGCCAACAAAGAGCTTGAAGAAGAGCTACTGATGTACAAGGAAAAGGTCGTGGAGCAGCATGAAAAGGGTTTTCATAGGGTCATTAGGCCGGTCGGGTTCTTCACCAAGCACCTTGACTTAGGTCTTTTTGACCTTTCAATGAATGATGGCATCTGTGGAGACGAGCCTTTGGAGATGTGCAATTGACCAAGGGAAAATCTTGGGTTTGACAAGCCTTTGGATTTTCTTCATTCTATTGTTGGCGGTTCCTCGACCTCGACAGGAATGATGGCGTCTATGCCATATGTAAGTCAGAAAAGAGTTTCATTGGTTGTTGTCTAGGGCAAACAATGATAGGCCCAGAGTATATTGGGGATTTCCTCCTTCCATAGACCCTTAGACTGGTCGAGTCTAGTGCCCAGGGCCTTGAGAATGACTCTGTTGGCTACCTCTGCCTGACTGTTGGTCTAAGGGTGTTCGACAAATGTTACGAGGTGCTTGACACCTAGCCTTGTCAGGAAATCTTCGTAGGCTTGAGCTTTCAATTAAGTGTCATTGTCGGTGACAATGGCATAAGGAAGGTCATACCTGCATATGAGGTGTTTCCAGGTGAATTTTTCCACCTCGTTGGCTGAGATTTCGTGTAACGGTCTTGCCTCAATCCATTTGGTGAAATAGTCGATGACAACTAGTAGGAATTTGACTGCTCTTGGGGCCTTTGAGAGTGGTCCCAGTATATCTATTCCCTACATGGCAAAGGGCCACTGAGAGCTCAAGCTATGGAGATTTTCAGGAGGGGTGCGTGAAATGTCTACAAACTCTTGGCATTGTTTGCATCTCTTTGTGAAATTGAAGGCATCAACCCTAAGTGTCGACCAACAGTAGCCGGCGCACACCACTTTGGTTGCAAGGGAGTGTCCCCGGTGTGAAGGCCACAGATCCCTTCATGAAGTTCTCGTATGACATAGTTTTCATGTTGGATGTTCAGGCATTTGAGCAAGGGTGTCGTGAACTCTCTTTTGAATAGCTCACCATCAAGGATGACGTATAGCTGGCCTTTTATTTTAGACGTTGGGCTTCATTCTCATCTGGTGGCGACACTCCCCAAATTAGGAAATTCTTGTACGGGGTTATCTAGTCTGGTTCCTCCTCTTCTCCAACCATAACTTCTTTGGTGTCAATGGTGGGAGTTTGGAGTGTCTCCAGGATGATGGCCTTGAGATGCCCAGTCTTTTTGGTGTTAGCCAGCTTAGAGAGCATATCTGCTCTGGTGTTGCTCTCCTTAGGTATGTAATACATCTCAAAGCATTTGAATTTGTCAATGAGAGTTTTGGCAGTGTGGTAGTACTTGAGCAACACTATTTCTTTGGTCTGATATTTGTTGGCAACTTGCCCCTAGACAAGCTGCGAGTCAGTGTAGCACCTTAGCTTCTTGGCTACAACTTCTTTTGCTAGTTTTAGGCCTACTATAAGTGTCTTGTACTCACTCTGATTGTTTGAGGCTTTGAAGTTGAGCTTGAGGGCTTGCTCTAGAGTGATGTTGCTAAGGCCTTCAAGGATAATACCAGCCTTGCTTCCCTTCATGTTGGAGGCACTGTCTACATGAGGTTCCACTAGTTTGTGGTGGTTTGGTAATTTCCAACAAATTCTGCCAGAAAGTCTGCCATGAATTGTGCCTTCATGGGGCCACAAGGTTCGTACTGGAGATCAAACTCTGACAGTTCTACGGACCATGCTACCATCCTCCCTACTGGTTCAAGCTTTTGCAAAATTTGTTTGATGGGGTAGTTCGTCTTGACTACCACTTGGTGACTCTGAAAGTATGGCCAGAGACGTTGGGTCGAGGTAATGAGTTCTACCGCCATATTCTCTATCATTGGTAGTGCTTCTTAATAACAAATGTTGAATCATTTCAAAAACAAATAAAACTAGGAATTTGCAGTACAGAGCTAACCTAGGTCAAACTCAGAAATATGATTCAATATGGTTCCTACATTCAGTTTGTAAGAGACTATAAAGGAATGCAAAAACACACAAAACAAAATTGAAGAAACAAAGCAAAACAAAAATAGAATACACGTCAAGTTTAATAGCATCAATCCAATTCACCAAACCAATGCAAAATGAATTATCACAGTTAATACAAGTGATGTTCAGTGTGAAAGTTCAGTCAAATGCATTAGAGAAAGTTCAATCGAATCAATCTCTAAATTGTTTGAAATTGCAAATTATGTTGGAAGATCATCCTAACAATCTGTGATTAAATTTCGAAATTAGGAAAACAATCCATAACCTAATCCTTTTTCAATCCTAAGCATAATCATAATCATGAAAATTGAAAATAGGATTGAAGAGAAAGATAAACATTCACAAAGATTAGAGATACCAAACTAGAACTCAAATTCAGCCTTGCATGGAGTGGATCCTTGGATTGATTGATTGTTTATCCCTCCATGCTCATCACCAATGGAAAAGCCACAAAATTTTGTGCAAGAAAATGGTAGAACAGAAGTGAAAGGAGGAAGAAGAATGAAGAACAAATTGAGAGAAAAAGAGAAAATATACAGAAGAGAAAGCTTGCACAACAAGTAACTAATTCTGTTTTGTACAAAATGAAGTAACTAACTAACACTAATATATAGAGTGACTACTCAGAAGGAATGGATGAGCCTTGATTAGGTCCATCTAATCTACCTAATTAAACTAATTACACAAAACAAAAGTCTAACTCGTAGCCCAATTATTCAAGTGCTGAGGCTATGACTTCTAAGCTCAATTTGACCCTCGAAATGGAAGAATTGGCCAAAGCTTATCTGAAAAAAAATAGAATATCTTTTCTCATTTTTTCAGGGACTACTCACACGATCCATTTGGAGTTCTGTAGTGTCCTCTAGGCCCTGCACAAGGCAAATAGGTCAAGTAAGCACAAAATCTTTAAATTAACTACAATTCTCAATTAAGCTCAATAATTTGCCTTAGACCAAAACTGAGTTAAGGTGAGAAAATAAGGGTCAAAGAGATGTCAATTGAGCTAAGAATAATAGAAAAATACTTAACTACAAATGCTCAATCACTTCTCAACGTCATGGAGTATATGGTTGGTGAAGTAGATGGAAAACTGGTGTTTCCCTTCCTCTTGTATGAGGGTTGAGCTAATGACTTCGTCAACTACTGAAAGATATAGGAGCATGGGTACTCCTGGCTTGGGTCGACTCAGGACTGTGGTGTGGCAATGGTCTTCTTGAAGGGAAAGAAGGCTTATTCACAGGCATCGTCCCATAAGAATGACTCAGTTTTCTTGAGCAGCTTATAGAATGGCTTCGCTTTTTTGGCGAGTGTTGATGGATTGGCAAGTGCACCAATGCATCCCAAGTAGTAAAGTTAAAATGGAAGTTTGAGTATCGTATCCACAGGGACTTTGTTTGTACTTAGGTAGATGAATATTTAATTAAGAAAAAGATTTGAAAAAGGTAGAAGAAAACAGTAAATTAAATTGCTAAAAATTAAATCAAACAAGAAAAAGAATTAAACATGAATTTAAATTAATTAATTAAAGACAGAAAAAGATGAGAAAATCCAATAATATTGTAGAAGGAAATTCAGAAGATGAGAATGTTGGGAACTTAGCCCACCAGAGTTATTCCTTGATGTAATGTTAATGATTTTTCTCTATCTATAATTATTCCAATTTACACCTATATCTACTAGTATACTCTAACTTTGGTCTCCCATACGAAAGTGCCTAATTTATTTATTTTCTATCCCAAATCCCTTTGTAGAGCTAAAATAGTAAATTGCATTAAGAATAGAGATGTATAACAGGCTAAACAAATATCAACTTATCCCTAGTGATGACTTTATTTAGATACCCTTTCCTAGTTCTATTAGAAAATAACGCTTCCCAACATTACCCCTAAAACTTACCATGCAAATGGGTGATCAAGCCACAAGTAATAATATTAGGCACAAGAAAGGATAATGCAAATGTAATATTATAAATAGAGAAATTACATCAATAGTAGTTGACTGCCAAGTTCCCAACAAAGGGGGTTTAGCCTCTCATTGTCATGGAGACTTTACAATTGCAAGAGGGGAATATTTAGTAAAGGGGAAAAGATAAGAAAGGGAATGGAGGGAAGGAATAACTCCCATTGCTTGCTTCTCCTTCTTCTAGCCTTTACCTTCTATAAGGAATTGTATTCTATTGAAATTTCTATGTGTCTTCTCCTTTTTCTCTCTTCTTTTATAGGTACAGATTAGTGGGCTTCTAAATTAGTCTGATTTCTTAATTAGTCTCCTTTCCTCAATTAGTCTTCTTTCCTCAATTATTCCTGCATTTCTGGGCTTTATTTTACTCACTAAGCTTCATAAATCCATCACTTTTAATATTCTCTACACAAAAACTTAAATGATGTTAATTTAACAATTATATGCTCAAAAAGGAAAAAATAGAAGAGAAAAATTACAAATTCCTCTATAATTTAACCCTAAAACATACTCATAATTAGCAATTATCAGCGAGCTTTGGGAGGAACCTAGACAGGGATTCCAGTCTACCATTTAGCTTCTGGACTTCCTAGACGTTGGTAAGATTGTGCATCTCTAGTATGGCTATGCATTTATTGAGGTTGGCTTCTATTCCATGATGTGTGATCATAAAGCCCAAGAACTTGCCTCCGCTGACCCTGAAAGTGCATTTTTTCAAGTTAAGGCACATGTCGTATTTGGGCATTTCTCTAAATACCTCTTCCAAGTCTCCCATGTGTTGGGCTATACTATGGGATTTGACGACCATGTCATCGACGTAGACCTCGACATTTCATCTGATCTACTGTTTGAAGATCCAGAACATCAATCTATGGTATATAGCGCCTGCATTTTTCAAGCCCAAGGGCATGACCCTATAGCAGAAGTTGGCATCGTCAGTAATTAATGTCATTTTCTTTTCGTCTCGGGCATGCATTCGGATCTGATTGCATCTAGAATAGGCGTCCAGGAAGCTTAGTACATGGAACCCAGACACTCCATCGACTAGCATGTTGTTGTTGAGCAAAGGGTATGCATCCTTGGGACACGCCCTGTTAAGATCGGTGTAGTTTGTGAATATTCGCCATTTGTCATTGGCCTTTTTGACCATGACGAAGTTGACAAGCCAAGAAGAGTACCTAACTTCTATGAAAAATTGGCTTTGAGGAGTTTGTCTACTTCCTCTTTGACCACTTTGTGTCGTTCTTCTCCCATCTTCCTCTTCTTCTGTGACATCGATTTGGCTTGGGGGCAGATGGTGAGCTTGTGGCATATAATGCTGGGGTGGATACTCGACATGTCAGATGGCTACCACACGAATAGGTTTGCATTCCTATGTAGGACATCAGCTATGCAACCTATGTTCATGGCTGGTGAGGTCCCGGTTGAGCTGCGTACACTACTCAAGTTTGGGTCCAAGCTGTAATTTGACGAGTTCTTTAATTGGGTTGGGGCCTTTATCAGTAGTTTCGCCGCATGAATCTATATCAAATAAGTCTTCTAGGCTTACTTCATAGACAGTTAGGGCTCCAACTGGAGACGCTTCATCTACGCTTATGACTTGAGTACTATCACCAACTGTGGGGTGAGGCTTGGCATGCTCCCTGGTGGGAGGATAAGGTGTCACTTTTAGGCTTTCAGTGTAGCACTATCGTGCCTGCTTTTGATCCTCCTAGACAGTCACGATCTCTCCGATCAATGTGGGGAACTTCATCTTGAGATGCGGTGTGGAGACAATGGCTCCGAGCTCGTTCAACATTTTCCTACCAATCAAAGCAAAGTAACAGGTATTTGCACCAATGATTAAGTACCTAATTGTAAAGCTCCTTGAGAGCTGGCCTTGACCGAAGGTGGTCATTAGGTTGACATAGCCTCTTGTCTCTACTTTTTCTCCTGTGAAGCCAAGGACTGGACCAGAGTGAGGCGGGACGGTATCGTGTGAGACTTTAAGCCTTTGAAATGTTTTCCATAAGATGTCTGTGGAGCTACCCTGGTCAATGACCTTGGACACCATGAAGTTGGCTATTATGATGGAGACAACCATGGGGTCGTCTTGGTTAATAGGGTTGATAACCTTGATGTCTCTATCAGTGAAAGTGATAGGAGGGAGACTTCATGGGGATGGTAGGTTGACACAGTTGATGTTGATGTCCCAGATGGCGTGGAGGTGGCGTTTGTGGGACTGGCTGGACTGCCCTCCATAGGAAAATTTTCCCGCAATTGTGTTGATTACACCTCTAATTTGTTGGGCGGGCTCATTTTCCTATTCTTGTGAAGGTTATCGCTCGCGTCTTTGCTTGTGGTGTCTCTGTCTTCCTCGATCTTCTGCTCTTCTCTTCTTTTATCGGCATCATGATTTTTATGGTGATCCTCTTGGTGTCCTCTGGGTCTCGCTCTAGCTACATGACTATCTAGCCTCTTCATGAACTAGGCTAGATACCCAGGCTGTATGAGCTCTTCTATTATGTCTTTCAGGGCCCAGGAATCTTCTGTGTTGTGACCATAACTGTGATGGTATTTGCAGTATTTGGTCCTGTCTAACCCCGACCTGGGAGGAAGTGGCGGAGGTAGTTTTATGGGTACCTCTGCATTGAAGGCCTCCTCAAGGATTATAGTCCGATTGGCTGTCAACGGTGTATAACGCTCATACTTGGGCCCTTTTGGGGGTTGAATTAATTATTAATGTGCCTTGACTAATTGAAAAACTTATCCTTCTTAATGTTACTAGATTTCATTAGGCTTTTACTACTAAGTTAAGAAAGTAAGGAACAAAAATAGAAACTTAACCAAAAGTAAAAGCGATAGGGAAGAAGAAGGCAAACACAAGAATTTTATACTGGTTCGACAACAACCCGTGCCTACATCCAGTCCTCAAGCAACCTGCGGTCCTTGAGATTTCTTTTCAACCTTGTAAAAACCTTTACAAGCAAAGATCCACAAGGGATGTACCCTCCCTTTATTTTTGAACAACCAAGTGGATGTACCCTCCACTTGAACTGATCCACAAGAGATGTACCCTCTCTTGTTCTCAG
This sequence comes from Glycine soja, assembly GCF_004193775.1. Taxonomy (NCBI): domain Eukaryota; kingdom Viridiplantae; phylum Streptophyta; class Magnoliopsida; order Fabales; family Fabaceae; genus Glycine; species Glycine soja. Next base: position 30,545,360 of record NC_041009.1, on the reverse strand, counting down.
TTACAACAACCCAAGTAGATGTACCCTCTACTTGTACCACAAAGGATGTACCCTCCAATGTGTTAAGACAAAGTTCTCAGGCGGTTAGTCCTTTGAAATCTTTTGTTTAAGGGAAAGGGAAGAATCAAGAGAATTCTTAGACTGTGTCCTTTTGAATTCTTTGAAAAGGGAGAAGGGAGACACGAAAGAATTCAGGCGGTTAGTCATTTATTCTTTTGGAAAAGGGAGAAGAAAGACACAAAAAGAATTCAGGTGATTAGTCCTTGTTGAATTCTTTTTGGCAAAGGGAGAAGAGAATGAAAAGATATACCACACTTTTGTTTTCTACAAAAGAAAAAGGTTTGGAAAACATAAAACTTAGAAAGCTTTTTGGCAAAGGAAGAAGAAGAAAGATGAAAAGCAAAAGGTTTCACGATTTCTCAAAAATTGTTCAAGAAGTTCTAAAAGTTGTAAGAGTTATTCAAATGCAAGTCAAGGTCTTGCTTTTATAGACTCTTCATGTCTGGTCAAGAAAACCATTAGAAGAGTTATAACCTTGAGAAAATCTTGAGAAAACCATTAGAAGAGTTACATCTATTGACTTTTTATTCAAAACTTGTCACTGGTAATCGATTACCAAAACCATGTAATCGATTACACAATGCATTTTATGAAAAGATGTGACTCTTCACAATTGAATTTGAATTTCAACGTTCAGATACACTGATAATCGATTACCAATATATTGTAATTGATTACACCATTTAAAAAACATTTGGAACGTTGCAAATTCAGTTAAAAGCGTTTGAAATCAAACTTTACCACAGGTAATCGATTACAGGGAATTGGTAATCGATTACCAGAAAGTAAATACTCAGGTAACTTAGAAAAATTTGGAAAAACTTTTATTGTAAAACAAAACTGTGCTATGTTTGGTTTTTGAAAAATCTTTTTCAATACTTCCCTTGTGAAGTCTTGACTTGTTGCTTTTTGGTTTCTTCTCTTGAATCTTGAATTCATCTTCTCTTGAATCTTGATTCTTCTTGATGTCTTTTCTTTAATCTTGATCTTGAACTAGTTGACTCAATCTTGACATCATTCTTTTGGGCTTTTTGTCATCATCAAAACTACTTGAATCATACTTGATTCATCATCATGAAGCTTGCTTCTACAAGTTTTACTGTGACCCTCTGTGGGCACCAAATGTACCTACCAAAATCTGAAGTTGTCCCACATCATGGTGGGCGTGGGCAAGGTGGGCTCCAAGATCTCACATCAGACTGAGAGTGCCCTTTGTTAAGAGGATAAGAGGGGGGACCTGTAAAACAAAAGACTCTGACGCTCAAGTAAGTACGTAAGTTAGGAGAGTATGAGTGAGTATGAAAAGAGTGAGATAGAACCTGATACTTATAGAGTGGAATGAAAGCTGGGGCTCCTTGTTTTTAGGGGTTGTTACGGTGGTGTAACAGCCTTTGCAGATAATGACTAGTGACCAAGCATTTTTAGTTTAGTATTCTTCTATTCTTCTTAGCTTATTTGACTTCTTTTTGACTCCTATTTTCTCACCTTAACTCGGTTTTGGTCTTAGGCAAATAATTGGGCTTAATTGATAACTGTCGCTTATTTTTGGATTTTGTGCTTACTTGACCTATCTGCCTTGTGCAAGGCCTATAGGACACTACATAGCTCCAAATAGAGAATATGAGTAGTCCTTGGAAAGCTAAGGAAAAGAGATTCAATTTTTTCAAAAATAAGCTAGGGCTAATTCTATAATTTTGAGGGTCATTTTGGGCTTGGAAGTCAAAACCTTTATCTGCACTTAAATAATTGGGATGCAAAATTGGGCTTTGCTCTATGTAATTAGCTTAATTAGGTAGATTAGATGGGCCTAATCAAGACCCATCCTTTCTTTCTGATTAGTCACTGTATATATTAGTGGAGTTAGTTAGTTAGTTACTTTATTTTGTACAAAAAACAGATTTAGAAACTTGTGGTGCAAGCTTTAGGATAAAACTCTTTTCTCTCTTTTTCTCTCAACTATTATTCATTATTCTTCCTTTCTTCAATTATGTTCTTTGATCGAGGCCGTACCCGAATCAAATAAACATGAAAATGCAGTAACTAGGAAGTGATCCTAGGTCGTTTCCCAACGAGCAGTGACAAGCCAAATGTTCATAATATACTTGCAGTAACAGTAACGATGGGGGGGGGGGGGTTTGGTTGTTTGGCAATTAAAGAGTAGAACAAATAAAATAGAATACGAAACTACTAATATTAAAAATGGGTTGTTTCCTCTGATTCAGAAGCCACTCTCTTATCCTGGGTTATGGAGAATTCGTCCCTAACAGTCAACCACTTAATCCAACCCTATTTCAATTTACTAAGCAAAAATCAACTTAGGGTTTTCAATACGTGATTAGGCACCACATACACCAGTTAGCCCTTCGTCCATTAAGCATGAACGCAAGTTAGGCTCAGAGGCAATTAATCGAACACGAAGCGTGCACTGATTAATATTCACGAAATTGGGATAACTGGTGAAGGGAAAACTGCCAGGAAACCACATTACAAACGAAACCTCAAAGAGAGTTGGGCTTCGTCCTCAAAAGGAAACAACACCAGAAAATCTAGCCTTCCATGGATTCAAACAAAAAACGCAAATGAAACATGAAGCAGAAACGTAAATGAACAAGAACGTAAATGAACAGAAACGTAAATGAACAGAAACGTAAATGAAAGTAGAAGAAGAAGCAAGAATGAACTCGTAATTAGAAGCAGAAAACGGAAATTTGCATTAAGAACGAAAACTGTAACAAGGGAACAGAAAAACGTGAAAACCTAAAACCAAAGCTCTGAATAATGAAAATAGCATAGCAGAATAGAATGCCCTGCACGAATCCCAAGGCAACTATTTAAAAAGAGTCACTCAAAGTCACTGGGCCCTATTACAATACTCTGGCCCAAAACGAAATAAACACTGAACAACATAAAATAAAATTGCGAAATTTCCTAATTAGAAATTAACTAAGGTAAGCGCTGCTTTATTTGCCCTCTTCAAGTCCACAACCAAAATCCGGATTAAGCCCAATGTTTCATTAATTCCTGAAATTAGATTAAAAACATCAAATTAGCTAAATGAGCCCAAATAATAAAACTGCCTAATTAATTGACAATTAAGACCAATCAATAATTAAAATGGTGCAAAAAGGGTTTAGAAAATAGAAGAAAATGATGGCACATCAAAACCCCCCATACTTAGCCTTTTGCACTCCTGGGCAAAATGAAACAAAGAACAAAATCCAAGGATATCAAAGGGAGACAAACAAAAACATTCACATATTTCTCAATGAACATCAAGGAATGAAAGGAATGGGTAACATCTAACATAAGGAGATCCAAAAAGTCAAGACATTCATGAAAATCATCCAAGCAACCCAATCATGGCAAAATAGTTAATCAGCTCAAGAATGAAAAGTGATAAAGCCTCACAAGATATACACTTTATCTCTCAAGTGTCTAGGCTACTATTTACCCTCAAAGCACCCATGAAAGCAAACATCACATAAACTTGGCAAGATTCTAAAATTGACAATCAACCCATAAACACAAGCACATGAGGATCAAAAGGTCTTTTAAGGTTGTAATGGGGCCAAGGACAAGGTATGGAGAAATATGGAATAAGTGGCTAAATCCCAAAGGAATAGAGGAGCAAAGGGGAATAAGTGCATATTAAGAAAAAATATAAGAAAATAAAAAGAAGTAAAGATAAAAATTAAACATGAAGAGTAGAACTAAGAGTTTCATCATTCTTGTGCCATTTAAGATCTTATTCACTCAACTTTATTGCTTTTCTTTTTCTTTTTTCGAATTCTTTTTTTCGTTTTTTTTTTTTTTTTTACTCTTTAGCCTTTGAGAAACAACATTTCATTCAGCATGTCCAACATTTAACCAATATACAATGTACATCAAGTATGGCCCGAAATACATCATGAAGCATAGCCAACAAAACAAGTTGTCCAATGAAACAAAAACCCCCCACACTTATTCCCAAAACAATTCCAAAGCTCCAAAATTCCTTAAGGATATGGTAATATCATGGTTTTTCACTTAAGGCTTGTAGTGAGCTTCAAAACAAGGAAAAGGGAAACAAGGCTCAAAAGGGCTATCAAAGGAATCAATTCAAGGTAAGTCCATTTGGCTAGAAGCTTATAAGAACAAAATTGCCTTAATCATTTCCAAATATGCATGTGAATTAGGACGCATCAACAAGAATCAAGCCAAGGCTATTGTGCAAGCAATCAATGGGGCAAAACACACCAAATGATTATAATGATGGATGGCTCAAATTCTCACAAAGGTAAAATCATCACTTTCAAATTGAGCTTTCAAAACTATCATGACATGTAGAGAAGAATCAAGGATTTCAAGTCACAAAATGTCAAGAACTTTTATTTTCAAAACAATTACCCATTTCTTGAACATATCCTATAATTCAAAGAAAAACATGCAAAGTCGTACGTGCACACGAAATTGACCCAAAATATTAAACTGAAAATCCGACAAAACTAACAACATTAACAAATTAACACAACTAACAAATTAACAAAACCAACAAAACTAGCAAAACCAAAGAACACTCCCCCCCCCCCCATACTTAAACAACACATTGTCCTCAATGTAGCACAATTAACAGATTAAAAACAATTAAATCATCAAAGAGAATCGGACAAGTGTAATAAAAGCAAAGAAGGAGATAGGAAAAGAAAAACTCCCTAAGTCATGGTGGAGGAAGAGTAGGGTGGAGTAAGGAAGTCTCTTCCACCACTACGTCCACTAAAGAAGGATTTGTGAGGAATGGCTTAAGTCGATGTCCGTTGACCTTGAAGCTCTTGTTTGTGGAGTCGCTTTTGATCTCAACTGTACCATAAGGAAAAACATTAGTAACAACAAAAGGACCAATCCACTTAGACCTCAACTTACCACTCATGAGTCCAAGCCTAGAATTATACAATAACACTTTTTGCCCAACCACGAAGTCTTTTTTAACTATCATGCTATCATGGAACTTCTTGGTCTTTTCTTTGTAGAACTTGGCATTCTCGTAGGCTTCTAGGCGGATTTCATCTAACTCACTCAGTTGCAACTTCCTTTAAGCTTCCGCTTGTTAGTGCACAGCTCCTTCAAGAATTTGGCATATCTTGGAATTTGCTTTATTGCATCCAACAGAGGTATGTTTACCTCTACTTTTCTAAACGTTTCCAAGATCTCTTTCTCTGCCTCTTCCATTTTTTTGTTGGAAACTGCTCTTGGAGGGAATGGAAGAGGGGGAATGTACTGCTTCTGCAAATCAGAATTACCTGTGGAAGAAGATTCACCTGCACAGAAATTGTTAGGTAGATTTTTGTCATCACCTTTTTCTGGAATAGAGTGAAGTTTGGCAGGTTCATTTGCAGATGAGGAAGGTGCTACGTGTTGAGGTCCTTGACACTGCTTTCCCGACCTCAATGAAATGGCACTGACATTTTTGGGATTTTGGACAGCTTGAGAAGGCAGCTTGTCAAAATTCTGGGACTGTTGTTGATTCAATTGGGTAGCTAATTGTCCCATCTGATTGGTTAAGCTCTGAATGGAGGCTTTGGTCTCTTGCTGAAACTGCATGTTCTGCATAGTCATTTGCCTCACAAGTTCTTCGAGGGAAGGTTGTGGAGGGGCCTCAACTGTTGGCTGTTTCTGGGGTTGTTGTTGTTGTTGGATTGGTGGAGGAATGTATGGTCTGCTTGGGCCAGCAGCATTTTGGAAGGAAGGACCAGGCTGCTGTTGTTGTTGCTGAGGGCTGGACCATCTGAGGTTAGGGTGATTCCTCCATCCAGGGTTGTATCTGTTGCTGGAAAGGTCATAACTGCTCTGCTGTGGTTGATTTTGCTGTTGAGGTTGAGGAGGTCTATTGTAAATATTTGCAGCATAAGCTTCAGGCTGCTCAATTGCTCCAGGTTGCTGCATGGAAGGGCAAAGGTCTGTATGGTGGTCAGCAGAGGAGCACAAACCACAAACCCTTGCGACAGGTACAGATTTCTGATTCAAGGCCAGCTAGGTTACCAAGTTGACCAACACATCCAGTTTGCCTTCAAGCTTCTTAGTTTCAGATGATGCAGATGGGTTTGTAGCTACCTCATGCACTCCTCTAATGACTATGGCATCATTTCTGGCGCTAAACTGCTGGGAGTTGGAGGCCATCTTCTCAATTAAATTTCTGGCTTCAGCATGAGTCATGTCTCCAAGGGCTCCACCACTGGCAGCATCTATCATACTTCTCTCCATATTACTGAGTCCTTCATAAAAATATTGGAGAAGAAGCTATTCTGAAATCTGATGGTGGGGGCAACTGGCACATAGTTTCTTAAATCTCTCCCAGTACTCATACAGGCTCTCTCCACTGAGTTGTCTAATACCTGAGATATCCTTCCTGATGGCTGTGGTCCTGGAAGCAGGGAAAATTTTTTCTAAGAATACTCTCTTAAGGTCATCCCAGCTCGTGATGGACCTTGGAGCAAGGTAATACAGCCAGTCCTTTGCCACTCCATCTAATGAATGAGGAAAAGCCTTCAGAAATATGTGATCCTCTTGGACATCTGGGGGTTTCATGGTGGAGCAGACAATGTGAAATTCTTTCAAATGTTTGTGCGGGTCTTCACCTGCAAGGCCATGAAACTTTGGAAGCAAATGAATCAGTCCAGTTTTAAGAACATATGGGACATCCTCATCAGGGTATTGGATGCACAAGCTTTCATAGGTGAAATCAGGTGCAGCCATTTCCCTTAGAGTCCTCTCACGAGGTGGAGGTTGTGCCATGTTCTCAGAATGTGCAAAATCAGAATGCTCAGAATCAGAATGTTCAAAATCACCAATAACAAAATGCAGAGATTCACCAGTTATGGAATGCTCAGAATGATCAAAAGGTATAAAATGATGCCTAACTAATCTATGAAATATCCTATCTATCTCAGGATCAAAGGGTTGTAAGTCAGATGGATTGCCTCTAGTCATACACTACATTCAGCATGCACACAACTAGTTGCCTTGTCATGTAAATAAAGGTGTAGGTTTGAACTACAGCTACCCTCAAATGATATCCAAATGACTTGAAATTTTGTGAGCAGCCTTATAAAATGATGAGAAGATAGCACAAAAAATTTCAGATAAAAATTCAAAGTCTAACTATGAAAGCTAAAATTGGTAGGTTAAGAAAAATAAGTGAATAAAACTTGAAAAATAAAAAAGTGTTGACAGAATCGCTTTTTTTGGACGATGGAGACCTCAGCCGGCTTGGCCGGTTGCCACGGCGTAGGAAATTTTTTTCTACCCCAAATGCATATATAATAATTGCTATTCTGATAACCAGAGCAAAAGTTATGGCCGTTTGAAGTTTTGACAAACACAAAATTTGCTAGTTTTTTGGAACTTTCAAATCTGACCAAACTAAAGGCTCTAGCTATTTTTCCCACAAAATATGGATTAAAAGAAGTTACCAAAAATAAAATCAGCCAAAAATAACAACCCTAGCTACTAAAACAAAAAATCCCAAATAATTCAGCATGGGTGGTCGCTAAAATCCGTCTCTAATTGATTTCTACTACTACTCTGTTTTTCCGCAAGCTGATTTCTACTACTACTCTGTTTTCAAGCACAATCTTCACAGCAAAACACCCAAGACTGAAACAGGGGAAACGCTTAATGGGAAAACTGAAACAGAACACACATTAAACAAAATACCAGGACACTAAACAACATTAACACACACACTAACACAATACTAACAATTAAACATATTCGAATAATAAAGTGGTTAGAGATAACCTGTTAGTTTGAGAGTCCAACTGCTAAGGACATGTCGTCCGTGCTCCCGTGTCAGAACTAACATGAAGGATTGATGTGTGTCTCAGAAAGTCAAGTAATTTATCACATATATTTTGTGGACCCTGTACAGTATAATATTTTAAAAATAAACATGGACTTATGCTAATTTTAAAAATAAACATGGACTTATGCTAATTTTAAAGAGAAGTTAACTTTTTATACTGAACAGTCCGAAAATATGCACTAAAAAAATACGATAAAAAATATTAAGCAAGATTTTTTCATCAGGTATCGACTCTTGATTAATTAAGCATTTCCATTTTCCATCCCCCTTTTTTTGCTCTTTTCATTTATTTGGTGAATGGATTATGGAATATGTACCCTTTCTAGTAGCCACGATTATTGGAACGAAGGTTCCGAGAAAATGACACGTATGACGTACTCATTTTTCTTAGTCAATGGTAACAGCTAGTCAAGAGGGGGTGTCGGCATGATTCCTGCTAATAAGCCAATTGAACATGCGCGAGGGTCTTTTGTCAAGCTATCGTGATCATTGGTCATTGGTCATTGGTCATTGGTCAAATTATACTGCAAGATTATTTGCTCTGAGTCCTTCACAATTTTTTTTCTCGCAGGATTAAGTCTACTCTACAGTGTTCAATCCACTATTATTACATGCTAAAATGCTATTGGGATATGTTTTCCTCTTTCTAAAATTTATAAAGTTTGAATTTCGTATTTATATAAATTTTTGTTGATTTTTCATCCTGGCAGGAATATATTATTTTTTGTCCGAAGTAACATTCATGTATCCGTTAAATTTATTTGTATAACATTTTTACGCATATCTAATATAAAAAAAATTATACTTATATTAATCATATACATAATCATTGTAAAAATTATCATTATATGTTCAAAAACAATCGAATCTTATTTAAAAAAATAACATATTATAATTTTATAAACAAATTTTTTTACAATAATAAAATCTAAATTTTGTGAATTTTACAATAAAAAATATATTTTAATCTTTTCATCTAATACCAACTATGTTTTGAGTTAGTTGGACAGGAATTTGAAGGCTCTCCGTTTTTCACTAAATAGGTTTGACTTAGTCTAAGTATACCAAGATTCCTTGTATATGTTTTAAAATACTGAAACATTGAGCTAGTCTAAGTTTTGCTTTTAATTAATTTTTATTACGACTTTATACTCCCTTTTCATCCCATTTTTTTCATAAGAAATCAATAACTAATTTTTAAATATTAATAAAAATTTTAATTAATTAAATTTAATTAATAATATTATAAATTTATCAATTAACATATCTGAAAATGGATATATATATATATATATATATATATATATATATATTACAAGCAGGAAAAAAATAAAAAATATTTCCTTATTTTTATTATTATTACATTGTAGGGAAATTGGAGAAATAGAATTAAAGTATTAAGCAAAATAAAATAAACAAACTATTTAGTATTTTAGTTTATCAAAGTTTAGTTAGAATCAACTATATTTTTTTAATTGAGTTTACACAAAGTGAGATTGCAAAAAAGAGAAACCATACTAGTATAAAAAATGAGTTTAATCTATAAAATAATTTTATATTATTATTCAATTATAAATTTTTAATATGAATTTTAAAATAATTATCATAAAAATCAACAATTTTTAATATATGATAGGTTGTGATTAAAAGACAGTATAAAACATTTTATATTGTCAGTATATAATCATTTTTCTCATAAAAAATTGTACAACAAATTGTATAACAAAAAGAGAGAGAGAAAAAAAAGAGGAAAATTTGAAATATAATAAATAATAAAGACATAGACCAAAAATATTATTATATGAATTGTTATCCATGTATCACTTCTCTTGCACAAAATTATGGTTTACGTGTTGTGTATGAAAATTGTTTGAATAAACTAATTATTAAGGTTTAATATATTTTTAATCCTTATAATTATTTACTCTTAATATCTAAAAAAATTAAAGTATCTATTTTCTATCCCTTGTTTATGATAATGTGTAAAATATGATCTTTTTTCTTAACAAAAAATGGTATTTTTTATTCTCTAATTTATGTAGATAAATACCACAAATGCAGGGAGGGATCCAAGGGTGGTAGGCAGAGAAGGAACCTTGGCCCTCTTCCCTAGAATCCTTTGTGTATATAAAAAAAATTAAAATTAATAAATATTAATAAAAGAAAACATCTAAGAAAAACAAGTTTTTAAAGTTGATATTTGTTTAAAATATTTTTAGTAGTAGACCATATCTCTAATTTTATTCATAAAATTAATAATAAATATTTTTTAAACTTATTATTTGTTAAATAATTAATTATTAAAAATTAAATATTTGAATAATTATGTATAAAAAAAATCTACTCCTCTTTTGGGTCCATCCTTGCACATATGACACATATCCATAAATGAGGGGAAAAAAGAGTTTATATTTGTGAACTAAAAATGAATTTGAGCATTTGTAGTTTAATATTTTTCTATTTTTCTTAGCTTATTTGAACTCTCTTTGACTCCTATTTTCTCACCTTAACTGAGTTTTGGTCTTAGGTAAATGATTGAGCTCAATTGATAATTATGGTTTATTTTCATATTTTTGTGCTTACTTGACATATCTGCTTTGTGCAGGGCCTATAAGACACTACAAAACTTCGAATGGAGCATGTAAGTAATCCCTGGAAAGCTAAGAAAACGATCTTCAGTTTTTTCACAAATAATCTTCGACCAGTTCTTCCATTTCAAGGGTCAAATTGGGCCTGGAAGTAAGAACCTCTGCACTTGAATAATTGGGTTGCGAATTTGGGCTTTGCTTTGTGTAATTAGTTTAATTAGGTAGATTAGATGGGTCTGATAAAGGCTATCCCTTCCTTCTAAGTAGTAATTGTATATATTAGTGGAAGTTAGTAGTTAGTTACTTACTTCATTTTGTACCAAAAACAAATTTAGTTACTTGTTTTGCAAGCTTTAGGATCAAACTCTTTTCTCTTTTTCTCTCAATTGTTCTTCATTCTTCTTCTTCTTCTTTTTACTTATGTTCATCCTTTTCTTGCACAAATTTCGTGGCTCTTCCATTGATGATAATCATGGAAGACTAAACACTCAATCAATCCAAGGATCCAGTCCAAGCAAGGCTAAATTTGAGTTCTAGTTTAGTATTTCTAATTTGTGTGAATGTTCATTTTTTTCTTCTACCCTATTTTTGATTTTCATGATTATGAATATCCTTAGGATTGAAAACAAATTAGTTTAGGGATTCTTTTCCTAATTTCAACTTTAATCATAGATTGTTTGGATGATATTCCAACCTAATTTGCAATCTCAATGAATTTAGAGATTAATTCGATCGAAACAACTTTAATGACATTGATTGAACTCTCACAACATGATCATTCTCTGCAAAACTGTGATAATTCATTTGCATTGGTTTGGTGAATTGGATTGATGATTTTGAATCTATTTTGCAATATGCTTGTGCAATTTTGTTTGTGTTCTACAACTAAACTCTGTTTCAATTAAGATTTCACATTTTTGTTCTATGTTTTTGCATTTCTTTTCAGATCCTACAAACTATTCGTTGAAATTCCCCTTGCTATTTATAAGTGAATTAAAGTAGGAACCAAGTTGAATCATATCTCTGAGTTGACCTAGGTTAATCTTGTACTATAGAATTTCCTAGTTTTATGTGTTTTGAATCGATTCGATAGTCGTTATCAAAACTGGCACCGTTGTCGGGGATACGATTTCATTGTGTGCCAACCTTAATTCACTCATAACTACATAGTAGTATAGGTATATATGACATTAGTATAGTAGATTTGCATCTACCTATTGGAAAAAGAAAATTATATATATGTTCTGCATTCTATAGTAGGTTTTGCATTTTGTGCATTCTGCATTATCATTCTTCATATACTAACTATTTGACATATTGCATTGTTCTTGTTAATGTTGTTATGTAGAATATATGTTAGTAATATAGTGTTTTACATTGAGCATTAGAGAAGAGTAGTAGTAGAACATAGTAGTAGTGTAAAGGAGTAGTGGTGTGCATTGTGTAGTCCATTTTGTGTCACAAAAGTAAATTGTCTTATGGAGTTTGGCTACACAACTTGTGTCATAGAATGTAGAAAAAATTCATACATCAAGGTGCCCCTGTGAGGGACAAACACGGGCATTAGGGATCATTTTTGCCAAATTCATTGATCTACTAGTACTTTTGGAATTTTTTTCTATTTTCATGATTTTTAAAAATCACCAAAACATTACCAAAAATCAAAAATTATTTTTAGACATTAATTGTGGTTTTTTGGAATTTTTTTAAAAAAATTGAGGTAACTTTCCATTTTATGTAGCATTTCAACAAATATTGTGAATAGTGTTCTGGTAGAGTAGTTGTCTGTTATTTTTGTTTGTGTTGTCACTAATGTTCTTTGCATGACTAGGTACAAATCAGGTGACTTGCATCCATATGATCATGAGATAGATAAGACAATTTATAGGTTGAGTAGAAGTAATAGAAGTAGAAGTGTAGTTGTGCATGATAGTGTAGTTTTGGATAGTAGTAAAATGCATACTTAATTCATTGTTGATTACATTTTTGAACCTATTTTTATTGCTTCTGATTATAAAAAAATTGGTGTTGATATCATGGCTGATAACAATCGAACTCTCAAGGAATTTGCTACACCAGATGTTGTGTATCAACCTTGGTGTATTCAATATCTTGAGACTGATGTTAGTTATGAGCTAAAGTCTAGACTAATCTATTTGCTACCAAGGTTTCATGGTCTTACAAGTGAAGATCCACATAAGCATCTTAAGGAGTTTCATGTAGTGTGTTCCACCATGCGACCACTTGACATTCATGAAGATTATGTGAAGATGAAAGCATTTCCCTTCTCTCTGGATGGTGTGGCTAAGGAGTGGTTGTGCCTTCAACCAGATACTATCAACACTTGGATAGATATGAAGAGAAGATTTTTAGAAAAATTCTTCCCTTCATCCAGAACATCATCCATCCTGAAAAAAATTTATGGTATAAGGCAACAACCTAGAGAGACATTATGAGTATTGGGAGAGATTGAACAAGTTGTGTGCTACTTGTCTTCACCATCAAATCAGTGAGAAATTATCGATCCATTATTTTTATGAAGGGCTGATGTTAATGGATAGAAGTATGATTGGTGCATCCAATGGAGGTGCTTTAATGAACAAAGCTCTTGTTGCTGCGAGACAATTGATTTCCAACATGGCAACAAATTACCAACAATTTGGTACAAGAGTTGTTGCACCATCCAAAGCTGCTGCAAGTGAAGTTTATGTTTCTATGGTTACTAATAATCAGAGGCTGGAAAATAAACTTACAGAGTTGACCTCCCTTGTGAGACAGCTAGCCATTAGTCAACAACAGAATGTGATGGCAGCCAATCAACAAAGGCTGTGTGGTATCTTTTGTGCTTCTAAGAAACAAAACAAGCTACTGATGTTTTTGTCATGCAACCTGGACAACCATTCAGACCTCAACAACAACAATATAATCCTTACTACAACACCTATAATCCTGGTTGGAGAGATCATCCAAACTTGAGGTATGGTCCTAGTCCACAACAACAACAACAACCATTCAGATAACAACAATTTCAACCCTCCACCAATAAATACCAAGCTCCTACATTCAGACAACAACAAAAACAATTCCAGCAGTCTTCACCTCCACCTGCATAAACTGTGCTAAATAATAATTATGGACCTTTCTTGGAGGAGCTAATGAAGCAAATGGCCACCAACAATATTTAGTTTCAACAGAATGTAAGTGCCACCATCCAAGACCTGCAAACTCAGATTGGACAATTAGCTACAACTGTCAACCAGTTGTAGCAACAAGGTCCTGGAAATATTCCCGCACAACCAATTATCAATCCAAAGGGGAATATGAGTGCTATTACCTTGAGGAGTGGAAGAAAGCTTCCAAAGCCAACAAATGTTGGTTCCAAAATTGATGATAGTGCCGAAATAGATTCCTCTACCTTTTCTTTCTAGATTCATTCCTGCAAAGAAAGTGAAGCTTGATTCTGATGTTCTTGAGACTTTCAGGAGGGTGGAAGTCAATATTCCCCTTTTGGATGCCATCAAACAGATTCCAAAATATGCAAAGTTCTTGAAGGATTTATGTACTCATAAGAGGAAACTGAAGGGAAATGAGCAATGTTTCTCCACTTATACAAAGCAAAAGTGTTGTTGCCATTCCACCATCCACCTTGCCACAGAAGTGCAAAGATCCTAGCACTTTTATTGTCCCTTGTACCATTGGAGATTGCATTTTTAAAGATGCCATGCTTGACCTTGGAGCCTCAATTAATGTCATGCCCACATCAGTTTACATATCACTACATCTTGGTTATTTAAAACCCATTGGTGTTATCATCCTTCTAGCCAACCGAAGTGTTACAATTCCACTTGGAGTCATTAAAGACATGTGTCACAACCTACCCTTCGACGGGAGGGCGAGGTGAAAAGGCCAAAGAGGTGTCTTCAAAAAAGAAAACACGTGGGAGTCGCCACCAATGTTTATTTGAGGAAAACATTAGAAAAACTGAAAAGAGGTCTTCGAAATTTTGAAAATAAAGGTTTTGGAGTTGTTTACGCATGGGGAAGGTGTTAGCACCCCACGCGCCCGTCACAAGGGATGATAGCCTTTAATTGAGTGTGTGCAACGTGACTTCAAAATTATTTTCTTTTGCCTTTTTATATTTTTATTTTTTTGGGGTCGAAAAGGGGATGCCCTTGCTCCTACGTATCCTCAAGTGTGATGAGGAATTCAGACCTACGTAGTTCTTTAAGTCTGAATGTTTGTGTGTTAAATTGATTTTATGTTTTTGAAAAATTTATTTTCATTGTGAACAAAGAGTCATTTAAGGCATTGGACCTTGAAACGATGTTTTAAATTTTAAAAAGTGGAGAGAATCGTTAAGGCGTTGGACCTTGAAACAATCTCAAGTGATATTTGATGAAATGAAGTTTAGTTATGAGTTGGTTTTATCTTGGTTTTTTTTATTAACTTTTCAATCTTTTTAAAGACAATTTTGTTGCACTAGTGATCGGTTAAGATTGAACTTTACAAAGAAAAAGAGATCACCGATGATAGATCGAGGAGATGAATGTGCACATAATAATAAGGGGGGACCCTTAAGGGTACATAGATCACATTCAATCCTCAAAAAATAACAACTAACCGACTGGTGCAAAGAACACCGAACAAGAAACGACGTAGGGACGATCACAGTCGTGATTCGGTAGCGCCTCGACTTCATTTCCTCTTCTTTCTTCTTCTTCTTTCTCTCTTCTCTCAATTCTCTCCACCTCTGAACCTTGGAACCCCTTCTCAGTCCCCCTAGCACGCCTATTTATAGGCAAAGGGCCATTTTAGGGGATTTGCAGCTTGCCTAGGCGAGCTAAGCCTTAGTCCTGAAGTAATGAGCTCGCCTAGGTGAGCTGGTTCCTTCACCCTGAAGTCATTTGGTGGCCCAGGCAAGCCAGAGGCTAGCCTGGGCGAGCTAGGGTCCAGGAAAACCAAGGAAAAGACCCTTTTGCCCCCCTTTTTTGGTATTTTCACATTCTTGATCAAAACACTGAGTGATCATTTGCTTTGTGCGGTAGCTGGTGTCAAATACTGCAATTCGACTAGCAAGAATCAAAACATCATTGAATGATAGTCCCCGGACGAAATTAGGTTCTGACAACGTGCTAGTGTGAGTTAAGGATATAATTTTTCCAGCAAATTTTTACATTTTGGATATAGAGAATGAGTCTTCTAGCCATAGGTCCACATTGATCCTAGGGAGACCATTCTTGATGACAGCCAGGACCAAAATTGATGTGCATGCAAGAACTCTTTTCATAGAGTTTAGTGATGATGTTGTGCATTTCAACATTTTTTAGGCAATGAGACATCCTGCAGAGGAGCCTGAAAAAAGATTATGGAACTTAATAAACCAAGAGGGGGTGAATTGGTTTTCAAACAAAATGTACTTTTAAAAAAAATAGAGTTACAAAAAAACTTTTGTATGGATTGTATCCTTCATTAACATCCTTTCTTTCACAATTATAAAACTTGAACCTTTACTAAAAACTTGATTAATACTTGAATCTTTATGACAAACTTGATCAATACTTGAATGAGAGAAAAAGATCAAAACAAGAGAAGAAAGACATAATCTTTTTATACTAGCTCACTCTTTATTACTAGATAAGCTAATCCAGTTATCTAATCCACAACCAGAATTAGATTTCACTATGCATCAAGAATCCTTACAAGCAATCTATAATTCCCACCCCAGCAAAAGAGACTAAGGCACCCAACACTAGGGTCCTTTTATGAATATAAGCCTAAGAGAACCCTACTCTTATCCCAAACTAGAAAACCCTATTCTAGCATGCTTTAAGCAATTCATGCATAACCAAAAAGACCGTGTAAAAATCATACACAAGAAAAACCAAGTAAGAGAGATACAACCTGACCTATCTTTCCACAAAAACCTTGCTGGATTGAGGAGGTGATCTTCTTCAACTCAAAAGACACAACTCACTTCCAAGAAAAGATCTTCATAACCAAGCGATTAAGAAGTTGTGAGTTACTAAAAATCACTTTTCTTCTCTTCTCTTTTCTACTGATGACAACACGAAATCTAGCTCATTCTGAGGCTAAGATGTTATTTTCGAGATGTATTGAGAATCCTCTATTGATATCTAGTGTATAGATGTGAACACAAGCTGGCTATTTATAGAGAAAACAGTCATAACCGCTTGTAATCGATTAAATCTATAAGGTAATAGATTAATTCAATGAAGTAATCAATTAGATTATCTAAATAATCGATTAAAGTGTTCATCCCAACTCCTAGAAATAACTCAAGAACAATGTAATCGATTAGATGCCCTAAGTAATTGATTAAAGTGTTCTTGTTCACCTTTAAACACCTAAGCGAGAGTGAAATAATCGATTAATCCACTTGGTAATCGATTATAGCAGAGACTCCTGAATAAATTAGTCATTGTCTCAAACAACAGTGTAATCGATTATGAGATAGTTATAATCGATTAAACCAATACAAGACTCAAGTCTACAAGCTTCAAACAGCTTGTAATCGATTACGATGAGATTGTAATCAATTAAAACAGAGAGTTTTTGCCTCTACAGAAAATTTTCTAACTTAGAAACTTTTCTTCACACAAACCAAGATGATGCATGATGCAATAAAGATATCAAATGTACAAAGATGCAATAACCAAGATAACAACCAATACAAATGTCGCTCAAGGGAGTTGGGCATGTAAAAGCAAAAACTTATTCAAAACTTCTTCAAGCTTTTCCTTGAGCTTCAAGATTTAGCCTTTAGGTTGTTCACCATGTTGCTCATGTTGCTCCCTCTATCTCTAATAAAGCATTTTGTTTTCCATGTAGATATCATTGATGATGCAGTAAATAGTGTAGATATTTGTACAAATTTATTTTTTGACTTTTATGACTTTGATCTTGGTTCTTTTGACTATACCTGTAATGATTTTGATGAGTATGTTGTTGTATGTAGTATTTGTGCAGAGATTTCCTCTACAATTAACTCTGATTGTGATGTAGGTGTAGTTTATGATCCTCCTTCCCATGCCTTCCACCATTTAGCCGCCTTCCTTGGAGATGAAACCACTACCTGAGCACTTTAAATAGCCTATTTAATAATGCTCAGAAGCTCCCAATCATCAGCCTTTCACTTGAACATAAGGATAAGTTGTTGCATGTTTTGAGAAGCCACAAAAAGGCCATTGAGTGGACACTTGCTGACCTTCCTGGAATAAATCCTTCCATATGCATGCATCGGATACTCTTGGAGGGTGATTCTAGACCTGTAAGGTAGCCACAAAGGAGGTTAAATCCCACCATTCTTGATGTGGTGAAGAAGGAGATGATGAAGCTACTAGCTACAGGGATCAATTATCCCATTTCAGATAGCACTTGGGTTTCACCTGTCCAAGTGGTCCCTAAGAAGTCGGGCATCACTATTGTGAGAAACCTGGATAATGAGTTGATCCCGAATAGAGTGGCCAATAGTTGGAGAGTTTGCATTGACTATAAGAGACTGAACCAAGCAACTCACAAGGATCACTTCCCTCTCTCATTCATTGATCAAGTTCTAGAGAGGTTGGCAGGTAAATCATATTATTGCTTTCTTAATGGTTTTTAGGTTACATGCAGATTCATATTACACCGAAGGACCAGCATAAGACCATATTCACCAATGCATTCGGCACATTTGCCTACACCAGGATGCCTTTTGGCCTATGCAACACTCGTGGCACCTTCCAAAGGTGCATGGTGAGTATCTTTTCTGATTTATTAGAGAGTTGCATGAAGGTGTTTATGGATGATTTCCCTATTTATGGTTCTTCCTTTGATGCATGTTTGGATAGCCTCTCTAGAGTTCTTGATTGATGCATTGAGACTAACCTTATTCTTAACTTTGAAAAATGTCATTTATGGTCCATGAAGGTATAGTCTTAGAGCATTTGGTCTCTAGTAGAAGTATTGAGATTGATAAGGCCAAGATTGATGTTATTACTTCTCTTCCTTAGCCCACTTCTATGCGGGAAGTATGTTCTTTTCTTGGACATGCGGGTTTTACAGGAGATTCATCTAGGATTTTAGCAAGATTTCCTTGCCATTGTCCAAGCTTCTTCAAAAAGACGTAGATTTTGTGCTTCACTAGCATTGTAAAGAGGCATTTGAGGAGTTGAAGAGGAGGCTACCACCTCTCCCATCATGCAACCACTGGATTGGGAGCTTCCATTCGAGCTCATATGTGATGCCTCCAATTATGCACTTGGGGTTGTTTTGTCATCAAGAGTTGATAGACTATCACATGTCATTGGTTATGCCTCACGCACTCTGGATGCAGCCTAAGTCAACTACACCACCACCACCGAAAAGAAGCTTTTAGCTATTGTATTTGCATTAGATAAATTCATATCTTATTTGTTTTGCTCCTATATTACTATTTTTACTAACCTGCAGCCTTGAGGTACCTGTTGAAGAAGCTTGATGCTAAACCAAGATTGATCAGGTAAGTGCTTCTTCTTCAGGAGTTTGATATTGAGATCAGAGATAGGAGTGCTCACAAAAAATGTGGTTGTTGATCATTTTAGAAGGATAGAGGGACTTGTTGATTCCCTTCCTATTAGAGATAACTTCCTTGATGAGCATTTGATGTAGATACATTCATCACATGTCACACCTTGGTTTGTTGACATTGTGCATTTCATTGTTGCATTTGTTCTCCCACCGCATGCATCTAGGTCTTAAATAGATAAACTTAAGAGTGATGCCAAATACTATGTGTGGGATGATCCCTACTTATGGAGGTTTGGTAGTGACCAAGTGATCCGCATGTGTGTGCCCGATCATGAGATTCAGTCTATTCTACAATTTTGTCATGGCACACCTACCGGCGGTCATTTTGGTCCTCAACAGACCGTTATGAGGATCTTAGACTATGGGTTCTATAGGCCCACCATTTTTAGAGATGCTCATTATTTTTCCACCACCTGTGAGCAGTATTAGAGAATGGAAGGGACCATTACACATAGGCATGAGATGCCCCAACAACCCATTATTTTCTGTGAGATTTTTTATGTTTGGGGTATTGATTTTGTGGGTCCTTTTCTGGTTTCTCATGTTTTTTCATATATCTTACTTGTTGATTATGTTTCCAGATGGGTTGAAGCTAAGGCCATAAAAACTAATGATTCTAAAGTTGTTGTGGATTTTTTGAGATCTAACATTTTTTGCAGGTTTGGTGTGCCTAAAGCCACTCTGTAATAGGTCATTGGCATCCTTGCTCCAAAAGTTTGGGGTTGTGCATAGAGTTGCTACAGCTTATCATCCCCAAACTAATGGACAAGCGGAGGTTTTTAATAGAGAGATCAAGCAAGTGTTGCAGAAGGTAGTTCAACCCAACACGAAGGATTGGAGCAAGCTACTTGAGGATGCTCTATGGGCCCATAGGACCGCTTACTGAACACCTTTGGGGATGTCTCCCTATATGGTGGTTTTTGGTATAGCATGCCACCTTTCGGTGGAGATTGAGCACCGTGCTTATTGGGCGGTGAAGGGTTGTAACATGGAATTTGATGAAGCAAGAATAGAAAGGAAGCTTCAATTGCAAGAACTTGAGGAGATCCACTTAGAAGCCTATGAGAAATCCAAGATCTACAAGGAGAAAGTGAATAGGTTTCATGTCTCTAGGATTCTTAGGAAGGAGTTCCATATTGGCCAAAAAGTGTTCTTGTTTAACTCTCGTCTCAAGCTTGTTTCCAGTAAACTTTGATCTAGATGGGATAGACCTTTTGTTATTACTAATGTTTTTCCCCGGGGTGCAGTTGAGATTAAAAATGAAGTTATCAGTAAAGTCTTCAAAGTGAACGGTCACCAACTCAAGCTTTTTCATGAGAGCCCCCAAGTGGAGGAGGAATTTGTGGCGGACCTCTCTTTGGTCTTGCCAATTTTATGTGATGATGTGCCTTGAATGGCACTTGAGGAGTTTCCTTCCCTTTTCTTTTGTATGTTGTCTCTTTTTTTTGCATTTCATTACATGCTCACATTGAGGACAATGTGCATTTCAAGTGTGGGGGGAGGGTTTAGAAAAATTATGCATGTTTTCTATTTTTCTATTTTTTGTTTTTTGTTTTCTCTATTTTCTTCTATTTTATAATTTTACTGTTTCTGTTGTTATTTTTGGTTTTGTATTTTGTTTCAGTATTTGTGTCTATATCTGTTTTTTGTTTCTATTTAGTTGTATTTTGTTTTGTATGTTTTTCTGTATATGTATGTTGGTCTGCTTTTTTGTTGTTGTTGTTTTTTTGTTTCAGGTTTTCTGATTTGTTGTATTTGTTTTGTTTTGTTGTTTTACTATTTTTACTATTTTACATACAGAAAAAATAAAGATTTTGCAGTTGCTATTTGCTAATGTTTTAGTTGAATTTAGGCACTTTCTCATGTTTTTCATAGGATTTCTAACTTGTATAAATTGTGAGAGATGTACCATTTTTTAGTTGAGAGGTTTCATGCTTGATGTGAACCATCGTTGCAATTGTGGAAGTGATAAGTAGGCTTCAAAAATTTGAGGTGGATCATGTGTGATAGAATGATGCTTTATGAGTTTTGGGATTTTGTGGATGGATTGCATTATTCAATTCATGCTCTTTGATGTGTGATTTCACCCTTGTTCTAGATTACTCTAGGTTTTGTCTTGCCTCTTTTGTCATTCCTTGTTGCACATGCATTGATTGACAAGATTTAGGCCTTCTTTCTTTTAGCCACTAGCCAAATAAGCCTACCTTGCATTGATATCCATTGTCACCCTCTTTGAGCCTTTAACTCCTTTCATTTTGTAGCTCATTACAAGCCAAAAAGTGGAAAACCATGTTGTCCTAAACTTTAGGGACAAAAGGAGCCTTGGAATTGTTTTGGGAGTGGGTTTCAAACAAGTGTGGGGGATTTGTACTTTGTTTTATGAAAGTTCCTTTGTTTTTATCATTTCATTTTCTTGTGACTTGTTGAAAAGAAAAAAAAAAGAAAAAATGGGAGTATAAAAAGCAAAAGTTCAAAAAGAAAAAAAAATTGTAAAAATAAAGAAAAGAAGAAAAAAATGTGTTGTGGTTCATTTTCATGCTTGTAAGTTCTTGTATTTTAATTTTGTTGTTCTCCACTTTGTTTCTTTGTTTCTAACCCTCTTTTTACTTCTTTTCCCTTAGTTTTAGCCTAAATATCCTTCTCATATCCACCCTTACCTAAGCCATACGTTACAAACCAATATAAGTCCTTTTGATCTTTTGATGCATGTGTATTTCAAGTTGAATGGATTAGAGTCTTGTCAGAATTTGAATGTGCTAGTTACATATGATGCTTGAGTGTAAACACAAACCCATACACATTTGGTAAGGTTGAGTGTTATTCTTTGAGAGATTTCTATCACCATGGTACATTCTTAATTTTGACTTGAATACTTGTCCACTTTGCATTTTGTGATCATGTGTTCATGGATTGCATGTGTCAGACCCTAATTTTGTACTAGGAATATTGTTCAATATGATGCTTTGATTCTTGCTAGTCGAATTACGATATTTGGCGCCAGTTATAGTGCTAAGCAAGGAATCAATCAGTGTTTTGATCAAGAAAATAAAAAGATACCAAGGAAGGGAGCAAAAGGGTCTTTTTTTGGTTTTTTCTAGACCCTAGCTCGCCCAAGCTAGCATCTGGCTCACTTGGGCCATGAAATGGCTTCATGCCTAAGCAACCAGCTCGCTTGGGCGAGCTCATTCCTTCAGGGCTAAGTAACTAGCTCGCCTGGGCGAGCTTCCCCTGCCCCAAAATGGCTTTTTCCTATAAATAGCCATGTTGGGGGAGGGGTTTAAGGGTTCAAAAGTTGGAAAAAAAAATAGAAAGAGAGAAAGAAAAGGAAGAAGGAAGAAAAACGAAGTCGAGGTGCTACCGAATTGCAACCGTGATCATTCCCTATATTGTTCTCTTGTTTTGTGTCCCTCGTACGATAGTTGGTTAGTTTTTTCCAAGAGTTGAATGTAATCTATGTACTCTTAGGGGTCCCCTTTGTTATGTGCATATTCATCTTCTCCATTTATCATTGGTGATCTTGTTTTTATTTGTAAAGTTTAACCCTAATGGATCACTGGTGCCGTAAAATTATCTTTAAAAAAGATTGAAAGTTAATAAACAAAACCAAAATAAAAACCAACTCAGAACTAAACTTTTCTCCATCAAATATCACTTGAGATCATTTCAAGGTCCAACGCCTTAACGACCTTCTTGTTTGTAATAAACATGAATCTTTCAAAAGCATAAAACCAACTCAACACACAAACTTTTTCACTTTAAAGAACTACGTAGGTCTGATTTCCACATCAAACTTGGGGATACATAGGAGCAAGGGCAACACCTTTGTCAACTCAATAAAAATAAAAATAATATATATATATATATATATATATATATATATATATATATATATATATATATATATATATATATATATAATGTAATAAAAGAAATTCACCGCTCTTGGGAAAATAAATAATTTTAAAGTCACATTGTGCACACTCAATTAAATGTTATCGTCCTTTGTGACGGGCGCGTGGGGTGCTAATACCTTCCCCATGCGTAAACAACTCCCAAACCCTTATTTTCAAAATTCGCAAACCTCTTTTTGGTTTTTCTTACGTTTTTCTCAAATAAATGTTGGTGGGGACTCCACTCATTTTCCCCCAAGGAGACGAACGAACGCTTTGGCTTATCTATTATGTTTTCTTCGTCCTATCATGAGGTAGGTTGTGACAACATGTTACCTTGAGACCGTTCTTCCATTTTCCATCTCTCTCATTTTTGTGCATTGTTAGGATCCATTAAAAATATGTGTGTCTTGTTCATACCTTTTTTTAGTTGTGGTTATTTTTTTAGTTTGATTTCTTTTTCTTGGTTTTTCTTTTAGTTTTGCCCAGGAATGTAAAAGATAAAGTGTAGGGGAATTTGATTGAGCATTTGTAGTTTAGTATTTTCTATTCTTCTTAGCTTATTTGACCTCTCTTTGACTCCTATTTTCCCACCTTAACTCAGTTTTGGTCTTAGGAAAATGATGGAGCTCAATTGATAATTGTGGCTTATTTTCGGATTTTTGTGCTAACTTGACATATCTATCTTGTGCAGGGCCTATAGGACACTACAGAACTCCAAATTAAGGTGTGAGCAGTCCCTAGAAAGACAAGAAAAAGATATTCAATGTTGTGACAAATAAGCTTGGGCCAATTTTGCCATTTCGAGAGTCAAATTGGACATGGAAGTTAGAACCTCTACACTTGAACCATGGGGCTGGGAATTTGGGTTTTGCTTTGTGTAATTAGTTTAATTAGATATATTAGATGAGTCTAATCAAGGCCTATTCCTTTCTTCTGAGTAGTAATTGTATATATTAGTGGAAGTTAGTTAGTTAGTTACTTGTTGTGCAAGCTTTAGGATCAAACTCATTTCTCTCTTTTTCTCTCAACTATTCTTCATTCTTCTTCCTCTTTTCACTTATTTTCTTCCTTTTCTTGTACAAATTTCGTGGCTCTTCCACTGATGATGATCATGGAAGGCTAAACACTCAATCAATCCAAGGATCCACTCCAAGCAAGGCTGGATTTTGTTGGATCAAGTGGCCTCGGAATAATTAAGAAGGGGGGTTGAATTAATTATGAACGTGTCTTGACTAATTAAAAATTTATCCTTCTTAATGTTACTAGATTCAATTAGGCTTGACTACTAAGTTATGAGAAAGTAAAGAACAGAAATAATAACCTAGACAAAAGTAAAGCGGAAATAAAAAGTACACAGCTGAAAAGTAAAGAGTGTAGGAAAAAAGAAAGCAAACACAAGATTTATACTGGTTCGGCCACAACCCAAGCCTACGTCCAGTCCCCAAGCAACCACCGGTTCTTGAGATTTCTATTAACCTTGTAAAATCCTTTACAAGCAAAGATCCATAAGGGATGTACCCTCCCTTGTTCTCTTTGAACAACCAAGTGGATGTATGCTCAACTTGAACTGATCCACAAGAGATATACCCTCTCTTGTTCTCAATATTACAACCCAAGTAGATGTACACTCTACTTGTACCACAAAGGATGTACCCTCCAATATGTTAAGACAAAGAATTCTTAGGCGGTTAGTCCCTTGAATCTTTGTAAGGGGAAACAAAAGATATCCCAGGTGGTTAGTCCTTTGAAATCTTTTGTTTAAAGGGAAGAGGAAGAATCAAAAGAATTCTCAGGCGGTTAGTTCTTTGAATTCTTCTGGAAAGAGAGAGAAGGAATGAAGAAGAAGAATAGCACAAGTTTTTGGCCAATGAAATTTTCTTGAATAAAGAAAGTTTTGAACAAAAAAAACTCTTAGAAGAATGCTTTGAATGAATGAAAGAAATCTGAAAGTTGTCACTTTAAAATTCGTGCCATGATCACATATTTATAGTCATTTGATGACTCAAGTTAAAAGTTTATGACTCTTGACAATTTCTTCAAAACTATTCACTTTTTAAAAGTTGTGACTCTTTTGAAAACTAGTCACTTTAAAAGTTGTGACTCTTTTGAAAACTAGTCACTTTAAAGGTTGTGACTTTTAAAAAATCTTCAGAAACTAGTCACTTTAAGAATTGTGACTTTTGGTAATTTAATTTTCAAAATAAGTCACTGGTAATCGATTACACATCAACAGATGTGACTCTTCATGTTTAAATTTGAAAACCAACGTTTAGAAACACTGGTAATCGATTACAAGTATTGTGTAATCGATTACACAAGTTTGAAATGATTTGAAAATGTTTTATCACAAGTTGTGACTCTTAAAATTTAAAATCTAACGTTTTAAAACATTGGTAATCGATTACATGCTCATGGTAATCAATTATTGCTTTGTAAATCTAGTTTGAAAAGAATGTTGGCTACTGGTAATTGATTACTGTCTTCTGGTAATCGATTACCAAAGAGTGAAACTCTTGGTAAAAGATTTTTCTTTGAAAAATTCTTTTGAACAAAACTGTGTTATTCAATATTTTGAAAAACTCTTTCAATACTTATCTTAATTGAGTCTTCTCTTGATTCTTTACTTGAATCTTGAATCTTGATTGAACGACTCTTTGATTCTTGAAACTTGCTTTGATTGAACGCTCTTTGATTCTTGAAACTTGCTTGACTCTTGATTCTTGAATTGAGTCTTTGACATCATCAAAATAATCTTGGAAAGCATTGCTTCCATAGATTTGAGTTCTGGTTTAGTATTTCTAATATGTGTGAATGTTCATCTTTTTCTTCGATCCTATTTTCAATTTTCATGATTATGAATATGCTTAGGATTGAAAACGAATTAGTTTAGGGATTCCTTTCCTAATTTCGACTTTAATCATAGATTATTTGGATGATGTTCTAACCTAATTTGCGATCTCAATGAATTTAGGGATTAATTCGATTGAAAAAGTCTAATGGCATTGATTGAACTCTCACAAAATGATCATTCTTTGCTGAATTGTGATAAATCATTTGCATTGGTTTGGTGAATTGAATTGATAATTTTGAATCTGTTTGTGCAATTTTGTTTGTGCTCTGCAACTAAACTCTGTTTCAATTTAGATTTTGCATTTCTGTTATGTGTTTTTGCATTTCTTTTCAGAGCCTACAAATTATTCGTTGAAATTCCCCTTGTTGTTTATAAGTGAATTAAAGTAGGAACCAAATTGAATTGTATCTCTGAGTTGGCTTAGGTTAATCTTGTACTGCAAAATTTGTTTGTTTTAATTATTTTGAATCGATTCGATAGTCGTTATCAATTCATCCCTACACATATGACACATTCATAAATGAGGGAAAAAAAAAAGAGTTTACATTTGTGAACTAAAAATGAAATTTGTAATAACAACTAAAATTTTATTTATCACTAATTATTATTATTATTATTATTATTATTATTATTATTATTATTATTATGAACGATGTGAGTTTTATATCTCAAATGTTCACATTAGGATTTCACCAATTTTAAGTGTATTTGGACAAACAATTTAAATATATCGAGTCATATTAATTACTTCTTACACATTAGAGTTATTCGTGCATATGCACGGGTTGCATTCGCCTTCAGTAATTTTGAAATCACTTATTATTTGTTTAAAAATAAACAATAAAACATATAACAATAGAAAAAATATATATTTTTAAATTTTTATTTTTTTTATATTAAAACAAACATAATTAGTCACTTTTATATTCTACAAAATGGGGAAAATTAGATTATTTAAGCAGAGAAAATAATTCAACAAAGTTCTGATTTTTAGGCTAGTTAAATCATTGCTTGGTATAGACTATTTGAATATTGAAACCATTGTTCATCTTAATAAATTTTATTTCAATATATTTATTATGTATTTATGTTAAAAAAATTCAACAACATTAAATTAATATAATTTTGATATTATTGAGTATGTTATATTTTGTAATAAAAATATATTTAATAAATTAATATTATATTTATTAAATAGTTATGTTAAAATGATATTTAACTTTATTATATGAATACTTATTAACAAAAAAATGTACATGAAGTTATTAAACATAAAGACAATATTATTTTGTAATAAACATGTTAAATAATTTGATTTAACAATTATTTATTTGTGAAATTATTTATAATTATTTTATATGATTTCTAATTCAAAATAATTTTATAGGATTTAAAATTAAAAAAAATATTACTGAGTATTTCATATGTTATTATGTTAAATATTTGAAAAAAGATCTTTGTTATCCATTATGGTTTATCCAAATAGTGTCAAGTAGGATTGTGTCATACATTCCTAAAAAAAGGATTGTCTCTCATTAATAATATTTGAGGTTTGTGTCAATTTATGATATTATTGAGTAAGTATTTTAAAATTATTGTAATAAAAATATATTTAATAATTTAATTTTGATGTATTTATTGTACATTTATGTAAAAAGGATTTTAAAGTAAAAATAATTATATAAAATTTTAAAGTAAAAATGAATATTATTTAACATTTGGTATGCAATTGTGTTAAGTACTTAGAGAAAAATATTTGTCATTCATAATTGTATGATTGTCCCATGCTTGATATTTGAGGTTTTTTATCATAATTAAAACTATTTTAGTTTATGAGTATTTGATATGCACTTGCCTAAAATACTTAAGAAAGAACTTGTTGAGAGAGTAATTTAAAAATATTTTATAACAAAATATATTTATTAAATTAAAATAAGCATTACTTTGTATTAAGTTTTTAATACGAAGTTGTGTGAACTACTCAATAAATAAATTTGTTGTCCAAAATAGTCTTGAGCATAATTGTGTCTGGTGAATCGCACGTAACTAAATTTATTTTAATTTATGATATTATCAAGTATTTGATACGCACTTGTGTGAAATAAAAGTTTTGTTGCTTTTAATGATCTCAAATATAATTATCTCTAATGAATGATATTCGTGATTTTTACTATAAAAAATTAAAAATAGTTTAATTTTTTATATTATTGATAAAACCGTTAAAATTATCTTGTAATAAAAATGTATTTAATAAATTAATTTTCAATGTAGAATCAAAATTGTAATTTGCAATAAATATATTAACTAATTAGATTTAAGTATATTTATTTAAAGCATTATTCAAATTGATTTTATACAAGTTCAAGTAAAAATGATTGTATAGAATTTCAAATTTAAAAAAATATATTGTTGAGTCTTTCTTATGAAATTCTCCTAATTACTTGCAAAAAGAA
Source organism: Glycine soja (assembly GCF_004193775.1). Classification (NCBI taxonomy): domain Eukaryota; kingdom Viridiplantae; phylum Streptophyta; class Magnoliopsida; order Fabales; family Fabaceae; genus Glycine; species Glycine soja. The sequence continues at coordinate 30,517,110 of NC_041009.1, read as the reverse complement.
TCATTTTTTCATAATGGTTTGTCAATATGAAGGATGGTTTCCTCTGAATGATACTTATGCTCCATCATAAAAAAAATTAAACTAATTTAATTTATGTTTATATTAAGTAAATAATTTAAAATTATTTTTTAATAAAATATATCTAACTAATTAATTTTAATGTGTTTGTGTAAAAATAATTTTAGGTAAAATTAATTTTATAGAATTTCAAAGTTAAAATAAATATTGTTGAGTAGTCATATGCAATTGTGTAAATTATTAGGCGGAAGAACATTGGTTTGTATAATGGTCTTGAGCAAGATTCTCTTTCACAAATGATATTTGTAGTCTCTTTATTATTAAATTAAAAGTACATATCAATTAAGCATAAATAATGCACATTTTACTGCACATAATGATTTTAAATAAATATTGATCAACTAAGAATAAATGATACACATTTTGTTACACATAATGATTTTCAGTGAGATTATTTCACGTTAATGATATTTGTGATCCCTATAATAATTTTTTAAAATTAATTTGATTTATGATATTATTAAGAAATTATTTTAAAATTATTGTAATAAAAATATATGTAATATATTTATTATATATTTATGTTAAAATAATTTCCAAGTAAAAGTAATTTTATATTATTTCTAAGCAAAAATAAATATTATTTAGTCTTGGTATACACTTGTTGAAATACTTTAATATAAAAAAACTAATTGAGAAAGTAATTTTAAAATATTTTATAGTAAAATATACTTAATAAATTGAAATAAATATTATTTCGTATTGAGTTTTTGATGTACAGTTGTGTGAACTACCTAGATAAAGAAATTTCTTGTCCAAAATAGTATTGGGTAGGATTGTGTCTTGTGAACCACAAATTTTGTTATTAAATTATAATTGAAAAATCAATTTATTATATCTTTATGTAAAAATAATTAACATTAACATTTACTTACTAATCAACAAAAATGTTAAAACTAATTTAATTTATAATATTATTAATCCATCAATTTAAAATTATGTGATATAAATATTAATCAACAAATTCTCTGTATAAATTTATTAAACAATGAGTCAAATGTTTATTTTGTAATTAAAATAATTTTATTTGAATTCACAATAAAAAAAATATTGTTGATTTTTTGGTATGCAATTGTATTAATTACTCAAAGTAGAAAAATTGTCATCCATAATGGTCTTGAGAAGGATTTTGTCTCCCACAAATAATATATGTAGTCTTTATTTTTTTAGTATGAAGTTAGATGCATATATTAAATTAACAAAATGTGAGTTAAATTATACAATAGTTACATTAAATTATAAAAATTAATAGACAATAAGTAATTATACGATATTTTACATTAAACATTAATATAATATAAGTAAATAAGAGAGATAAAATTGTTTATAAAATAAGAGGGGAAAAAATGAGAGATAGAAAGGAGGGAGGGGTGACAGAGGAGAGACAAAAGAAATATGTGGGAAAATATATAAGGGAGTGGGACAGAGGAGAGAGGAAAGAGGGAGGAGGGTCTTAGGTCTGGATGGTCCATTATGCTACAACTGGACAATCCATTCATACCTTTAGTTTTGATGATTACAAAGATATAAATATATGATGGACTAATGACTTACTCTTAAGTGAATATGACTTACTATATATGAGCACATGGTAATGATATTATATCTTAATTAGAGCTGTCAAAATGGTTTCATCAGCCAGGCCCAACCCTGGCCCACTCGGGCCTAGTGCCAAAAGGTCCATAGGGCTAAGGCTAGCTCATGGGCCATAGGTTTAATATTATGGCATACTATTTTAATACTCAAGTCAAAGTCAGTTGAAATAAAACCTGAATGATGTAGGTCAAGCAAAAACAACCTTGATCGAGGTTAGCCAAAAATAGTCTTGGTCGAGGTCATCCAAAAGTAGTTGACAAAAACAACCCCAATCAACATCGTCCAAAAATAGCTTTGGCTGAGGTTGGCCAAAAGTAGTTCTTGTCAAGGACGATAAAAAATAATTCTAGTCGAGGTTGATTGAAAATTAACCCTGCTCAAGGTCAACCGAAATCAATTTTCCAAAGTCAGACAAAATTAACCCTAGCTAAGGTCAGCTAAAAAGAGCTCCACCAAGGTTGACCAAAATCAGCCCTAGTTGAGGATAACCAAAAACAACCCTAGCCAAGGTGTCCAAGTTGGTCGTAAACCGCCCCAACCGAGGTCGTTCGAAAACAACCTTGGCCTAGGTCGACATAAAACAACCCTGGCCTTGGTCGGTCAAAAATAACCCTAGGTCATGGTCAATCAAAAATAGCCATGGTTGAGGTTGGTCGAAAATAACTTTGACCTGCCAAAAACAATTTTGCCGAAGTTGACCAAAAACTTCCTTGGCAAAGGTTAATAAAAAATTCCATAGCCGAGGTCAACTGAAAATAACCCTAGTCGAGGTAGGTCAAAAAATTCCTATTGAGGTTGTCCAAAAATAACCTTGGTCAAGATCAGTTAAAATTAACCCTAAAGAAGGTCGGCCAAAATTAACCCTGCCAACTGATTTTAAAATATATTTTTTGGATTGTTGGAAAAAATCACTTTTTTTAAAATAGCATGGTTCGTGGTCTAGCCCTAGCCCTATCCCTATATTAAGTGGGGTTGTATAGGTAGGGGCCTTATATAGGGCCCTTCATTAGAGGGCTAAGGCCTGCTAGGGCCATTATGGAGGGCCAAGTGGGCTGGTCCTAGGGCTATTTTATTGTCTCTAATCTTAATGCTTTTATTGGTCATCGTCCATTCACACTGGAACTTGCTTTTATAAAGAGTAATATTTAGCATCCAACGCGATGCCTTAAACAAGCATCCAATCAATTGTGAAAACCAGTGTCTACACACTGAGTCCTTTTATTGACATCCATTGGACTTATTCACTTACACAAGGCATTTATATAAGTGATGTCCAATATGTATTGGATTCTCGTTAACTAAAAAGAGAAGTGTTCATATCAACTAACTTATACATTCTATTTGCCTCTCTTATTTTCTAATGTTAGCGTTTGAATTTCAAGTGTATAAGGATAAAATAAAAGAGAATGGAATAAATCATAAGAGTATATTTCTCATAGGTTGTTTTCATTGAAGAGAAGTGCACATGCAGTTGTCTAAACTTTTATTCCTTCTCTCTCCACAAAAAAATGACACGTTGCAAGCTCTTAAACAATAGTCATATCACGGAAGGCGCAAATCCCATAAAGGATATCTTCCTTGAAGAATATAAAAGATGACTCAAGCTTTGCTATCAAAAGCAAGAAAACGAAGAGAAAAACGAGTAAGAGAATTTGAAGTGACATTTTTGTCAAGTCATTGGATGATACATTTTTGTGCTTAAGTTGTTTATCCTTTGCCTTGCAAGGTTATTTCACTGTATTCAAGCCTAAGTGTTTGTCCACTCTACTGAGTGTTTTGCATCTATGTATTCAATTCAAACATTGTTGTTTGTGAAAGTCAGGAGTGGCAGGTCAGAATACTTGTTTTGTAATTAAGTTTTGATTAGTAGAACCCTTTACTGTTGAGTAAAGGAGAACTGAACGTAGCTCAGGTTGAGTGAACCAATATAAATCAAGTGTTTCTACGTCTCTCCTTTGTGGTTTCTTGAGCATTCTATTAACACTTTATGTTACTTCTTTAATACTAAGTGCTTATTTAAAAATTTGTGTTAAAAAGACTCTTTATTATTAAGTCTCTGGATGATCAAACTTGTCTTTATTAAAATCTGCTTTTATATTAAATAGACGACCTATCTTTCTTCTATATTTCCATCTATATTTACACTAAAAGTTCTAAAAGTTTATTGTATATTTGATTAACACACTATTCAACCATCATTCTAGTGTGATTGTTGTTATTTCACTTATTTTGACACACTTAGTGCTCATTTGAAAATCTTTGTGAAAATTCTATTTTATCAACATTGCACAATAGTAACTCATTTTCAACAAAATTGTTTTTCATTCATTGGACAATACATTCAGAACCTTGAGCCTAAAAAAACATTTAGAACCTTGATTTTAACATATCTACTTGAAAAAATCATCTCTTTGCAAAAAAGTTTTCATATTTATTTAACACACTATTTAACTGCCTTCTAGTGTGATATTTGTTATTTCAGTTGGCATCAGAGCTCAACCTCTCAGCTTGAGTATTTAACAATACAAAGGAAAATATCCAAACAAAGAAAACAATGGAAGAAGGATATGCTGCCAACAAACCACTTTTGTTCCAAGGAATCAAATATGACTACTAGAAGGAAAGGATGATTGCACATTTCAAGTCATTGCACATTGACATGTGGGATGTTGTAGAAAATGGAAATAATATTCCATATGATGCTGAGTTGAATGAGATCCTCATATGCAAATAGGCGGATGAGCAAAAACAAAGATTTGTGCTCAACTTCAAGGCTCGTAATACATTTCAATTTTATCCTTATATTTTTTTAGAGAATTTAATCCTTATATAACATAGAAAAGGATATTACTATATGAAACGTTAAAACAATAAATGAGAAAGATAAAAGATACATTAAAAGTCATTTAAAACTATAGATAAAATGATATAGAAAGTATTATTTGTTTAAAAACAAATTTATTAATAAACTAATATTTTAAAATGAACTAAATGTCAAAACTATGCATGTGGTATTTTTGTAATTAAGAGTGAAAAAAATCAAAACTAATGGCCCTTAAAAATAATTTGGAGCAATTTATAACAATAATATACAGTCAAATCATTCTTAAAAGTGAAAATAAAAATTTATTTTCTCAAAACAAATAATTCTTAAAAACAATTTGGAATAGTTTGGAATAATTTAGAGCATTTAAGAAAAGTTCAGAGCAGTTCAGAGAGTAATTCAGTTCGAACCGCCTCTAAAAATGTTTGATTCAATTTGCCTAAATTGTTTGATGATTCAATTTAGTTCGGTTCGAATTGAACTACCCTAACCATTGAGGTGTTACATCTTGATTTGTTTGGACCAACCAAAACAATATCTATAAGTAGCAAAAGGTATGGACTTGTCATACTGGACAATTACTCTAGATAAGCATGGGTAATGTTCCCAGCCCATAAGGATGAGTCTTTCAATGTCTTTTTTAAATGTTGTAAAAGAGTTCAAAATGAAAAAGAAGTATGCATTACTTCAATCATAGATGATCACGTGGGAGAATTTGAAAATGAATTTTTTCAGTTGGAAGAAAATAGTATTCTTCATAACGTCTCACCTCCAAGAACATCTCAACAAAATGGTGTGGTTGAGAGGAGGAACAAATCATTACAGAAAATGGCAAGGATCATGCTTAATGATAATTATACTCCTAAGCACTTCTGGGCTAAAGCAATGAATATTGTCTGCTACTTGAAGAACAAAAATTAGACCCATTTTGAAAAAAACTCTGAATTTGAAAGGGACAAAAGCCCAACATATCATACTCCCACCCTTTTGAATATCAATGTTTCATCTTAAACACTAAGGACCACTTGAGAAAGTTTGACTCAAAGAGTGATGATGAAATATTACTTGGGTATTCTAAAGCATCCAAGGCATATAGAGTATACAACTCTAGAACCTTAGTAATTGAAGAGTCTATCCATGTGAAGTTTAATGACACTTAGTCTGATAAAGATTTATTAGAGCTAGAAGAATATTTTGCAGAAATGAGATTGGAAGATGGAATAAGCAACAAAGTTCCAACCAACCACAACAATGAATGAAACATAAGGAAGAACCATCCAAAAAGCCAAATCATTAGTGATCCTACAGAAAGAGTCCAAACAAGATCCTCACTTAGGCTTCAAGGTCACACAACATTGATATAAAAAATTGAGCCCAAAAACATAGATGATTCAATGCAACATGAAAATTGGGTCAAAGCCATGCAAGAGGAGCTTTACTAGTTCTAGAAAAATGATGCATGGAAACTTGTGGAGCTACCCAAGGACAAGAAGGTTGTTAGAGCTAAATGGGTATTCAAAAACAAATTGGACGAGGAAGGTAAGGTTGTGAGAAATAAGGTAAGGTTAGTTACCAAAAGTTACTCATAACAAGAAGGTATTGACTATAAAGAAGTCTATGCTCTTGTAGTTCGTCTAAAGACAATACACATTTTTCTTTCATTTGTTGCTGATAGTAATATGAAGTTGTATCAAATGAATGTAAAAAATGCATTTTTGAATGGACTCATTCAAAAGGAAGTTTATGCGGAACAACCCCCAAGGTTTGAGAGTGACACTTTTTGTCATCATGTTTTCAAACTTAACAAAGCTTTATATGGACTCAAGCAAGCTCCTTAATCTTGGTATGAGAAACTGAGTTCTTTTCTACTAGAAAATGACTTTGAAAGAGGAAAAGTAGACGCAACTATGTTTTGCAAAAATTATGACTCAGTTTATTTTAGATCGAGTATATGTTGATGACATTATATTTTGTGCTACTAATGAAACTCTTTGTGAGAATTTTTCTAAGCTGATGCAGTTTATGATGAGCATGATGTGAGAATTGAAATTCTTCTTTTGTGAATAATTTGTTGTGAAAAGGTTGTGCTTCCCATCATCATTGTTTCAATCTAGTCCAAAGCATCAAATCCTTTTATGATGTGGGTGGTGTTTCACTGTGGGATGATGTGTTGTGTGAAGCAAACCAAGTTGTAGACTGTAACATCCTGGAAATTTCTACCCGAAATTTTTGAAAACGATGTATTTTGAATGATTATATATATGTATATATAAGTATTATTCAGTGTATATGCATATATGTTCTTGGTAGAAGTAGGAATAGCGGGGGCAAGATATGCGGGTTACGCTAATTAAGGAAGAGAAATCCATAACTGGGAGGTTATGGGTTAATTCTGAATTAATTAGTTTAAAAATCATCGTTTTGCGTGCGACTTAGAATTTAACGAAACCAACCTCTGAACCACGTTCGGGGCTTTATTCTGAGCATTTTGATATATATATTGATTACTTTCGAAAACTGGCCCCGACGGACGTAGAGAAACGCGAGAAACTGGAACCAGAGAAATGACACGCAAACCGAGGCAGGATTTTTAGCGTTTCAAAGGTCAGGTTTTTCTCACTTTTTGTGGCTGAGTATGAGTCACAATCAAAAGAGAAAGTGAGCCCTTCTTGCTCCACTCAAATGGAGACATGTGGCATTGCTTAAATAAAATAATAGAAAAAGAGAAAACCCTTTACTTAAAACCAAAAAGCTTTTCTCTCTCCTCACTCAGCCAAAGCAGAAAAATTCAGAAGCTCTCCCTCTCTCTCACGCAGCCTTCTTCTTCTCTTCTTCCTCCACCATTGTTGCCCAACAAAGCTCCAACCTTTGGCCATCATTTCTGCTCCAAATCGCGAAAGGATGGCATTTTCGGGGTCGTGAAGTGCGTGTCTACGAGTGGGACTTCGAAATTTCAGGTTTGGGTGGACTTCTTTCTCCTTTGATTTTCGTGGGTATGGGGTTTTGGGAGATATGATGGGTAGTTTTGTTAGTTTTCTGCTTCATGATAGTTATTTGTGAAGACTCTTGTTGAAAGCTTGTTGAAATTGCCATGTTTGGATGAGTTAGACATACCCATTATGTTTTAGGGTTTTGTGATGATGTTTGTGATGTTTATATGTTGAAATTGCTTATGGAAAACTGTTAGAGATGAATGGTAGAATTAACCTAGGGTTAGAAAGTGAAAATGTGGTGTTATGAGTGGAAAAAGAGTGAATTTTTGAGGGCTGGAAGGCCAAATCTGGAATTGGTAGTATTTAGAGGTTAGAGTGAGTTAATCTTAGCTTGAAATGCCATTTAGGACTTATGAGAAAGGTTAGGCTGTGCTAGAGGGAAAAACAAATGACCAAAGTGAACAAAGAGCCATTTCTAGGGCAAATTTGGGTGTTGAAGAGTCAAATTTTGATTCAGTGAGATTTTAGGTGTAAATCCAGTTTGAGCAAGTTTAGATTGATGTTATAGACTTGTGTGAGGTGAGAGTTTGCCTCAAATCTACCTCATCCTCAATTTCACTTCTCAAACCTAGAAAACCCATTGAATTGAGGGGTGTTGGACACCTAGATTCTGTGTTGCTGTGCTTTAAAGCTTGATTTTGGTTTAGACATGATTGATACATGATTTGGGACTTGTAGGATTTGATTTGGGCAAGATTGGATGAGGGGAAGTGTGATTTTCGAAATCTGCACTTATGCAGAATTTTGCTGTCAAAATAGGTGCAGCAGGATTTTGGCTTTGTGCAGAAACAAAAATGCTTGTGTGTGATTGATTGTGGAAAGAGTAGTGCAGAATGAGTTATGGATGTTTGCTAGTAGATCCCAACGGTCAAAATGTAGGCTTTTGCACTAGAGACTTCCAGTAAAATTTTCGAGTCGATCCAACGGTTAATAAACCGGAACGAAGGAATTGTTACTGGGGTCTTTAAGTGAGAAAAGCTGTGATTTGGTTGGTGTTTTGGGCAGAGTTTTCTGCCTTTGCCCTATTTTGCTTGGCTACAGCTTGTGCTGTTTGAATTTTGTTTTGCTTGGATGTTGTGGAAGCTTGGGAGGATTGATGGGGACCCGATGTTGAGAGAAACGAGGATATGGGCTACGTGGGAGTACGTGAGCTCAGATGGAGGTGGGCAACATGGGATGGTGGGTTTATGCGCGCTTTGTGGATGTGGAAAACTTGTTGTGCACCATCGCCCGACCGCCACCTAGTACCACATGTGATGGGTACCCCATAATCCTACAAGCTTGAGTTGAGGAAGTGTAGAAGGGTGAAACTTCCTGCTTTTATTCGTTGACCACAGAGTGGTACCAAGAGATATGTCACGGGGGTCAGGAGACCTTGGGGACGTCAGGTGGGGTGCCATTGCCCAAAACCAAGCTTGACCAATCCCGACCCAACCCGGGCATAGTCAGTCAGTGAGAACCTGTGATGTACCTAAACAGGCGAGCTCCTGGCAGTCAACAGATAAAAGGAACAAAGACCACAAAGCAAGGAGGCTTGTGGTGGCTGGCCAGCTGTGAACTCTGATTGATATGTGGGTTATGGCCTCTGGTAATCGATTACCAAGGGTGGGTAATCGATTACAAGGCTTAAAAATGAAGACAGGAGGCTAAGATGGTCTCTGGTAATCGATTACCACAGGGTGTAATCGATTACCAGGCTTGAAAACGAGGCCAGGAAGCCATGAGGGCTTCTGGTAATCGATTACCAAGGGGGTGTAATCGATTACCAGGCTTAGAAAGGGGACTGGAACATTGTGGAGGCCTCTGGTAATCGATTACCAGCCTGTGTAATCGATTACACAGAGGGATGGGTCACTGGTAATCGATTACCAGGTATGTGTAATCGATTACACAGTGCATTTTTTGCATATTTCAGGTAAAGCCAGTCCAAGTGATCGAGGTAACGTCATCCGAGGAAGACCTTGAGGAGGATCTGGAGGAGCTACCTCCTGAGCCTGCTGTGGATGCCCTTGACTTTCTAGAGGGTGATGAGGATCCACTTCTTGAGGTGGATTCTCCCGAGGAAGTCATGTCGGCATCTGAGGCAGACTCTACGGAGGATAGTGGCCCGGGGGAGATGGCGACCAGTGGAGGCTCTTCATCATAGTGGACAGTTCCATGGACTAGTTTTATATACTTTTTGAGGGTGGGTGTATCTAGGACTGACTGTTAGGTTTACTCTTTTGTTTTGTATGGGTAGACCTGTTGTATAGGAATTTGATGATTGTATACATGTGGCTGAAGCCACCACTATGGACACCTTTGCTCTGGATGATACTATGTATTTTGTAAAACTCCCATATTTTGGACAGCTTTAAATGATGAATGCATTTATGATAAATCTTGTTAATTGAAAAGAAAGCATTAGCAACTTTATTTGTAAAGGAGTTTATCGACTGTATTTTATTCTTTTATTTTCACGTGACGACCTAAAGTAATGGCTGGTACATTCTTCCTTTTGAAACAACAAAATAGTTTAGAGATTATGAGCGGTAAGAAAGAAATGACTCCGAATAGAGTTGTGAACTGGCCATTCAGGACTCTATAGTGAGGATTTTCCTTCTAAACCTTGTTTTGGTGAAAAGAGAAAGAAATGAAAAAGAAAAAGAAAAAAAAATTACCATGGTTTTTGTTAATTAAATCATTACTATTTAATCAGTCATTATTTTGGGGACGCCACAATTGGTGGTATCAGAGCAAAAGTTGGATTCTAGTGAACCTGTTATGGTCTTGCTGTGTGAATGCTGTGTATCTTTGAAACTTGGAAGTAGGTTTCGGGGAGTGACGTTAAGTCACACATTGTGTGTATTTCTGCCTTCTTGTCTTGAGCATGGATGTGTGACTGATTCATAGGTTTGTTGTGTGTATAAGTATGTATAAAGAGAAGGATGTTGTTATAACTATCATAGCCTGTGTGGTACACTCTCTCATTAGGATTTCTTGGGTACTAATAGTTTCCCTACAGGATAGGTATGGCAGGACGTGGTAGGGATCAGAACCGTGATGTTCTTGACTGCATCACCGCTGTGCTGGAAACTCTAGTGCAGGAACGTGATGTGGAGCCGGCAGAGTATTGGGGACTCATGGCTTTCCGTAAGAACCACCCGCCAAAGTTCAGTGGAGACTATGATCCGGAAGGTGCTAGGTTGTGGTTAGCTGAGACGGAGAAGATTTTCGAGGCGATGGGTTGCCTTGAGGAGCATAAGGTCCTTTATGCAACATTTATGCTCCAAGGGGAGGCCGAGAATTGGTGGAAGTTCGTGAAGCCTTCGTTTGTTGCACCTGGAGGCGTGATTCCTTCGAATGCCTTCAAGGACAAATTCCTGGAGAATTACTTTCCGCGAGATCTCAGGAAGCGGAAGGCGAGGGAATTTCTGGACTTGAAGCAGGGAAACATGTCTGTTGGGGAGTACACGGCTAAGTTTAATGAGCTTCTGCAGTATTGGCCTCAATACCAAGATGCTCAGAATGAGGAAGATTTGTGTGCTTAGTTCGAGAATGGGCTTCGGTTGGAGATCCAATAGGCGGTTAGTTATATGCAGATCACGGATTTTAATCAGTTGGTGACAAAGTGCAGAATTTTTTAGGACAAGATGAAAGAGAGGCAAGCTAGAGGCATTGGAGGACCTCAGAGAAACCATCATTTCAGAGGAAATGGTAACAAGAGGATGAAGCCGTATGCTAGCAACAAGGGGAAGCAACCTATGGCTACCTCCAATATGAGCCAGTCAAGGGGAACTGGGGTACAGTGCTTTCAGTGTGGGGGACCGCATCTTAAGAGGAATTGCCCACAGCTCCAGCAGACACAGGAGAACCGTTGTTATGTGTGTGGCAAGGTGGGCCATTATGCTCGAGAATGTAGGGTGACCGGGAGACCGACGGTGACTACCAATTCTAACACCGTCAATCGTGGACCCACTAATTCCACAAGGAGCGGTAATGTTAGCAACAACAACACTAGTGGTGGAAGACCAAAAGTACCCTCTCGGGTATTTGCTATGAGTGGTTCAGAAGCGGCTGCCTCCGATGATTTGATACGAGGTAAGTGTTTGATTGCTGATAAACTACTAGATGTACTTTATGATTCAGGTGCCACACATTCTTTCATATCTCATGCATGTGTAGAGAGGTTGGGGTTATGTGCGACGGAGTTGCCATATGACATGGTGGTGTCTACTCCGACGAGCGAGCCTGTAACCACTTCTCGGGTGTGGTTGAAGTGTCCTATAATTGTTGAGGGTCGATCTTTTATGGCGGATTTGATTTGCCTACCTTTAGCTCATCTAGATGTGATCTTGGGGATGGATTGGTTATCTACTAACCATATCTTTCTAGACTGCAAGGAAAAGATGCTAGTGTTTGGTGGAGATGTAGTTCCAAGTGAATCTTTGAAAGGGGATGCGGCCAACGAAGGAACGGGTGATGTTCGAACTTACATGGTGTTGTTCTCCATGAATGTGGAAGAGGACGCTGAAGTTAGTTGTATACCGGTGGTGTCAGAATTTCCAGAAGTTTTTCCTGATGATATTTGTGAATTGCCACCTGAGAGAGAAGTGGAATTCATTATTGACTTGGTGCCTGGGGCGAATCCAGTGTCGATTGCGCCTTATAGAATGTCTCCGGTAGAACTAGCAGAGGTGAAGGCACAAGTGCAGGATCTTTTGAGCAAACAATTTGTTCGCCCGAGCGCATCACCGTGGGGAGCGCCGGTCTTGTTGGTTAAAAAAAAGGATGGAAGTATGAGAATGTGTGTAGATTATCGACAATTAAACAAGGTCACTATCAAGAACAAATATCCTCTACCAAGGATAGATGATTTGATTGACCAATTGAGGGGAGCAACGGTATTTTCAAAGATCGATCTGCGATCGGGGTATCATCAAATCCGAGTTAAGAAGGAAGATATCCCAAAGACTGCGTTTCGGACTCGGTATGGGCACTACGAGTATTTAGTCATGCCATTTGGAGTGACTAATGCTCCGGCTATTTTCATGGACTATATGAACCGTATATTCCATGATTACTTGGATCAGTTCGTGGTTGTGTTCATTGATGATATCCTAGTGTATTCGAGGAATAAGGAGGAGCATGAGAAGCACTTGAGGATTGTGTTGCATATCCTGAGGGATAGGAAGTTGTTCGCCAAATTGTCGAAATGTGACTTTTGGTTGGAGAAAGTGCAGTTCTTGGGGCACGTGATTTCTAAGGACGGGGTTGCGGTGGATCCGAACAAGGTGGAGTCGGTTATGGAGTGGCAACAACCGACAACTCCAACGGAGGTTCAAAGCTTCTTGGGGTTGGCTGGCTATTATAGAAAATTCATTGAGGGATTTTCTAAATTGGCATTGCCCCTAACCAAGTTAACTCGTAAGAACGAGAAGTTTGTTTGGAATGAGAAGTGTGATCAAAGTTTCCAAGAGTTAAAGAGGCGGTTGACGACAGCTCCAGTGTTAATTTTGCCCGACCCTAAGAGACCATTTGAAGTGTATTGCGATGCAAGCGGGCAAGGTTTGGGGTGTGTGTTGATGCAAGAGGGAAGAGTAGTGGCTTATGCTTCACGTCAATTACGTTCTCATGAAGTTAACTATCCGACTCATGACTTGGAACTAGCAGCGGTGGTCTTTGCCTTAAAGATTTGGAGGCATTATTTATACGGTACTCGCTTTGAAGTTTTCAGTGATCACAAGAGTCTCAAATACTTGTTCGATCAGAAGGAACTCAATATGAGACAACGAAGATGGATGGAGTTCCTCAAGGATTATGATTTTGGACTTTCCTACCATCCAGGAAAGGCTAATGTAGTAGCCGATGCGCTAAGCCGGAAATCCTTACATGTTGCCACTATGATGAGTTTGGAGCAGAGATTGATAGAGGAGTTCCGAGATCTGAATCTAGCAATCGAGATGCGACCCAAGAGCTTATTTGTGGGAGCGTTGCGGATTACCAATGAATTCGTAGATCACATACGCGAAGCTCAAGAGAATGACCCATTTTTGCAAGGCAAGGTGTTAGAAGTAATGGGGGATAAGGGTGTGGAGTTTGAGAAGGACACAACCGGGTTAATTAGATTCAAGGGGAGGATATGTGTGCCATCTTTAGATGATTTGAGAGTTAAGATCTTGGAAGAAGCGCATAAAAGTCGTCTTAGTTTCCATCCAGGAATGACTAAGATGTACCAAGATTTGAAGAGAAGTTTTTGGTGGCATGGCATGAAGAAAGATGTAGCTGAATATGTAGCAAGATGCTTGACATGTCAAAAGGCTAAGGTTGAGCACCAGCGACCATCGGGAGAATTGAAGCCATTGGAAATTCCGGAATGGAAATGGGAGAGCATATCTATGGATTTTGTATCTAGTTTACCCAAGACTAGTCGTGGACATGATGCTGTGTGGGTCATAGTAGATCGACTCACCAAATCTGCTCATTTTATTCCGGTGAATATGAAGTATAGAATGGAGAAGCTAGTGGAGTTGTACATCAAGGAAGTGGTAAGGTTGCATGGAATTCCTTCTAGTATTGTATCCGACAGGGATCCGAGGTTCACTTCGCGATTTTGGACAAGTCTACATGAAGCCTTGGGGACAAAGCTAAAGCTTAGTTCAGCTTATCATCCTCAAACAGATGGTCAGACTGAACGAACCATTCAGACTCTAGAGGATCTACTTCGGGCGTGTATTATAGAGCAACAAGGTAGCTGGATGGATTGTTTGCCATTGATTGAGTTTACTTACAACAATAGCTACCAAGCCAGTATTGGTATGGCTCCTTTTGAAGCTTTATATGGACGAAAGTGCAAAACTCCTATTTGTTGGTACAATGATGGAGAAGCAGTGCTTCTTGGACCTGAAATGCTACAACAGGTTAACGAACAAGTGAAGTTGATTCGAGAGAAGATAAAAGCATCTCAGGATAGGCAGAAGAGCTATTATGATAGAAGGAGGAAGCCACTAGATTTTCAGGAAGGGGAACATGTGTTTTTGAAGGTTTCTCCCGTAACCGGGGTCGGAAGAGCTCTCAAGGCTAGGAAGTTGACACCCAAGTATCTAGGTCCGTACCAGATTTTGAAGAAGATTGGGCCTGTAGCTTATCATATCGCCTTACCTCCGAGTTTATCGAATTTGCATCCTGTGTTTCATGTCTCTCAACTGAGACGGTACAACACGGATCCATCACATATACTTGCAATGGACGAGGTACAGGTGAAGGATAACCTCACCTATAAAGCACAACCTCAGAAGGTCACCGACCGAAGAATGAAGTCGTTGAGAGGAAAGGAGATCGCGTTGGTGAAGGTGCAGTGGGGAACCGATGAGGGTGATTCTACATGGGAGTTGGAGGATAGGATGAGAGAATTGTACCCAAGTTTGTTCATAGAGTAGTTAATTTCGGGGATGAAATTCCTAAAAGGGTGGGAGAATTGTAACATCCTGGAAATTTCTACCCGAAATTTTTGAAAACGATGTATTTTGAATGATTATATATATGTATATATAAGTATTATTCAGTGTATATGCATATATGTTCTTGGTAGAAGTAGGAATAGCGGGGGCAAGATATGCGGGTTAGGCTAATTAAGGAAGAGAAATCCATAACTTGAAGGTTATGGGTTAATTCTTAATTAATTAGTTTAAAAATCATCGTTTTGCGTGCGACTTAGAATTTAATTAAACCAACCTCTGAACCACGTTCGGGGCTTTATTCTGAGCGTTTTGATATATATATATTGATTACTTTCGAAAACTGGCCCCGACGGACGTAGAGAAACGCGAGAAACTGGAATCAGAGAAATGACACGCAAACCGAGGCAGGATTTTTAGCGTTTCAAAGGTCAGGTTTTTCTCACTTTTTGTGGCTGAGTATGAGTCACAATCAAAAGAGAAAGTGGGCCCTTCTTGCTCCACTCAAATGGAGACATGTGGCATTGCTTAAATAAAATAATAGAAAAAGAGAAAACCCTTTACTTAAAACCAAAAAGCTTTTCTCTCTCCTCACTCAGCCAAAGCAGAAAAATTCAGAAGCTCTCCCTCTCTCTCACGCAGCCTTCTTCTTCTCTTCTTCCTCCACCATTGTTGCCCAACAAAGCTCCAACCTTTGGCCATCATTTCTGCTCCAAATCGCGAAAGGAGGGCATTTTCGGGGTCGTGAAGTGCGTGTCTACGAGTGGGACTTCGAAATTTCAGGTTTGGGTGGACTTCTTTCTCCTTTGATTTTCGTGGGTATGGGGTTTTGGGAGATATGATGGGTAGTTTTGTTAGTTTTCTGCTTCATGATAGTTATTTGTGAAGACTCTTGTTGAAAGCTTGTTGAAATTGCCATGTTTGGATGAGTTAGACATACCCATTCTGTTTTAGGGTTTTGTGATGATGTTTGTGATGTTTATATGTTGAAATTGCTTATGGAAAACCGTTAGAGATGAATGGTAGAATTAACCTAGGGTTAGAAAGTGAAAATGTGGTGTTATGAGTGGAAAAAGAGTGAATTTTTGAGGGCTGGAAGGCCAAATCTGGAATTGGTAGAATTTAGAGGTTAGAGTGAGTTAATCTTAGCTTGAAATGCCATTTAGGACTTATGAGAAAGGTTAGGCTGTGCTAGAGGGAAAAACAAATGACCAAAGTGAACAAAGCCATTTCTAGGGCAAATTTGGGTGTTGAAGAGTCAAATTTTGATTCGGTGAGATTTTAGGTGTAAATCCAGTTTGAGCAAGTTTAGATTGATTTTATAGACTTGTGTGAGGTGAGAGTTTGCCTCAAATCTACCTCATCCTCAATTTCACTTCTCAAACCTAGAAAACCCATTGAATTGAGGGGTGTTGGACACCTAGATTCTGTGTTGCTGTGCTTTAAAGCTTGATTTTGGTTTAGACATGATTGATACATGATTTGGGACTTGTAGGATTTGATTTGGGCAAGATTGGATGAGGGGAAGTGTGATTTTCGAAATCTGCACTTATGCAGAATTTTGCTGTCAAAATAGGTGCAGCAGGATTTTGGCTTTGTGCAGAAAAAAAATGCTTGTGTGTGATTGACTGTGGAAAGAGTAGTGCAGAATGAGTTATGGATGTTTGCTAGTAGATCCCAACGGTCAAAATGTAGGGTTATGTACTCGAGACTTCCAGTAAAATTTTCGAGTCGATCCAACGGTTAATGAACCGGAACGAAGGAATTGTTACTGGGGTCTTTAAGTGAGAAAAGCTGTGATTTGGTTGGTGTTTTGGGCAGAGTTTTCTGCCTTTGCCCTGTTTTGCTTGGCTGTGATAGCTTGTGCTGTTTGAATGTTGTTTTGCTTGGATGTTGTGGAAGCTTGGGAGGATTGATGGGGACCCGGTGTTGAGACAAACGAGGATATGGGCTACGTGGGAGTACGTGAGCTCAGATGGAGGTGGGCAACAGGGGATGGT
The DNA here is from genome assembly GCF_004193775.1 of Glycine soja. Taxonomy (NCBI): domain Eukaryota; kingdom Viridiplantae; phylum Streptophyta; class Magnoliopsida; order Fabales; family Fabaceae; genus Glycine; species Glycine soja. The sequence goes on along the minus strand of NC_041009.1, from coordinate 30,500,183 downwards.
GGGTTTATGCGCGCTTTGTGGATGTGGAAAACTTGTTGTGCACCATCGCCCGACCGCCACCTAGTACCACATGTGATGGGTACCCCATAATCCTACAAGCTTGAGTTGAGGAAGTGTAGAAGGGTGAAACTTCCAGCTTTTATTCGTTGACCACAGAGTGGTACTTGGAGATATGTCGCGGGGGTCAGGAGACCTTGGGGACGTCAGGTGGGGTGCCATTTCCCAAAACCAAGCTTGACCAATCCCGACCCAACCAGGGCATAGTCGGTCAGTGAGAACCTGTGATGTACCTAAACAGGCGAGCTCCTGGCAGTCAACAGATAAAAGGAACAAAGACCACAAAGCAAGGAGGCTTGTGGTGGCTGGCCAGCTGTGAACTCTTATTGATATGTGGGTTATGGCCTCTGGTAATCGATTACCAAGGGTGGGTAATCGATTACAAGGCTTAAAAATGAAGACAGGAGGCTAAGATGGTCTCTGGTAATCGATTACCACGGGGTGTAATCGATTACCAGGCTTGAAAACGAGGTCAGGAAACCATGAGGGTTTCTGGTAATCGATTACCAAGGGGGTGTAATCGATTACCAGGCTTAGAAAGGGGACTGGAACATTGTGGAGGCCTCTGGTAACCGATTACCAGCCTGTGTAATCGATTACACAGAGGGATGGGTCATTGGTAATCGATTACCAGGTATGTGTAATCGATTACACAGTGCATTTTTTGCATATTTCAGGTTCTGAGGCTGTGTAATTCAAGTTTAGCCTCTGGTAATCGATTACCAAGGCTGTGTAATCGATTACCAGAGATGAAAAGCCTTAAGATACTCCTTTTAATTGCATGTAGTGGTTATGAGACGCATTGTGTTGCGACATATCGTCTAGTGGAGCCAGTCCAAGTGATCGAGGTAACGTCATCCGAGGAAGACCCTGAGGAGGATCTGGAGGAGCTACCTCCTGAGCCTGCTGTAGATGCCCTTGACTTTCTAGAGGGTGATGAGGATCCACTTCTTGAGGTGGATTCTCCCGAGGAAGTCATGTCGGCATCTGAGGCAGACTCTACGGAGGATAGTGGCCCGGGGGAGATGGCGACCAGTGGAGGCTCTTCATCATAGTGGACAGTTCCATGGACTAGTTTTATATACTTTTTGAGGGTGGGTGTATCTAGAACTGACTGTTAGGTTTACTCTTTTGTTTTGTATGGGTAGACCTGTTGTATAGGAATTTGATGATTGTATACATGTGGCTGAAGCCACCACTATGGACACCTTTGCTCTGGATGACACTATGTATTTTGTAAAACTCTCATATTTTGGACAGCTTTAAATGATGAATGCATTTATGATAAATCTTGTTAATTGAAAAGAAAGCATTAGCAACTTTATTTGTAAAGGAGTTTATCGACTGTATTTTATTCTTTTATTTTCACGTGACGACCTAAAGTAATGGCTGGTACATTCTTCCTTTTGAAACAACAAAATAGTTTAGAGATTATGAGCGGTAAGAAAGAAATGACTCCGAATAGAGTTGTGAACTGGCCATTCAGGACTCTATAGTGAGGATTTTCCTTCTAAACCTTGTTATGGTGAAAAGAGAAAGAAATGAAAAAGAAAAAGAAAAAAAAAATTTACCATGGTTTTTGTTAATTAAATCATTACTATTTAATCAGTCATTATTTTGGGGACGCCACATAGACAAGTTAGCAAATTATGGGATGTCTCTTACTGAGAAGTTGAGAGTCTCTAATGTTGTGTTGCCTTTTATTGCTTTGGCTGTTGAGGTTGATGTATCTTTAATTGTTTTCCCTTGTGGTTTTTAATTGATCTTCGTTGGGGTGCAGTTCCCCTTCAGTTCACAAAAAAAAAAATGTAACAACGTACTGTTGTCTAGTTTTAAAACATTTTCATGCATGCAACACAACCCACTGAAATGATTGATATTGAAATTATACATGAATTCAACCGCTAAATGTGTAAATTAATTGATGCACAATTATTTTAGCTTAATCAAAAGTTTTGAGTTTGAGTCTTAAATATGTAGTTGCGTTAAAATATTTAAAGAAAAACTTTAACATTCAAAACTAATTACTCAAAGTATTGAGATCTATTTAAGAGATTTATCTATCCCAACAAATATTTTTTTTATATGCACATGTTATGGATCAAGCCCATGACCATGTGCTTATGGAACAATTTTATCTATTAGCCATACCACACCATATTAATTCATCCTGATACTATTTGATTTAAGCATAATTGTTACCAATAATATATATATATATATGAATTCAATAACTCATTCGAATTTATATACCATAGGCAAGCAATAAATGTATCAAAACAAATACTTTTTCCAAATTTTATATAAAAGATTCAATCACTTAATTCATCAAGATTAAAAAAATTATTAAGTTGATAATAATAAATTTATCTTAAATTTATAATTTTTTTTAAAATTATATTTATCATTAATAATTTTCTTTTTTTTAATGATTTGTCAATACATTCTTTTTTCTTTCTTTTGATGAGAAATATTTTTAATCTAAAAATAATTAATAAAAATATTATAAATTAAATTTTATATAAAAATAAACATAATTTCAAAGGAATCTTAAAGAAAAGAATGAAAGAGCATTATTTTTTATATCCTAAAAAAATAACTAAAGGCAACCAACAAGTACACTTGTCATTTTAGGTTAAAGGTGGTATTTAATAAATATAGTTAGATAGAATAATAAGTGATTAATGTGTTAGAATTAAAGTTAAATTATTTGAATATTATTTAAGTTTGATTTTTATTAAAAATAATTTTTTTTCTAATTTTACTTATTTTTTAATCGAATTTTAATTTATTGAAATTTTTTTCTATTAAATCGAAGAATTAATATAAAAAAGAAAGATAAAGTGGAAATGGATGGGACCAGTGGCGAGTGGCGAGAAGACAAGAAAACAGAAGAGACGTAACGTTACATTTGACTAAAGTAAAGAAAAGAAAGAGATTTGTCGGTGAGACAAGTGGGGCCCGCCTGAAAAATAAGACGAGCACGTGGTTGTTACGTGGCTAACTGCCATAACCGACAATAACCGTGATTTTGTCCTTGCCTCGAGTTCCGTGTTGCTCTTCCTCCCCCACACTTGGACCTCTCTCCACTTTCTTTTCCACGACAAATTTCTCAGGAGTCAGCATAGCATTTGTTCGCTGTCAGCATTTGCGATTTTTACGCTTTCAAACAATCCTCTCTCTCATTTTAACAATTTGTTAATTTATCTTTTTGTTTTTAAAATTTTAATTTATCTTTTTGTTTTTAAAATTTTAATTTATCTTTTAAATAAAAATAATTAAATTAAATAAAGTCTGATAAAAAATTATTTTCAATAAATATCAAATTTAAATAATATTTAAAAATTTTAATCTTAACTTCATGTTAATCACTTATATTCAATCACTTAATTATATTATATTATCTTTATTTTGTCATTCACTTCTTTAATCACTTAATAAAAGTTAAAAAATTTATAATTAATAATAACATTAAATATGATTTTGATCCTTTAAATGTTATCTTACATTATTTCTGGTCAATCAAAAATAATTTCATTATATCTGATCCTTCAAATTTTTCCTTTTAGGTATTTTTTTTAACTCAATTTAAATTATCTGTTAAAGAGATTCCAATAAACATCCAAATTACCAATAATTAATCTGAAAAGGATTTAATTTCATTTTAATTAAAAAAATAGTTATATATTTTCTCTCAGGATTACTTAAAATAATTCAGATATTCGAATAAAATGAGAAACATTTGTTTTAATTTCTTTATTTTGTTTTTTTACTTATTAATTTGACTAAAAATGTGACACTATGCCACAACAGATTAAAAAACGATTACTAAGATGATGATGTAGCCAACTTTTCACAGAAAAATAAAAACAAAATTTGGAAAAAAGGACTTAAAAGAGAAAATTAAAAAAACTGAAAGATCAAATGTAATGCAATTATATTTAAAAGACTATAATCATATTTAATCTTTAATAATAATAATTCTAATCCTATATATAAGAAATAAATAATTAATTTATCAAAAATAATAATTAGTTAATTTTAATTAATAATAATATCATATATTTAAATTTTATTTTAAAAATATTTATAGAATTAAATGATTTAAATAATAATTATACTGCATGCACTTACATGCAAAATAAGTGTGTATCATTTTTTTTTGAAAAAGGTGGTATCTCATTAATAAATTTCACAATAAATAAATTAACAGTATGAAAAAACTTTATCAATTGATACATTCGAAGAAAATGGGTTTCTGTTTTTGATAATTATGAAAAAACGTACTCATCTATTTCTTATATAAACGACTATAAATAGTATAAAATTTGTAGATACATTAATAATTTTGCTACAAATTTCTTATAAAAAGTTGTCAATAATTTATATTTTTTATAATTGTCGTTAATTTCGTTTTACCTGATTAACTATTGCGAATGAGATAATTTTATTTAATGATCTTTAGTATTCATTAGAGAGATTTTTATGAAATTACTTTTCTTAAATAAAAGCATTTTTGTATGAAAACAATAAATTAAATGTATTTTACGTCCTTATGATTTGGTCCGATTGCTTTTATAAGTTATATTTTAAAAATAGTGGTTTTGATTTCATATTTCTAAAATATAGTGGATTTCACTACTAATTTTATATTTCACTTTGACTTAGGGATAAAATCTACGACATTTTAAAATATGAGACTAAAATTGTCATTTTAAAAGTCACCAATTTCACAAATTTTTAAGGTTTTTTTTTTAAAAAAAATAATTTTCTGCTATAAGTTTAGAATAAAACAATTTAGAATGACAATTGTTCTCAGCTCAGAACGAAAAATGCAAGTGTCTAGGAAAAATATTTTTCACAGTTCAAAACTATTTCAAAAAGGGTTGCTTGTTTAAAAATATTTTAGTGGAAAGTTTCAATTTTAAGTGTATTTGTGAAAATGTTTTTTTTTTAATGATTAACAAAAACATTAAATAGATCAAACCACAAAATCAATGTAGAGAGAGAAACAAAGAATGATGTACAATGTTTTTATATTGATTTACCTCTATCTTAGGTTACATTAGGCTACATCCAGTCCCCACCCTTCAATATAAAATTTCATTAACACAACTAACCACTAGATTTCAACAACCTATTCGCACTCCCACTAGACTTCACACCTATCATCCGCTAGACAAAAAACAACATTGGTTACAACCTTTGTCTGCCACTATTGGACTTCCAACAACAAAAGGGTCTTTGTATTTTTGACTGCATAGATACAGATTTCACCTCACAAGAGGATTTTCACTCAGGAAATTGCAATCTCCCACTTTTATCTTAGATCTATTACAAATTACAAGCTTTTACAAAAGTGGATCACTCTAAAAATAGAGGATTGAAGCACCAATGACAGATTTCTCACACAAAGATTTTGGCTGAAGTTTCTCTCACTTGAAGGGCTTCAACTTCAATTCATGATGCTCTTGAATAACCTCTTAAAGCTCCAAAGAAGATCGTTAAAGTGGAGCCCACTCAACTAACAAGATTCTGGAAGAACTAGACAAACATGACAATTGTCATGAAATGACAACAAGCAAGGTCATTTTGAGGAATCTTTCTTATGAACATTTTGAAGTAACACCAGAATGGTGATTCTAATGTTAGTTGAGAAAGGATCACAACTTGAAATAGATCCCTGTGATGAAGTTCAACTATTATGTCTCTATGAAGTAGCACAACTTCATCAATGTTAACATATCTCCACAACACAAAATATTTTGAAGTAGATTGTTTCATAAAATTAAAGTAAAGGTACTGTTGCTGATGTGTTAGTGTTATGTCCAAGGTTAGGTTGTGTAATGTCTTCAGTCTTCCATTTTGATGATCCATATATTTCTTCTCATGGAAAACTTCAGCTTTCAACTTGATTGCATCTTCCAATGTAATTAACATTCCACTTTTTGGTGTGCCCTCAGATGTGTAGCAACATATGGAAAGTGAAATGCTATCTTTGAAATGTAGAGATAACTCCATTCTAAAGTTTAGTCTTCATCATTCTGATGTAGACACTAATACAACTTCATTTTGATGTTGGATGCTCTCTTTATAGCCTTTGATAAGTCTTCTATGTAAGGTCTTGTTGTTAATTGTTTTTGCCAAAAACAAGTACTCAGAGGGAAACATTCTTTATCAAGCATATGGGCTTAAAGGAATCTTCTGAGTTCTCAACTTTTTGATAGATGTTCTTAGACAACCTTTCTAAGCATTATTCTAAGCACTTAAGAATGAATGGACTTGCCTGCTTCTCAATAAGTTTAATACTAAAACACTTGAGCAGAATGTTAGTCATCACATAAATCGATCATCCTTAGAATTTGTATTGCTAATGGTTTGTCATAATTAAAACCAGGGATCTAACACCCTAAAATTTGGGTTTACAAATACACTTCAAATACCTTTTATTTATCTCATAAACAAGTGAGTTCAAAACCTTTTCATGAATATTGTAATAGAAAATGAAAAGATAGGGTAAAATTTTCACTAAAATAAAACTTTTCATGAATGCTCCTCAACCATTTTCTTTTTAATGATAGCTATAAAATTGAAGAGAAAACGGTCTATTTTCAAAATCGTATGCAGCATATGTATTTACAAAATGTTGTTTCATTTAAAGTCACAAGTTGATTTACATAGTAAATAGTTAAACTTCAAGTATAACACCTTAAGTCTTTGAAATAACATCATGTATATATATATATATATATATATATATATATATATATATATATATATATATATATAAAAATCTGAGATGAGCCTCCATGGCCACCAAACATAAGTATATAAGTATCAAAGGTAAAAAGTAAGTAAGTAAGATGATTGAACACATATAAAAGTTCCTGAAACCTAGGTCTATTAAAATCAATACACTAAAGTGGAAAACCTAAGTCTCAAAGCAGTCATCTATCCAAGCCCTGTGGAATAACCATGACATCAAGAAGGTACATGCCAAATGAAAGTGAACCCACCAATAAGAACCCGATGAAAAACTCTCAAAGGGATCCTTCTACACTCATAGATGCTAACCCACAAGTGAAGATCTATCTTGATGCTCATCATCTGAACCTAAAAATATCGGTGTAAGAGGTGAATACTCCATCCCTTTCGGAACCATAAACACGGACTTTATGTCCCACATATAACCTAACAACCACCACGTGCGATTGACTAGCAAGCAAAACTCACAACATCCTATGGGCCCAACACTACCACTAAGCCTCCCAGGCTGTCATGGTCTTATGCAACATTTGGACGACAATCAGGAGGACACATCACATGCTGGTACAGGACATGGTGCTCTCACTAACCATGGATACAACTCTGCTCTAGTTAGGAATGCCAAGTATGGCTTGTGAGTCTGCCGAACTAATCGGGAATAAGACCCTTAGTTGGGTTATCACCACTCAACATTTCCCCTAGGTTCCTTTGAATCATTTGGACTGTCCCCTAGTGTGCCTACTATGTGTCATACACCTTTACTTAACGAATACTCCCTCATTCTTCATGATGAGTAATATGAACGACAGTTGCATTGGTACTTGAGACTAGACATTAGAGGATTATTCCCACAGAGTTAAGGGTCATGCCCCACTCTCGACACAACATTCACTCTAATTCTAACACAATTACGCCACCTCGCTTTCTATCCTTTCCTTGTAATACATATCGATCCTCATGTAATTCCTGATTGCAAGTATCCTCCATCTGCACACACACAAAAATAATAAGAGAGGAAGGGAATTAACCTTCTTAAGTGGACATTACCACTTTCACATCCATCACTATCGAACCAATAACTAATCCATCTCAAGACATCCAAGTAAAATTTGCCGAGGGCTGAACACCCCTTGATCCAATCCCAAAGCGCAACAATTCAAATCATGCAACATGCCTTGCCAAGTGGTCACACTCACTTGGTCTTACAATCATTTAATCATATCAATTTCACATAATAATAATTAATAAAAGCAAGCAATTTAGTTCATAAGCTATATCATAATTTTTATACAATTCTACACATACAAACACTTTATAATTTGGAATTGCGCCTAATCACCCGCTTTTAAAAACAACATTCCCATTGATGTATAAATCCAATTGAGGAAAACCATATATGTTTATCAAGGATTTTGGATGTTAGGAGTTCAGTTTTGGACTCAATATCCTCCAATTCCACTCCCATTTGGTTAGATTTTGAAAATGCCCTGCGCTTGGCCTCTAAAGTTCACAAACTTGTTTCCTAAATTCCAAGAGTTGTAAAAATTCATTTCATGCTAATTTTATATTAAAACCTATGTTTTTATATATGAGAAACTCAATTCCATGGTCAAAATATATAGAAAACAAGCCCATATGCACACTTTGTTCCAAGTAAAATTTGTCGAGGGCTCATTCTTTTCTCCCAGATTCATCATCTTGCCCCAGTACACACCCCATCGACTCATCTGACATTATCATGTATAGAATAAGAGGTCTTCCAGGCACTGGTGGTATGAGCATAGGAGAATTCATCAAACACTGTTTAATTCTCTCAAATGCTACCTGACAATCATTGTCCCATTTAACAGACTGATTCTTACGCAACAACTTGAAAAGAGGCTTACAAGTGGCAGTTAACTGTGATATGAATCTAGCGATGTAATTCAACCTTCCCAAGAACCCACAGACTTGTTTCTTTGTACGTGCCTCAGGCATCTCAAGGATTGCTTTCACCTTATTTGGATCTACCTCTATTCCTTTCTGGCTAACAACAAAACCGAGCAGCTTGCCAGATTTTACCCCAAACGTGCACTTCGCGGGATTCAATCTCAACTTGTATTTATGTAGTCGCTCAAATAACTTCCTCAAATTGACTAAGTGCTCCTTCTCTCTTCTTGATTTTGCAATCATGCCATCTACGTAGACCTCGATCTTCTTATGCATCATGTCATGGAACAATGCCACCACGGCCCGTTGATATGTGGCCCCAACATTTTTCAGCCCAAATGACATTACCTTATAATAGAAGGTTCCCCACAGAGTAATGAAAGTCATCTTCTCCATGTCCTTTGGTGCCATCTTTATCTGATTATACCTTGAAAACCCATCCATGAAAAAGAATAGGGCAAAACGAGTTGTATTATCCACCAAAACGTCAATGTGCGGTAAAGGAAAATTGTCCTTTGGACTGACTCGATTTGGATCTTGATAGTCTATGCACATTCGCACTTTTCCATCCTTTTTTGGGACTGGCACGACGTTGGCAACCCACTCTGGGTACCGGGCGATGACTAAAAAACCTGCATCAAATTGTTTCTTCACCTTTTCTTTAATCTTTAGGGACATCTCAAGCTTCATTCTCCTCAATTTCTGTTTCACCGAGGAGTATTCGGGATTCAACGGTAGCCTGTGTTGCTCAATCTCTAAGCTCAAACTAGGAATATCCTGATAAGACCAAGTGAAGATGTATTGGTAGTCTCACAACAGGGCCACCAACTCTTCTTGGACGTTAGCTGACACACAAGTGTCAATCTTGACCTCTTTTTTTCTCTTCACTAGTGCCCAAGTTAACAACCTTTGTTTCCTCTTAATGTGGTTTTATCTCCCTTTCTTCCTACTCCACTATTCTCAACAAATCAGGAGGGAATCCCCAATCCTTATCTTCTTCCTCTTCGGTTTGATTAATTGACTGCTCAAAATCGACATTCAGGGCCTCGGTATCACTGCCTTCACAAGACTCATTATTGGATCTGCAGCAAATCATTTAATTGCAATGAAAATAAATATGCAGAGAGATGAAACAGATAAATATGAAAAAGGGAATATATCTATAAAATGTAGTATATTAACGATCACTGGAATTTTGAAGAAAAGTACGCCTGACAAAAAGTAACTCCTAAAGCCTTAGGCACAATAATAGGATCCAAAACTATTCGATTACATCAAATCTGAAACAGAAATCTTCGATTACTCAATGCTCTACTAATTTCCCAAGTTAAATTCTGGAGAGCATGGCTGCACTCAGTTTGGCAGATCATCACCGACCTCCTCTTTTAGCATGGCAACCTGGCTCACATACATCCATCCCACATTCCTGAAGCTCTTGCTAATGTGGCAGATAGGGACCCTCTCTAGCTGCGGTTCACGCCCTTGAAGATAAGCCGAACACTTTTCTTTTCTCTCTAGAGAAATTCTTCTCTTGTTAGTATTGGTAGGCTTGTAACCCAATCCTAACCTCCCACGATTTTCGGCAACTTCCAACAAAGTCACCATGCCATCACCATCTTGGTCCAACCCCATCCTGAGCTCATATCCACCCCTCAAGATAATCCGAGCCACCATCATGGAGGCCTTAGACACTCTTGGCTATATTGGGAAGGACTCTACATAGGCATTGTCCATGAACTCCAATGCTTGGAAAGTTGTTTCAAGAGATTCCTCTGCTGCCTCAACATAGGGAGTAGCAGACGAGTAGCTAACCGATATATCTTCTTCTCTAGAGACTATGATGAGCTGGCCTCCTACCATAAACTTTAATTTCTGGTGTAGGGTTGATGAGACTACCCCAGCAGAATGGATCCAGGGTTGACCTAATAAGAAATTGTAGGCAGGATTTATGTCCATGACTTAGAAAGTTATGTAACATGTGTACGAGCCAATTTGAATTGGGAGATTGATCTCCCCACTCACATCACGTCGGCTACCATCGAAAGCTCTCACCACCATGGAGCTTGGCCTCATATATGATGCATTAAATGGCAACTTATCTAATGCTGTCTTGGGCATGGCATTAAGAGAAGAGCCATTGTCAATGAGCACCTTGGCTACTATATGGTCCATGCACTTGACGGACATGTGCAAAGCTTTGTTGTGTCCCCTACCCTCAGCAGGGCATCTCTTCATCAACAAAAGTCAAGTAATTGCTCGCAATGATATTGTTGATTAGTCCCCCAAATGTCTCCACCGAGATGTCATGTGCTACGTGTTCCTCATTTAGGATTTTCATTAACAACTTCCTATGAGGCTCAGAATGCATGAGTAGCCCCAATAAAGAGATCCTAGTTGACATTTTATTCAATTGTTCAATCACTTTGAATTCACTTTGCTAAATGATTTTCAGGAATTCTGTTGCTTCCTCAGCAGATATCTCCTTCTTGCCAGAATTCTCCTCTTTCTCTGTAGGCTTTTCGATAGGGGTCTCGTTGTTCATTACAGGGCCCATTTTCTCCCTTTCAATCACATTCTCCTTCACTTTTCCTTTGTCTTTCAACCTTGCTAGTAGCTCGGGAGGAGTAAAAACATGTCCACTATGAGTCATGCCACTCATGTCGAAAATATTTGTGACTTTAGCAGTCAGCATGCTAGACCCAACATGCATGACAGATACATCCTGCCCTCCATCGGACAACCGTATGTCGTACCTCCATGGCACTGCCTTGTTACTCTCATAAGGGAATGATGATGATGTCCTCACCACAACGGACTAGAAACCTTGAGGCATGTGAGTGGTAACATCTCAGGTAAAATGAATTACCAAAGGTCTAGGCTTATTTAGGTTGGTGTCACTCGATTGCATAAACACCTCACCTTCCTTCTTCCTTATGTGGCCAATTTCAATTTGACCCTCATTTATCAACCCCTGCAAAAACTCCTTGGACACTAGGCATATTTCTACATCATGAAACTCCCCTGGATGTAGCGAGCACTGATCCCCCTCATTACCATCGTATTCAACCATACCAGCCTTGCGTAATGCCCCCAAAATGCATCATCTCTTTGGGGTCGACACATCCTCTACTTTCTTCAACTCCCAAAACTCCCCCTTTTCAATAGCATTCACAGATGAGCTTCCATAATTTGCAAGGGGATTAGTTCTCATGTTGGGACTATCCTTTTGAAATGTAAGCCACCCTGCATCAATCAAGCTTTGTGCTTTATGCTTAAAAGCCACACACTGTTCAATGGAGTGTCATGGGACACCACCATGATAGGCGAATGTAATGATAGGCGCATGTAATGTTGGGATTATACCATCGAGGAACTAGAGGTTCATAGATCTTTCCTGGGCTTACTATTGCTATTTGGTTATCAAGAAAGTATGGTAGTAGGTTAATGTATGACATTGGAATTGGGGCAAATAGGACTGGTTTCTTTTCTGGGAAATCTCTTCTGGGTTAGTGTTTAGGTTAGGATTGGGAGTAGTGTTTGGTCTAGGTTGTATAAGGGGTGGATTTTGTGGGTGATTTTGGGGTGGTCTCTGTGGTTGATTGGGAGCTCTTGGTCGAAGGGGTATTGGGCAGGGGGAGGGTTAATATTGGTCGAGCAGTGGTATTGGTGTAGGGGATACTAATACATGGGGTTATAAGGGGCTTGCAGGAAGTTTGTCCATGTGGGAACCGTAGCCACGACATAGGCTTCTCCCTCTTTCTTCTTCACTCCATTCATCCCAGGCCTCCTACTACCAGAATTCGTTGAAGCAACATAGTCAAACTTCCCTTTCTTCAAACCAACTTCAATCCTTTCCCTTGTAAACACTAAATGTATAAAGCTTGAGGCATATATCCCACCATCTTTTCATAATAGAACACTGTCAACATGTTCATTATCATCGTGATCATCTCTCTTTCTGCCATAGGGGCACTACTTGAGTTGCCAGGTCTCACCACCTCTGAGCATACTCTTTGAATGACTCATTGTCTCTCTTGGACAGGTTTTGCAGCTGCATTCTGTCTGGCATCACGTCAGAATCGTATTGGTATTGCCTAATGAAAGCATCCATCAGATCCCTCCAAGAGCTAATCTAAGAGGGTTCCAGGTTAGTGTACCAGATAATAGTCGCCTCAGCCAGGCTTTCTTGAAAAAAATGCATCAGCAGCTTATCGTCCTTCGCATAAGCCCCCATCCTTTTGTAATACAACCTTAAATGGTTCTTAGGGCAAGTGGTCCCTTTGTATTTATCAAAATCTGGCATCTTGAACTTCGGGGGAATAGTCAAATCGGGTACCAAACATAGCTTTGACATGTCGGCAAAACCATAACTTCCCCCTCCTTCGATGGCGCGTAGCCTCTCCTCCATATGCTCAATCTTTTCCTTCTCAAATACTACGGGAGGCCCTTCTCCCCTCATGTAATGCAAGGGTTGTGATAACGGGCGATATCGAGAGGCTCTAGGAGTGTTAAGCACAAGGACACTAGAAAATGTGCGCCCTTCAGCGGTATATCCTAAATGGGGCCCGAAACCAGTTATAGTGTGGTCTATGGGAGCTTCTCATGCCTTCTCCCTGGGATTAGAGTCATGGGCTTGAGTCTGATCGAGTTGAGTTTGATGATTCTCAGTACAAATAGGGATAGGATTAGTAATGTTCTCGGCAGGCACCGATACAACCATGGGTGGTGTATAGTTAGGAGGTAGACCATATGGTGGAAAGTATATCTATTATGGCTCTGAGTGTACAGAGGCCTATATGCAGCTACCCCCGTTGCACCTCCTTGACCTTCCACATCTGTCACTAGGTGACTTTCTTGATTAAAAACGGGCGGGTGAGTTGGGTCCCTTTCAGTAGCGGTATTAGCAGCAACAATGTTAACCTCTATTATCTTCCTCATATCCATCATCACCTCTATCATTGTTGTCATTTGCTCCTTCATGGCCTCCATATCGGCCTTTATTTGTTCCTGCACCTCCTTTATTTCACTCATTATCTTGGTCTTGGCACGTATTTGGTAAGGGTGCCGTAAAGCGAGGTCTTTCTTTTTTTATTACAATGGTTACTTTTCTGATTTCAAGGAAAGAATACAATGAGCAATGCATAAAGATGCAACAACCAAAAATCATGAATGCATAAAAATGATAAGTTTCTACAATATTGCAAATTTTACACAAGCCGCTCAAAAGAACATAGGGTCAAACCAAACCTATTTTTCACTAAAACAAAATAGGGTTCATTACACTGTGTCAGGGTACAACCAAAAATAAATAACAAGTGCATCAACAGCTCTTAATTATGTGAGTCATCAGTTCAACCATGTGCTGGTAGTAATCGAAGTGCACAACACTAGAAAATGGTAGAAGGTGTAGAAATGCAATTAGCAATTTAGATCATTTAAAAATAAACTAAAAGCATACACATATAAATGCATAGATACACAAAAAAATGGATAGTCAGAGAAACTCAGGATCTAATGACAACAACGCAAAAAAAATAAAAAATTATACTTACACCAATTAATAAAATTTACAAGAAGAATTTCTCACGAAAGTCAATTCACTCAATTGCACTTTGTAGGACCTGTGGTAAAATATCATCATATAGGATTATTTCCATGTGAGATTTTGATAAGTTGTATTTGTTAAATATATGATTCTACTAATTATTTTGTTTCCTTATTTGTACCCTTCATAGTATTAGTAGTTCAAGTTTCTCTTTCCAGTGCTTTCCCTTTTTATCTGGGGTGATCAGTACTTAGCATGTTGCCTCCCTAGTTTGGCCACCTCCTGCCCCTTTCGCCGGAGCACCCTTGCAACTTGAGTCACCATCAACCAGCAACCACTACACTGAAGCGGTGACTCCATCTTCCACCACGAACACCTTCATGTGCCACTTCTTCTTGTTGCATGAGGTCCACACACTTGTACCAGATCAACATGGACAATTTTTCAGTGCAATCCACCTTTCAGTAAGCCCATCGTTGTGCCTCCCTTCCTCCTACAACCCTATTTTGTCCTTCTTTGGCTTGATCGCTCTTGACTTCTGATGGTTCTACCTAGGATCCTAGTTCTGCTATCACTTTTTCAAAATTACCATTGATCCCCTACAAGAAGTTAATCAGGACAACCAACTATAGCACTTGGGTCGCTGCTTTCAAATTGTGGTTCCAAGGCCAAGGCTGTGTCGCTCACTTGACCACCCAAACAAATGATGTTCATACCACGGATCATCAAGCTTGTTGGCAACAGATGAATGCTTTCATGTGTAGAGTTCTCTGGTTTTCTCTTGCTCCCAACCTCCAACCAAAATTTCAGGCTTATCCCACTTGCTATAAGGTATGGAATAAAGGCCAAAAATGTCTATTCCAATGGTGTCCATCATCTCTACAACGACATAATCACCTTGATGAACACGAAGTTGGAGAACATAGAAATGAAAACATACCTTTATGTGTGATGTAGACAAGTTTTACAAGCAGCACAACCATTACTTAATGGTGTTTGCCCTTGTTGGGCTTGCACATGAACTTAAGGCCGTTCACAATCAGATTTTGTCAGGTTCTGTTGTTCCTACCTATGACATGGTCAGTGAATAATTGTTGTGCCTATTCATTCCACATGCTTTTGGACCCTCCTCTGGACCCTCTTAGAGATTCCTATGCTTTTGTATCTCATTCTTCAAATCATGGTGGACAAAGTGGAGAACGGGATAGTCAACACTGTACTCATTGCAATTATTGCAACCACTATGGGCAAGTTGAAGTCGAATGTCTCACCAAGGTAAGAGAACAGTCAAAGCAAGTGAATATGGCACAAGTTGCCTCCCCTACCCCAACTGCAAATGTTACTATTTTTAGCTGTTAAGTACAATGAACTTCTTCAGCTTCGAGTGGCCCAACCACCTACATCACATGTTACCACTATGGCTTAATCTGGTAATCTTGTAGTCGTTGTCTCTCAGTCCCCTTCTCTTGGACCCTGGATCCTTGACTTTGATGCTTTTGATTATATGACTAGTAACATAACTTTTTTCTTTTGTTTGTCCTTTTCAAAGTTGCTACCCTCTATTAAACTTGCAAATGATTCTGAAATCCCAGTTCGTGCCTAACTTATACCTAAATTCTATCTTATTTATCCTTGGTTGCCATTTTAATATGATTTGGATTAACAAACTCACCCACATTCTTAACTACTATATCTGGTTTGTTAATAGTTTTTTTCTTGTTCAAGATCGACGTATCAGACAATGATGGGAGTAGGACATGAGTCTAGAGGATTATACCAACTATCAAGGTATTATCGCCAGTGGCCTATGTGATGCAATCCTCCAAAGGAGGGGACCCATCACAAAAGTCATGGCTAGGAGACTCCAAGAAGATTGAGACAGATATGCAGGAGAAGGCCCTAGGATTCTTATGAGCCTTAGGTTAGATTTTGGGCCCAAGGGCTAAGTATGAGCCCACTTATCATTGTAAATATTAGATTAGCGTTTCATTATTTTTGGCCCTTGTATTTACGGCTCCATAGTGTAAGGAGGGTACCCTAGTAACGTAGGATTTTTCAGCCCTTATATTTTAGGGGACCTAGACTAGTTTTTGCATTAGGGGTAGTTTTGTAATTTTACATGCATTAAGGGCACAATTTGATGTGTGTGTTGGGAGAGAAATTCAATTGAATTGGGAGAAGCCCAATCCAATTAAATTTTGGACTAGCCTAAGGGGGAGGTGAGCATTTGCTTGCTACACCCCATTGTCACATCATATAGTCACACTCTGTGCATGTCCTTCATGCTTTACATGCCTCATGACACCTAAGCAGACTTAGTGGAGAATCTTGATCTTGGATTAGTGGGCTGAACCATAGCTGAAATTCACTAATCATAATTAGTGAAATTTTGGCTCCAAATTTGGCTCCACAAATTCAAATTCAAGTGAAATTTGAATAGAAATTCAAATTTCCCTCCAATTTTGTGTGACACTTAGGTTATAAATAAAGACCTTGTGTCGCAACCTATCCTTCGGCGGGAGGGTGACGCGGGATTCACGGGTGTGTCTTCCAAGGGAGGAAGGCGCGCGGAGCCGCCACCAACGTTTATTCGAGGAAAACGTAGAACGTGTGGTCTACGAACTTTAATCGTGAAAGGTTCGGGAGTTGTTTTTACGCACAGGGAAGGTATTAGCACCCCACACGTCCGTCACAAGGGATGACAGCCTTCAATCAAGTGTGCAAATATGACTTCAAAATTATGTATTTTCCCTTTTTTATGTTTTTTTAGCTTTTTAAGGGTTATTTTTTGTATTTTTTTTTATCTTTTTATGGTCGACAAGGGTGTTTCCCTCGATCCTACGTATCCTTAATTGCGATGAGGAATTCAGACCTACGTAGTTCTTTTAGAACTAAACGTTGGTTAAGTTGTTTTGATCTTTTTCCGCAAGATTGATTTTAACCAAACAAAAGGTCATTTAAGGCGTTGGATCATTAAACGATCTTTTGATTTTTGGAAAGGAGAGAAACGTCAAGGCATTGGACCATTAACGATCTCTTGGTTTTGAAAGAAGAGAAACGTTAAGGCGTTGGACCACTAACGATCTCTTGGTTTTTGAAAAGAGAGAAACGTTAAGGTGTTGGACCATTAACGATCTCTTGGGGTGCTCGACTAAAGCGGGGCTTTTGCTTCTACGTATCCTCAATTACGATGAGGAAATCAAACCTACGTAGTTCTTGCAAAAGCGTTAAAGTTACGTGTTGATTTTATGCTTTTGAACGGTCCATGTTAACCGATAAAAGCAAAGAAGACCGTTTAAGGCGTTGGACCTTAAAACGGTTTTTAGTGATTTTTGCGGACAAAGCTTGATTTAAGAGTTAATTTTAGCCTTAGCTTCACTTTGGTTATTAGTCAATTCATTCAAGGAAACTTTCAAAGAAAAATGTCCGATTGATTTTTTTTATTTTATTATTTTTTTCCAAGATATTTTGATTATTTTATTATTATTTGCCTTTTTTTTATTTAACCGAGGTTACAACATGAACAATCAACTAGATTTTTCTTTAATAGTGATTTAACAACATTACAACATAAATGATCGGTTGAAATTCATTTTATCATTTATTAGGCGAGATAACGGCTTAAACGATCAGTTAAAGCTCGTTAAAAATAGAAGAAAAGAAAACCGCAAGTGATCGAAATGAAGATGAAAGCTAACAAAACAAGAAATGAATTCAAAGTTTCGGATTCAAAAACTTACCGGTTGAAGAACGAAGAACGGTGAAGAACGACGGAAAATCTTCACGAAATTGCTCACAGAAACATCTCGGAAGCGTTATGGAAGCACATCGGCTTGGATTTTCTTCACAAAAACATGTTTTTTCACCCAAAACAGCTGAAATGCATAGCATAAGGGTCATGGGCCCTTTGGAACAACCCCCCTTGGCCTATTTATAGAAAAATAGGGAGGAGGTTGCCGCCCAGCTCACCCAAGCGAGCTAGGTTGCTTCCTCCTTAAGTAACACAGCTTCCAAAATGTTCTGGAAGAGCCTAGATTTGAAAATTTGAAAATTTCTATTTGCACCCCCAACTTGATAAGTTCACCCCCACTTTTCATAATTTACAGAAAAGTTACGGAAGCCTTACGGAAGCAAATAGGACTTGATTTTACTCTTTTTTCTCTTCCCTTTCATCAATAATAAGTGAAATATGCTTACCCAAGGTTTTCAGAAATTTTACGGAAACATTACGGAAGTCTCGAAAGCATGTAGGACTTGATTTTTGTCTTTTTTTCTCTTCCCTTTCACCAATATTAAGTGAAATATGCTTACCCAAGGTTTTCGGAAATTTTACGGAAGCATTACGGAGGTCCCGAAAACCATTTTTCAACAAAATGTGGAGTTGCTAGATGGGCCCAGATTTGAAAATTGCTCTTTGCACCCCTATTTTACTAAATACACCCTGATTTTGTGTTTTTCTGCCGATTTCTTTCCGAAACTTTACAAGTTCCATGGTGATGGGTGTTTTTCTTTTGAAACATTGCGAAACTTTATGGATTACGCAACGATGCTTGCTTTTCCTTTCGGAATGTTGCGAAACTTTACAGATTACACAACAATGCTTGTTTTGACTTTCGGAATGTTGCGAAACTTTACGGATTACGCAACAATGCTTGTTTTGAGGGTCCCGAAGGGAACAAACAAGGTTCGAAAGCTGATCGCAAGTGTCCCTGGACGAAATTAGGGTATGACACCTTGTGTGTGACTTTTTTTCAACTTTGATCATTTGAGAAATTACACTTCAAAGTTTAGACCTCATTTGGGGCATAAATTTTGTGCCCCCTTCTCTCCCTCTCCCACTCATTTCTCCTACCTTCAAGCTCTTATCCATGGCTTCCTATGGTGGTGAGCTTGTTCTTGACTCATCTTCTCCTTGAAGTGGCATCTCCAATCACCTTTCCTCCTTCTCCGTTCCACTCCCATTGATCTTCAAGAAGCAAAGGACTCCATTGATGAAGAAGATCCAAGGCCTACAAGCTCTACATGGAGCTACATCATGTGGTATCAAGAGCATCTTCATCTAGGTGATGTTCTTTTGCTTCTTCTATCTTTTGTTCGATTAATTCACTGTAATTCCTTGTTCTTCATCATTTTCTCCATGTATCTCCTCCATTGTCTTGTGGTTTGGTTTTGTTTAGAGTAGATTCAAAAAAATAAACCAATTAAATCTTAGATCTACACTTGTTGTTGCATTTCTATGGTTCAAATTTTATAGATCTACTCTTGAATCATGTTTTTGTGTTGATTTTAGGTTCTATCATTTTTTAGTCATAATCTTCTTGTGCTGAACCTTTAGATCTCCTTTTTTTTTTGCAAAATATTGATTAGAAAAGAAAACACAAAAATCTAAGTGTAAATCACTTCATTCATGTTGTCTTAGAGTCATAATAATTGTCCCATTATGTTCTAAGTTTGAGTTGAATTTTGATTTTGTTGATTGAATTCTAGATAAATTTGTTCATGTATTCTTGCAATTCTTTGCCTATCACTTGAATTTTGAGTCTAATTCATGTAAGTTATTTAGTTCATATCATGTTCTAAATCAATTCATAAAAGTAAGTCTTGTTGTTGAACTTTTTTTTTCAAGTTTCCTATATGATGCCTATGAAGAAATTGAGTTGTGGTGTTGAGTTGTGGCTGGATTTGTGAATCAAAATAAGTCTTAAGCTCTCTTGAATTGTGTTATCCAAGAGAATTGAGCATAAGAAAACACAAATTGTAACTATCCAAGCCTTAAGCAACATAAACACTACTCTTGATTTCTAGGTTGAAATTTTGGTTGTTGTCAGTTTTGGCACACTGTATTCTTAACTCCGCTTTGGCTTGAATATTTCAAGTTTTGAGCTGAAATTTTAACTGGATAAAATAGACACGTGGAAGAAAATAATGGAAAAAGAATGAACAAAAATGAAAAAGAAATGAGCAAGAAAATGTGATAAAGATTAACGTCAAAATACACGTCTAGAACAACAAAATAAATGTGTATGCTTGATTTGCTAGAAAATTGTTCATTATTTTGAGTTGTATTACAAGCCTATTTGACTTCTTGGAGTTGTTAATATTTTATATGTATTGCCAAATTGACACAACTAGAATTTTTCTTTGAGTCTTGTTTTTAATTTGTCAATCTAATCTAGTGCCATTAAAGGACTTCCTTTGTGTTCCCCCTGGGCTTGTGGTGCTATTCTTTTGCTTTATTTTTCCTTGAATCTCATTGAATTAATGTCATGTTAAATTTCCTTTTGGTTTAGCTTTAATTTCATCTTTTGGTTTCTTGCTTGTCTCCTTTTTTTTTTGTGTTTAAGTGTTGCCTACAATAAGGAAGATTTTTGAGTCTTGGAGGTTAACCATCCTAGGAGCACCATTGGATTTGAAGCAACCAAAGCCTCACCAAATTTTGAGTGAAACACTTTAGAAAAAAAAAGCATTGAAGACAAATTTGAAGACTCTAATTGCTTTGTTAAATTTGTTGTAATATAACAATTGAGTGCTGAATTTTTTTTATTGCAATTCCTTGTATTTGGACATTCTTCAGGGGTGTATTGGGAGTCACCAAGAGACCACCCAGACCTCTATTTGTGTGTAATAGCTTAGTGTAAACCGTGTAGACTAAGTGAAGAGCCAGTTGGGACCTCCAATGGGTCATCCAATCCTTCACATAGGAAACCATTTAGCTTGCTTTAAATTTCCTTTACCTTCCATTGTCAAACTGCCTAGATAACTTGCTTTTTACCAATTAGTTTTTACCTTATTTTTCACACCTCTTTTAGTGCTTATTTTGGCTAGTTTCAACCGTAGTTTCTTTTACCTTTTGTTTTCAAACCCCCAACAAGAAAGAACCACAACTTAGGAACCAACATGAGTCTTCATTCTTCATCTGGTGTTAATGGTGAGGGTTCTACTCCTAAGGAACCCATGTATAAGATATTAGATGAGTTGAGATCCCTTAAATTGTGGAAAGAAAAACAAGAGAGAAAAGAAAAAGGAAAAAAAAGAGTGGAAGAAATAAGTCAAGATGAAAGAAATGAAAAGAGAAAAACATACCTCCCATAGTAGTCATGACTCTTGCAAGAGTTTAAGTGAAGAACTTAGCGACTATTATAGAGGGAGCCATAGGTCACATACTAAACATCACTCCCAAAAAATAGAAAAGGATTGAAGGCCTCAAGAGGTTAACATTAGCCTCCCATATTTCCATGGAAAAGATAATGTTGAGGCCTACCTAGATTGGGAAATGAAGGTTGAACAACTCTTTGCTTGCCATCATATTAGTAAAAAGAGAAAAGTTCTACTGGCTACCCTTAGCTTTCAAGGGTATGCCCTCTATTGGTGGACTTCCCTTGTTAAGGAAAGAAGGATTCATGAGGATCCTCCAGTAGAGTATTGGAATGATCTTAAGAGTGCCCTTAGGAAGAGACACATTCTCTTCTACTATGAAAGCGAGTTTATGGACAAGCTCCAAAGGCTTAGACAAGGGAGTATGAGTGTTGAAGAATATAGACAATAAATGGAACTACTCATTTTAAGAGCTGGACTTAGGGTGGAGGAAAGAACAAGCATAGCTAAGTTCCTTAGTGGGCTTAATAGGGACAAGGTTGAACTTCTTCCATATAGGGACCTAGATGAGCTAGTCCAACTTTGTATAAGACTGGAGCAACAACTTAAAAGAAAGCCTTCTTCAAAATCTTATGGCTTTCACTCTTATTCAAGGAAGGACCAAGCCCAAGGGATTTTGGGGGCTGCACCTTCAAAACCCAAGGAAGATAAGGGTAAGACCATAGAGAAATCCACCCCTAAGACTAGTTCCCAAGTAAGGACTAGCAACATTAAATGCTTCAAATGTCTTAGGACAGGTCACATTGCCTCTCAATGCCCCACAAAGAAAACCATGATTATGTGTCTCTCTTCTCCCTTTTCCAAAAGAACAAAGGACTAACCGCTTGAATTCTTTTGTGTCTCCCTTCTCCCTTGTCAAAGAATTCAAAACGACACAGTCTGAGAATTCTTTTGATTCTTCCCTTTCCCATATACAAAAGATTTCAAGGGACTAACCGCCTGAGAATTCTTTTGTATCCCTATTCACAAAGTTTCAAAGGTTTAACCGCCTGAGAAATTTGTCTTAACACATTGGAGGATACATCCTTTGTGGTACAAGTAGAGGGTACATCTACTTGGGTTGTTGACTGAGAACAAGAGAGGGAACATCTCTTGTGGATCAGTTCTAGTGGAGGGTACATCCACTAGGTTGTTCAAAGAGAACAAGGGAGGGTACATCCCTTGTGGATCTTTGCTTGTAAAAGGATTTTTACAAGGTTGGAAAAGAAATCTCAAGGACCGCAAGTCGCTTGGGGACTGGATGTAGGCACGGGTTGTTGCTGAACCAGTATAAAAACTCTTGTGTGTTTGTCTCCTTCTTCCCTACTCTTTTAATTTCCGCTGTGCATTTTAATTCCCGCTTTTACTTTTGGTTAAGTTTATTTTCTACTCTTTATTTACTTAACAACATAGTAAAAGCCTTAGAAGAGTAAATTTTTAATTAGTAAAGGTTTAGGAATAATTAATTCAACCCCCCCTTCTTAATTATTCTGAGGCCACTTGATCCAACAACCCTTGTCTTACTCAAAGAAAAGTTTTATTGGCCCCATATGAAGAAAGATGTCCATAAGCATTGCACTAGGTGTGTGGCTTGTTTACAAGCCAAGTCTAGGGTGATGCCTCATGGGCTATACACACCCTTACCCATCCCCTCTGCACCTTGGGTAGACATTAGTATGGACTTTGTCCTTGGGCTTCCTAGAACCCAAAGAGGTGTAGACTCTATCTTTGTGGTGGTGGATAGGTTTAGCAAGATGGCACACTTTATACCATGCCACAAGGTGGATGATGCTTCCCACATCTCAAAACTCTTTTTCAGGGAAGTTATGAGACTCCATGGTTTGCCTAGGACCATTGTGTCAGATAGAGATGCTAAGTTCCTTAGCCACTTCTGGAAAACCTTATGGGCTAAGCTAGGAACTAAACTTCCTTTCTCTACCACTTGTCATCCACAAACTGATGGGCAAATAGAGGTAGTGAATAGGCCTTTATCCATCCTTTTAAGGGCTCTTATGAAAGGCAACCATAAGTCCTGGGATGAGTATCTTCCTCATGTAGAATTTGCCTACAACAGAGGGGTTCATAGAACCACCAAGCAGTCCCCTTTTGAGGTTGTCTATGGGTTCAATCCCCTAACACCGTTAGACCTCATTCCCCTCCCACTGAACACTTATTTTATACATAAAGAAGGGGAATCTAGGTCAGAGTTTGTAAAGAAGTTGCATGAGAGGGTTAAGAACCAAATAGAGAACCAAACAAAGGTGTATTCCAGTAAAGGCAATAGAGGAAGAAAAAAGCTAGTTCTTAATGAGGGTGACTGGGTTTGGCTCCATCTTAGGAAGGATAGATTCCCTAATAAAAGGAAATCCAAGCTTAGCCCTAGAGGGGATGGACCTTTTCAGGTTTTAGAGAGGATCAATAACAATGCCTATAGGTTGGACCTCCCAGAAGAGTATGGAGTCAGCACCACTTTTAACATTTTTGATTTAATTCCTTTTGCAAGTGGAGCTGATATTGAGGAGGAGGAACTAACAGATTTGAGGTCAAATCCTCTTCAAGGGGAAGGAGATGATGCAATCCTCCCTAGGAAGGGACCATTCACTAGAGCCATGAGCAAGAGGCTCCAAGAGGATTGGGCTAGAGCTACTGAAGAAGGCCCTAGGGTTCTCGTGAACCTTAGGGTAGATTTCTGAGCCCATGGGCCAAGGTTGGGTCCAATTATCTTTGTACATGTGCGTGGTTGGAAATAAATTTAATTGAATTGGTAGATGCCCAATCCAATTAAATTTTAGAGTGGGAGGTGAGCATTTGCTTACTACACCCCATTGCCACATCATATAGTCACACTTTGTGCATGTCCTTCATGCTTTACATGCCTCACGACACCTAAGCACACTTAGTGGAGAATCTTGGAATTGATCTTGGATTAGTGGGCTAAACCATAACTAAAATTCACTAATCATAATTAGTGAAATTTTGCCTCCAAAGTTTGGCTCCACAAATTCAATTTCAAATTCAAGTGAAATTTGAATTGAAATTCAAATTTCCCTCCAATTTTGTGTGACACTTAGGATCCGCCTAGTTTGCATTTCTTGCACTTTAATTTCTTTGCTTACTTTCATAGCTTATTTCCTTTACCCTCCATTGTCAAACTGCCTAGATAGCTTTCCTTTTACCAATTAGTTTTTACCTTATCTTTCACACCTCTTAGACAAGAGAGGTCACATTGCCTCTCAATCCCAAGGAGAGAACATGTTTCATACAAGATTCAAAATTTTAGATAAAACTTGTTCTCTCATTATGGATAATGGATCTTGTTGCAATTGTTGTAGCACAAGATTAGTTTCCAAGTTGAACCTCATTATCATTCCCCACCAAAAACCTTATAAACTTCAATGGCTCAATGAGCAAGGGGAAATGATAGTTAACCAACAAATGAAGGTACCTTTATCCGTTGGGACATATAAGCATGAAGTTAATTGTGATATAGTTCCCATGGAGGCAGGGCATATTCTTTTAGGAAGGCCATGACAATTTTATAGGAAGATCATTTACAATGCCCTAACTAATGAGATTACCCTCACCCATCTTGGCACTAAATTTGTGTTGCATCCTCGAACACCTTCAAAGGTAGCTAAGGATCAACTTACAATCAAGGATAAGAAGGATGAGGAAAAGTTAGAAAACAAAAGAAAAAAAAAAGGATACTAAGGCCTTAGCTCCAAAGGTCAAGAAGAAGGAAAAAAAGGGAAGGTGTTCCTCTGAGAAAGTTGTAAAGAAGGAGAGTCATTTTTCAACAAAAGGAGATATTAAGAGAGCTCTTCTTCTTAAGCAATCTTTCTACCTTCTCCTCTCAAGGGAGACTTCCTTTAGCATTGCCACAATTCCCCCACTTGAGACCATTCCCCTAAAGGTCCAAGAACTCTTACAGGAATTTGGTGATGTATTTCCCAAAGAGATACCCCCAGGGTTACCTCCTCTTAGGGGAATAGTGATGCAATCCTACCTCCCAAGGGCATTGGGTACAAGACTCTAAGAAGATTGAGCCAGAGATGCAAGAGAAGGCTTTAGGGTTCTCATAAGCCTTAGGGTAGATTTTGGGCCCATGGGCTAAGTATGAGCCCACTTATCTTTGTATACATTAGATTAAGGTTTCATTATTTTTGGGCCTTGTATTTAGGGCTCCATAATGTAGGTAGGGTACCCTAAAAATGTAGGATTTTTTAGCCCTTGTATTTTAGGGCACCTAGACTAGTTTTTGTATTAGGGGTAATTTTGTAATTTCACATGCATTTAGTGAATATTTGATGTGTGTGTTAGGAAATAAATTTAATTGAATTGGGAGAAGCCCAATTCAATTAAATTTTAGAGGGGGAGGTGAGCATTTGCTTGCTACACCCCATTTCCATACATGCCTCATGACACCTAAGCACACTTAGTAATCTTGGACTTGATCTTGGATTAGTGGGTTGAACCATAGCTAAAATTCACTAATCATAATTAGTGAAATTTTGGCTCCAAAATTTGGCTTCACAAATTCAATTTCAAATTCAAGTGAAATTAGAATTCAAATTTCCCTCCAATTTTGTGTGACACTTAGGCTATAAATAGAGACCATGTGTGTGCATTTTTTGAGCTTTGATCATTTGAGAATTACACTTCAAAGTTTAGACCTCATTTGAGGCACAAAATTTTGTGCTTCTTCTCTCTTTCTCCCTCCCCTCATCTTCTCCTACCTTCAAGCTCTTATCCATGGCTTCCTATGGTGGTGAGCTTCTTCTTGACTCATCTTCTCCTTGAAGTGGCGTCTCCAATCATCTTTCTTCCATCTCCATTCCGCTGCCATTGATCTTCAAGAAGCAAAGGACTCCATTGATGAAGAAGATCCATGGCCTACAAGCTTCGCATGGAGCTACATCAAATAAAACACCAAATAGACTTAGTCCCAGGAACAAGCCTTCCTAATAGGCTAACTTATAGGACTAATCCACAAGAGACCAAGGAGATTGAATCCCAAGTTAAGGAATTGTTGGAGAAGGGTTGTGTCCAATAGAGCCTTAGTCCTTGTGTTGTGCCTGTGTTGTTGGTGCCCAAGAAGGATGGTAAGTGGAGAATGTGTACAGATTGTAGGGCCATCAACAACATAACTGTGAAGTATAGGCACCCCATTCCTAGGCTTGATGATATGCTTGACGAGTTGCATGGTGCAAACATATTTTCCAAAATTGATCTTAAAAGTGGTTATCACCAAATAAGGATGAGAGAAGGTGATGAGTGGAAAACCGCTTTCAAGACCTAGTTTGGGTTGTATGAGTGGGTAGTGATGCCTTTTGGGCTCACTAATGCACCAAACACCTTTATGAGGCTAATGAATCATGTCCTAAGGGAGTTCATAGGTAGGTTTGTAGTTGTTTATTTTGATCATATCTTAGTCTATAGTAGGGACCTAGATGATCACTTAGGACATCTAAGGCAAGTTCTTATGGTTCTTAGGAAACACACTCTCTTTGCTAATATAGATAAATTCACCTTTTGTGTGAATAGTGTAGTCTTAGGTTTTGTGGTTAGCAAAAATGGGGTCCATGTGGACCCTGAGAAAATCAAGGCCATCCAAGAGTGGCCCACCCCAAAAATGTGTAGGAGATATTAAGAGTTTCATGGATTGGCAAGTTTCTATAGAAGGTGATGGAAGCTTGCTTGAGAAGCTTCTATGGAGACTGGATCTTTGAGCTTTAATAAGGTCCTTCAATGGTGATTTTTAGCCATGGAGTTGCAGTGGAAGATAAAGGAGAAGAGATGAGAGGAGGGGCCATCACTAGAGAATAAGCCATGGAAGAAGAAGCTTCACCACCAAGAGAGTGCCTTGGATAATGAGCTTAGAGAGGAAGCTTCAATGGAGGAAAAGAATGAGAGAGAAGGGGGGGGCATGGGAATTGAAGGAGATTAGGGAGACAAGTTGAAATTTTAAGTGTCTCACACGTTTCTCATTAATCAAAGTTATGACAAGAGTTACATATGTTTCTATTTATAGCCTAGGGAAGCTTCCTCTAGCTTCTCAAGGAAGCTAGAGGAAGAAAGCTTCCTTTAGAATCTAGAGGGGGGCTACTCACACCTCTCAAATAGCTAAGCTCACCCCCATGCCAAAATACATGAAAATACAATGGGAAGCTTCCTTGAGAAGCAAGGAAGGTAGCTTCCTTGGGAAGCAAGGAAGAAAGCTTCCTTGAGAAGCTAGAGGGGGGCTACTCACACCCCTCCAATAGCTAAGCTCACCCCATGCCAAAATACATGAAAATACAAAAAAAAGTCCCTATTACAAAGACTACTCAAAATGCCCTAAAATACAAGGCTAAAACACTATACTACTAAAGTACCCTTAACCTCTAGGGTAGGGTTCCCTTAATTTATAGGGTACCCTACAAACCTATAATGGCCAAAACACAAGGGCCAAAAGAAGGAAAATCTATTCTAATATTTACAAAGAAAAGTGGACCCAACCTTGGCCCATGGGCTTAAAAATCTACCCTGAGGTTCCTGAGAACCCTAGGGCCTTCTTCAGCAGCTCTGGTCCAATCCTCTTAGAGCCTCTTGCTCATGGCCCTGGTGACTAGTCCCTTCCTAGGGAGGATTGCATCATCCCCTCTCCCTTGAAGAGGATTTGACCTCAAATTTGTTGGTTCCTCCTCCAAAAAAAGGAATTAAATCAGAAATGTTAAAAGTGGTGCTGACTCCATACTCTTCTAGGAGGTCCAACCTATATGCATTGTTATTGATCCTCTCCAAGACCTGAAAAAGGTCCATCACCTCTGGGACTAAGCTTGGATTTCCTCTTAGTAGGGAATCTATCCTTCCTAAGATGGAGCCAAACCCAGTCCCCCTCATTAAGAACTAGCTCTTTTCTTCCTCCATTGCCTGTAGTTGCATACACCTTTGTTTGGTTCTCTATTTGGTCCCTAACCCTCTCACGAAACTTCTTTACAAACTCTGACCTAGAATCCCCTTCTTTATGTATAAAAGAAGTGTCAAGTGGGAGGGGAATTAGGTCTAAGGTTGTTAAAGGATTGAACCCATAGGCAACCTCAAAAGGGGATTGCTTGGTGGTTATATGAACCCCCCTGTTGTAGGAAAATTCTACACGAGGAAGATACTCATTCCAATACTTATGGTTGCTTTTACCATCCTTTTTTGGGCACCAACAACACTGGCACAGAACAAGGGCTTAGGCTCTCTTAGACCCAACACTTCTCCAACAATTCCTTAACCTAAGACTCTATCTCCTTAGTCTCTTGAGTGTTAGTCCTGTAGGCTGGCCTATTAGGAATGCTTGCTCTTGGGACTAAGTCTATTTGGTGTTCTATTCCCCTAAGAGAAGGTATCCGAGGGGGTATCTCTTTAGGAAATATATCACCAAATTCATGTAAGAGTTCCTGGACCTTCGGGGGTAAGGTCTCAAAAGTAGGGATTGTGGCAGTGTTAATGGAGGTTTCCCTTGATAGGAGAAGGTAGAAGGACTGCTTAAGAAGGAGTGCTCTTTTGATATCACCTTTTGTTGCAAAATGATTTTCCTTCTTAACAATCTTGGAGGAATCCTTTTCCTATTTTTCCTTCCCCTTGGCCTTTAAAGACAAGGCCTTACTATCCTTCTTTTTCTTTTGTTTTTCTAGTTTTTTTTCCTCATCCCTCTTATCTTTCGTAGTTAGTTGATCTTTGGCCACCTGTGAAGGTGTTTGAGGATGCAACACAAACTTTGTTCCAAGGTGGGTGAGGGTTATCTTATTATTTATGCCATTATAGATGATTTTCCTATCATATTGCCATGGCCTACCTAAGAGAAGGTGTCCTGCCTCCATAGGAACTACATCATAAGTCACTTCATCCTTATATGTTCCAATGGAGAAGGGCACTTTCACTTGTTGATTGACTATCATCTCCCCTTGCTCATTGAGCCATTGAAGTTTGTAAGGCTTTGGATGGGGAGTGATAGCAAGGCTCAACTTAGAGACTAATCGTGTGCTGCAACAATTGCAACATGAACCACTATCTACAATGAGAGAGCATGTGTTGTAAAATTTTTTACACCTTGTGTGAAACATATTCTCTATTTGAGATTGGGTCAAGTCACAAGATTGGCCTCTTAGAAGCCTTCAGACCATTAAAAGGTCTCGTTCTTCTTGGGGGTAAATTTCTTCACTAGATTCTTCCCCTTTTGCTTCTTCACTTTCACTAGAGGAAGGTGAAGTAGTAGCCTCATCTTGGCTACTATAAATGCCTTGGCCCCTCATAATCATGATTTTCTTGGTGAGGCATTGAGAAACAATGTGTCCTCTTCCAATACATTTAAATCATTTTATAGAGCTAGTCTTCTCTTGCATACTAGCCTTAGGGGGTTGCTTTTCTATTGTCTTCCCCTTATCATCTTTGAGCTTAGAAGGTGCAGCCCTTAAGATGCCTTGACCTTAATCTTTCTTTGGATAAGAGTGAGAGCCATAAGATTTTGAAGTAGACTTCCTTCTAAGTTGTTGCTATACCCTTATGCAAAGTTGGACTAGGTCATCTAGGTCTCTATATGGAAGGAGCCCAACCTTGTCCCTCACTTCCATATTAAGTCCACTAAGGAGCCTAGCAATACTTGTTCTTTCCTCCTCCTTAAGCCTAACTCTCAAAAGGAGTAGTTCCATTAGTTGCCGATACTCTTCAACACTCACACTCCCTTGTCTAAGCCTTTGGAGCTTTTCCATGAGCTCCCTTTCATAGTAGGAGGGATGTTCCTCTTCCTAAGGGCACTTTTCAAGTCATTCCAATACTCTACTGGAGGATCCCCATGAATCCTTCTTTCCCTAACAAGGGAAGTTCACCAATAGAGGGCATACCCTTGGAAGCTAAGGGTGGCCAAAGGAACCTTCCTTTCCTTACTTGTATGATGGCAAACAAAGAGTTGCTCAACCTTTATTTCCCAATCTAAATAAGCCTCTACATTTTCCTTCCCATGGAAGTATGAGAGGTTAATGTTAGCCTCTTGAGGCTTTCTTTCCTTTTCTCTTCAATGGGAGTGAGGTCTAGGATGTGACCTATGCCTTCCTCCATAATAGTCACTAAGTTCTTCACTTAGGCTCTTGCAGGAGTCATGACTGCTATAGGAGGTATGTTTTTCTTTTCTTAACTCTTTTAGTATTTTCCTTCTTTCTTCTTCCCTTATTTGTTCCCTCTCATCTTGACTTATTTCTACCTTCTCTTTTCCTTTTTTCTTTTCTTTCTAGTTTTTCTTTCCATAACTTGAGGGAACTCAACTCATCTAATATTCTAGATAGAGGGTCCTTATGATTAGTACCCTCACCATTAACACTAGATGAATGATGACTCATGTTGGTTCCTAAGTTGTGGTCCTTTCTTGTTGGGGGTTTGCAAAAGGTAAAAGCTAGGTGTCATACCTTAATTTCGTCCGGGGATTATTACTTGATGACATGCAACCTTTGGTTAGCCGCTTTGAGATACTTGGCGTCCTTTGTTGCACAATAAATGAAGTCCCGAGACGTCTCAGAAATCTAAAGGAAGCAGGCTTGTGCGATACGTGAAATTCCGTAATGTGACGGAAGTCGAAAAGAGGTGTTTTTGCGCAATCCGTAAGTTCCGTAACTTCTTCGAAAGCTAAAAAAGAGTAAATACATAATCCGTAAGGATTCGTAACCTTGTGGAAGAAAAATAAGTACCGTTACGAAATTCGTAAAGTTTCGTAACATTACGGAAAAAGAATCACCAAAAAAATAGAAGGGGGGGTGTTATTAGTAAAAATGGGGGTGCAAATAGCAACCAGGCCCACTTGGGCCCTCCAGAAGATTCCTCCAGAAGGCTGTTGCTTCTGGAGGAAGCAACCTTGCTCGCCTGGGCGAGCTGGGCGGCAAGCTTCTCCCCTATTTTGCTATAAATAGGGGATGAAGTGAAGAAGAAAAGGGTTCAGCCCCTTAGGCACTTCTCTCTCTCTCGAATTTGCTGAGGAAAATTATTTCCGTGAAGAAAATCCAAGCCGAGGCGCTTCCGTAACGTTTCCGTGAGTAATTACGCGAAGATTCTCGACCGTTTTTCAAGATTCATCGTTCGTTCTTCGTTTTCTTCAGTCTTCGACGGGTAAGTACCTCAAACCAAGCTTTTCAATTCATTCTATGTACCCGTGGTGGTCCACATTTTGTTTCATGTATTTTCGTTCTCGTTTTCATTTACTTTTTATACCTCCTTTTGACGTGCTTAAGCCATTTATTTAAGTCATTTCTCGCTTAATCTAAAAATAAAATAAATTTCCACCGATCGTTTGAATTGTATCATCCGTTAATTTTGGTTAAAATGAATTCCGAACGTTCGGTCGTGCCGTAACCACGTTGGAAATAAAAAAAAGAGGTAAAATAATAATATAATAATAAAAAAATACCTTTTAGTAAAATAAAAGCGAAAAATCAATCGGACGTTTTCTCTTTGGGATTTCTCATTCTTAATTGAATTGACCAATAACTAAAGTGAAACTAAGGCTAAAATCAACTCGCCTAGTCAAGCTCGTCCACAAAAATAGGATTTTGGAAGTTTATCATTTCAGTTTCTTTCCAAGTAAAATGGATCATTCTTAAGGTCCGACGCCTTAAAATGATCACCTTTCAAGTAAAAAGAATCACTTGATTCACTCTTAAAGGAAGAACTACGTAGGTCTGATTTCCTCTTCGATGGAGGGTACGTAGGAGCAAGAGCCCCACTTTTGTCGACCTCAAAAAATAAAAACAAATAAAAGTTAAGATAACACAATTCCACAATTCTAAAAAATAGGCTGTTGTCCTTTGAGACAAACGTGAGAGGTGCTAATACCTTCTGAAATTCTGATACCAATGCCAGATGTCGTACAGGATGTCACGACATCACGCTTCAGAACATGCAGATTATCTCTGAGTGAATGAACAGATTAAACAAGTAAATAACACAAGAGAATTGTTAACCCAGTTCGGTGCAACCTCACCTACATCTGGGGGCTACCAAGCCAGGGAGGAAATCCACTAAAATAGTGTTAGTTCAAGGTCTAACAGCCACTGTTTACAACCTTCTCACCTAACCACTACCCGTGCGACCTCTACCTAAGAGCCACTCTTAGATATGAGAACCCCTCTCACTCCCTCTCAAACACTCTCCCGTGTTTACAATTAAATCAAGGACACTCCAGAGATTGCTCTCTGAACAAAAGAGATCAACTCTACACACTAGAGATCAACTCTACACACTCAGGTCCAACACTTGATGTTAGGGTACCATCAAGGTGGCTCACAAAACACTCAAGTCCCAAAACTCACAAAACAACTCTTCAATCCCGGACTTGGTACAGAACTCGTGCAGCCTCCATGTTTTTATAGCAGTGTGTGGGTCTGGGCTGCAACAGCTTGTGCTGGATGAGATCTATCATTCTTCCTGAAAATCTGCACTTAAAGAACTAAAAGATAACGTTTGATCTTTTAGTTTTTATCTTTAATCTTTAATCCCTGAACGAACTCTTCTAGTTTGTAATTCGAACTTTAATTATCTTTTAATTCGTTCCTAAAGATAGATCATCTAATCTCTTGCTAACTGCACAATAATCTGTTAAAGATATAACAGATTTATATGTCCAGTATTTTCGGGCAAGATGTCCTGGACATCGTATCCGACATCGTGGATCCTGCAACTTCAATGCTTTTAGCAACTCCAGTATTTTCGGGCAGGATGTCCTGGACATTGTATCCGACATCGTGGATCCTGCAGCTTCAATGCTTTTAGCAATTCCAGTATTTTCAGGCAGGATGTCCTGGACATTGTATCCGACATCGTGAATCCTGCAGCTTCAATTCTTCATTTGACACTTTATCTTGCCTTGTGCATTGTGCAGCCCGATCTTATTCTTTGACATAACGTTGGACATCATGTGCAGCAACTCCAGCTTTCCTTCATTGTCTAAGTGCTTATGTTTTAACAAAATCTTAGCCAATCTTTTAAAGCTTAGTAAAGCTAAGCACTAACACCTTCCTCAAACGTAAATACAACTCCCGAACTTAGAATTTTCATTTCGACCGGTTTCCTTTGGTTTTTCCGACGTTTCCCACAAAAAAACGTTGGTGGCGACTCCGCGCATCATTCCTCCTTTGGAAAGCGCACCCGTGAGCCTCGCCTTCGCTCACCCGCGAATGGCACGTTGCGACAGTTGGCGACTCCACTGGGGACTGATTTTGTGAGTTAGGCCTATTTTATGAATTGTGGAATTGTGAAACTTTGTGTGTGCTTTTATTGAACTGTGCAAAATGTAACTAACTGTTGTCTATTTCGCATTCTTTACACTGCATTCTAAGCACCCACGGGTTTGAGTAAAAAAGGGGCCCTACACCCGGGTTCATGGGAATTTAAGAAGTGGAGGTGAATCTATCATCATGCTAGGTCTCCGACTTGCTTGATAATAGTGAAACCCCGTCTAGAGCTTTCTCTCTTTATAATGTGTTGTCGCTGGTATTCCATACCGCCACAATATTATTATCTTGAGTGATGATACCTCTAGAGAACGACCGTGTGAGTTGTAAATTGTTGGGAAGTTAGTTATTAGCAACCCCTAGATATTATCCCATAGGTTCCCAAATAGGGGCAAAGAGCAAACACGCTCCGTGCCATTTGTTCTCATGCATTTTTGGTAAATAGCACTAGTTTATAGTTTTGCTAGTGATGTTTGGTGTCTTTAGAGTAACACGTAACCGTTTTAATACTACGTTGAGGCGCCATCATGCCCAAAACGTAGCATTAAAATTGGATCTCTGCGGTCTCGTATGTGTGAATTACCCCTTTGTGTTGTTTTCTTTCCGTTTCATGCATGCACATCTGCATCATACCGTCACACATGCGTTGTATGTGGGTCTCGTCTTTTGTCATGGGAAGCCGGAAGATCCATATCGTCTTCTTAACTGCACACATGGGGCACTGCACCCCCCCAAATGCGCAATAAGGAGAGATAATTTTCCGGGCTCTTGTGTCCGTAAATGCATTCATATCATGCACCGCATAAACATCTCTTCAGCATCATAACGAACATATCGTTCCTGCATTTGTTCGTTATCACATTCCCATTTTGCATGAGTCATTGCATCATCATGCATATGCGTTCAACATACTTTTTGTTCTACATGTTTGCTCATACATGATCTTTGTATTTTCCTCTACAAAACAAAAACAAAAAAAGGGGAAGCATGAAAATTCTTGATGCATTCTTAGTTGCATGTGTTAGGTACCATGAGTCAACCATGTTGGGATCATAAACTCATTTCTAAAATAAATAATAAAAAAAAACACAAACAACAAAACAAAATGATTGAGCGTGGTACCTAATGCATGGTTAACTAGGAAATGATATTTCTTCGGGCATTTCAATCTCATAATTACATTTTCCATGCATAGCATGCGTATTCCCGAATCTTTCATCCCTATGAAATGTTGTTGAAGTATTGGCGATCAAAATTTCCATTCCCTGGGTTATGGGTTTGAACCAAGCTCGTGCTTTTACGAAAAAGTTCATCAAATCAAGTTGAAGCATGGAAGTAACCATCTTGCAAAAAATTGGGGCAGAAGATGGATCGGGTTACATCGCTGCTTTGTCTACTGCCAAACACATTTAGGTCTGTTAATGTCCTTGTTACTTCCAGTTTCAACTTGACGAAGATGTCATTGGACCATGTTGAAAATCTAAATTGATTCAACCCCATGTCCTGTGTAAAAATTCGCAATACTTCAACTGTGCATCATTCGCATACATCCATGTTATTCATTGGTTGCATTGCTCATTGCATTCTTTCCTTGAAAAGAAAAAGAGAACCTAATCATTGTTATAAAAATGAAAAAAAAAGAGCATGCTTTACGGTGCCCTCACCGAACCTGTGCTAGAGCTAGAGTAATGGGTAAAGCGGAGGAGGTACAAGAGTAGATGGAGGCCGACATGGAGGCCATGAAAGAGCAAATGGCCGCAATGATGGAGGCCATGATGAGCGTGAAGAAGATAATGGAAGCCAATGCGGTTGCAATTGCCACTACCAGCGTTGTTGCTAAGGTGAACCTGACGTCCCCATCCGACATCAACCAAATGAATCATCCAACCTCAGATATGGTAGGCAAAGATTTGGGAAGTATGGGCGACCCCCATGATGTGCAAATTCAAAACGAGCACACCTTCCCGCCATATGGCTTGCCTCTCAACTATACGCCACCCAATGTGGCGTACACTCCCAATAAGAATGTCAATAACTCCACTCCTATACCCATTGAGAGCCAGCAACCCCAAACTGATCATGCACATGTCTCTTAAACCGTGGGGGAGACACATGAAATTCCCCATCACAATCTAGCCGACTTCGAGCCTTGGCTCGGATATGACACTGAAAGGCAAGCAGTTGGTGGTATACCCCTTGAAAACACTTCAGAAGGCCCTCATTATCACCCCCAGCTACACCTCTTGCATTCCACAAACAAGTAAAAACCCTCATGCTATGGCAGAAATGGGAAAGTTGGATCATCTAGAGGAAAGGCTCAGGGCCATTGAAGGAGGTGAAGATTATGCCTTTGCTAACCTAAAAAAGTTGTTCCTAGAACCCAATATCATCACCCCTCCCAAGTTCAAGGTGCTGGACTTTGACAAGTACAAGGGGACTACTTGCCCCAAGAACCATCTAAAGATGTATTATCGGAAGATGGGGGCATGCGCAAAAGATGAGGAACTGCTGATACATTCCTTCCAAGAAAATCTTACTGGGGTAGCTGTTACCTGGTACACTAACCTGGAACCTTCTCGAGTCCACTCTTGGAAGGACCTAATGGTTGCCTTCATTAGGCAGTACCAGTACAGTTTTGATATGGTTCCGGATAGGATGCAACAACAGAACATGTGCAAAAAGGGGCACAGATCTTTCAAAGGATACACCCAAAGATGGAGAGACTTGGCAGCTCGAGTAGCGCCCCCAATAACAGAGAAAAAGATTATCACAATGATAGTAGACATGTTACCAGTGTTCTATTATGGAAATGGTGGGTTACACACCTTCAAGCTTTGCGGATTTGGACTTCGCCGGCAGAAGGATCAAAGCGGGTCTGAAAAGAGGCAAATTTAATCATCCCACTTGGACGAATGAGAAAACTGGGGCAAATGAAGAGGGTGAGGATAAAGGAGAAGCCCGTGCTGTGACTGCCATTCCAATACAGCCAAGTTTCCCACCAACCCAACAATGTCATTACTCAGCCAATAACCAACCTTCTCCTTACCCACCGCCTAGTTATCCACAAAGGCCATCCCTAAATCAACCACAAAGTCTGTCTACCGCACTTCCAATGACGAACACCACCTTTAGCACAAACCAAAAACACCAACCAAGAAATGAATTTTGCAGCGAGAAAGCCTGTAGAATTCACCCCAATTCCAGTGTCCTATGCTGACTTGCTCCCATATCTATTTGATAATTCAATGGTAGCCATAACCCCAACCAAGGTTCATCAACCTCCATTTCTCCGAGAATACGACTCGAACGCAACGTGTGCTTGTCATGGA
Source organism: Glycine soja (assembly GCF_004193775.1). NCBI lineage: Eukaryota > Viridiplantae > Streptophyta > Magnoliopsida > Fabales > Fabaceae > Glycine > Glycine soja. The sequence goes on along the minus strand of NC_041009.1, from coordinate 30,463,182 downwards.
GAAGCCCCGGGGCATTCCATTGAGCATTGTAGGGGCCTGAAGCGTAAGGTGCAAGGTCTAATTGATGCGGGCTGGCTGAAATTTGAGGAGAATCGCATGTAAATCCTGACATTAACAAGAGATGCCACACATGGGGCAATTTTGAGAGCTGTAGTAGATGTCTCTAATGACTCATCAGGATTTTCAAGTTTGTACCATTATTGTAAACCACCGTTACAATGTTAAATGAAATGGATAAAGTTGATATCTTTATCCCTCATCCTCTCACAAACGCATCTTTGCTTATTCAACTTTCCCCGGAATGTGGGTGCAAGCCATTGGTCTGTTTGCTCAAGCGACCTGTGCTCCTGAGTTTGGACTTCCAAGACCGTTCAATCAAAGATTACTCGTCTTGCACGTTGGTGGGGGTGCCGTAAAACAACGAGTAAAGTTCAAAACAAATAAGTTTCAAAATAAAAATAAAAAGGGGAATTCAAAAAGAAAAAAAAAGCATTTGATTGACTGTGTTTTCAAGACATTCATGTGACCTCATTTTATCATTCCGGGAAGTTTGTCTTTTTAGAGAGAAGTGAGTTATCAAGAATAGGATGTTGGACAAATGGCCTCAGTTATCTTGAGAAATGGGGGTTGAATTAAGATACAAAGACTATTCCCCAATTAAACTTTCGCTCTCTTTTTTCGGATTAACAATGCACACAGGGACAACCCTTCCCTTGTGTTCAAGAATCCCCTACAACAAGAGACCCACGGTCTCTTAATCCCTTTTCAGAAATAAGAAGAAGAGAAGAAGAAATCTCTCTTAAAAGAGATAGATTGTATAATGAAGATCAATCAAAATTCTTTAGTGAATATGCAAGTGGTTGACCAAGGAATCTTTTTGAGAGGATAAGACAGTTCAGTTCAGAAAAACTCTTAATCTTTCGAGAGGATAAAACTGTTTGGGCAATGAAAACTCTCTTTAAAACATTTGAATGGCCATTCATAAAACATTTGAATAGATATGTCTCTTGGAAATTATTTTATGAAAATCCCCTCTGGTAATCAATTACACATTATAAATTTTGAATTTCTAGTGACTGTGATAAACATTTTCAACTGCCGGTAATCGATTACCATAGAGAAAATCTCAATTTGAAATGATAGAATTCTTTGGTCAAACCTTTTGTATTTTCAATTTGGAAACTTCTTCCTAAAGATTCTAGAGATCAACTTGATCATATATCTTGATTTTCTTGGATTCTTGTCTTGAGTAAAACTTAGAAGCACTTGATCCTTTAGCATCATCAAGACATCAAAACATCTTGCTTCTACATAGGAGTCATTTGACTTAATCCATCAACTGAAAGATCCTTCAACTATTTCTCGTCCTTGGAAAATTCTTTTTGCAAGAATCAACTACATCTTTCATTCTTCCTCACTGCGAGGTTGTGAAAACAAGACAACAATTGGTACCTCTAAGCCCTACACTAGGGCAATGAAAGGCCCCATGCATAAACCTCAAACGAACCTAGGGGTAGATTAGAAGTTCTCACCCAATAGGTTCCTTGCTACAAGGTCACGACGAAAGGCAACGATTGTACCTCAAAGCCCTACACTGGGGCAATGAAAGGCACCATGCAAAAACCTCAAACGAACCTAGGGGCAGATTAGAAGTTTTCACCCAATAGGTTCCCAGCAACAAGGTCATGACAAAAGATAACAATTGGTACCTCAAAGCCTTACACTAGGGCAATGAGGGGCATCGTGCATGAGCCTCAAGTGAACATAGGGGCAGATCAAAAGTTCTCACCCGTCGATGTTTTTAAACAAGAAAAAAAAGGGAGACAAGCCTTGAAATTTCAATAGATTGATTAAACGTCAAACGACTCCATTGTCGTCACTCCAAAATGGTCAAGTGACTAAATCAAACAGAACATACACTCTGAGGGACTTCCCGGAGAGATTTGCAAAAGATAGGATAAGGTTGCATGAATTATCACCTTTTTCAAAAGGACAGTCAATCTATGTTTTCCAAAAAGATTAAATCAAAATCAAAATCACAAAATAGGGAAAGAATGTCATGAACATTGTGCAACTTTCCATTGCATTGCATTGTTTCATGTGCGGTCAGCATTACCAAATTTCACAACAAAGGTTGCATGTGTCTGCATCCCTAAAAATCATGTTAACTGCATAGATTACCTACATCTCGTGTCCAATCTTTTTGGATGACCTGCCCTCTCGATGAGTCGATCTCTTGCTTTCCCATAAAGGTGGACCCTTGGGTACTAGTACCTATCACCTTTAGAGGACTATATGTCCTCGCCTGCAGAGGGCTGCACGCCCTCGTCTTTAGAGGGCTACGCGTCCTCATTTTCAGTGTGCTCCATATCCACACCTTAAGAGAATATAAGGTCCTTTGCCCTTAGATGCTTAACCGAGACTTGCGCTCCCGGTTAAGGGGCCAGTAGTTTCCTTTTATCAGTTCCTGGGCCAGCCCCTGATATTAGAGGGCGACCAACTGTGCGAGCACATCCAGAGAGGGAGGCTATCACGCATCTACTATGCATACCGGGGCAAGATTTCACCCGTGCCGCTGCAAAAAGACGAGTGTGGATCATGCGCACCAACATGACCACTTTTACATGGATATGGATGACGTTGCTATTTAGTAACATTCTGCCCGGCGACCACAATGCCAATCTCCCCCTGCAGATGTATCGGTTGGTCTGTGCCATCATGACATAGGTAAGTATGCACATGGTTCAACTGATTTCTGATACCATCTATTGTTTGCAGGAATCGCACCCACAAAGACACCTAGTGGACCCGGAGAAGTCCAACAGGGCCCTGGGGTTTCCAGCTCTGGTTACGGGCCTCTGTAGTCCTACAGGGTGCCCGTTCCCCCCGGCAAGGTCACGTCATCATAGGTAAGTATGCACATCGCTCAATTGCTTTATGATTTCATGTATTGTTTGTAGGGATCGCGCCTGCAAGACACCCAGTGGACCCAAAGAAGTCCAACAGGGCCTTGGAGTTGTCAAGCTCTAATTACAGGTCTCTGTCAGTTCTACGGAGTGCCTATCACCTCCAGCAAGGGCATCAGGCCCCCTACTAATCGAGCTTTCATCAAGAAGTACTGCGTCCCCAGGCAGGCGCAGGGCGAAACATCACAGCAGCCTGGGGATGGCCGGCAGCGGGCGACAGACGCACCGCCATCACCTCTAGAGTTCACCTGAGCTCATCCACAAAAAGGTTAGAGCGTTGCTTACGACCCATGGCCGACCAATAGGCAACCAAGTCCAAAGCCAAAGGTAAGCAAAGTACTATGTCCGTGACCGACAAGCCATCAAGCGTCCAGCTCAAGACGTTAAAGAAGCGCTACTAGGAGGCAACCTAGTACCTTTTAAATCTCTGCTTGTTATTTGATCACTTTTGTTTCTCAAGTCATAGTAGGACACACCTAGTTGCTCATGATCCTAGGAATTTAAATAACATGAGCACAAGCTCAGAAGGTAGTCATACCCAACAAAATATATATATGTATGTTTAGGTAGAAAGATACCTTGGATATGCATGTATGTAGCAAAAATACTTCACAAAATATATATATGTATGTTTAGGTAGCAAGATACCTTGGATATGCATGTATATAGCAAAAATATCTCGCAAAACATATATATGTATGTTTAGGTAGCAAGATACCTTGGACACGCAAGTATATAGCAAAATACTTCACAAAAATATACCCATGTTTAGGTAGCAAAATACCTCATGGAAAAAAAGAGAGCAAAAAGAAAGCGAGCAAGAAAAGAATAAGAAGAAAAAAAAAGAAAATAAAAATAATAAAGGTTGTCTAGCTAAAAAACGACATGCTTGTGAAAAGAGATAACTTTCAACTTTTCTTTGAAAACATTTGCTGATCATAACTAGTTTTTGAAAGAATGTGTATACACCTGAAGGGTGAATGCTGTGAAAATTTTCCCGGACGCCCAAAATGGACTCGAATGAATGCACAAATTGATAAAAGAACGTATTTTGGAAACACCAGGTTGACTTAAAATAGGGAAAATGAATCCTGAGCCCTAGTGTCACATGACCATAAAAACTTGATGCTTGAGTATCCACACAGGTGCATGCATGACCAGTTTTGCATAAAATTTCCTAATCATCATTGTTGCATGTGTATCATGGAAATAATGTAGGACATCCCCTTTATCCCCGAACCGCTGGCCAAACCCTGACATATATCATGACCAACCGTTCTACAAGCCTTGAGCCAAAATCCCAGCTTACCATAAACCTTGACCCAGGGTGAGAATGTCAATCCTTGCCCTCGGAAGAAAACACAAATAGAAGGAAAATTCCCAATCCAAGAAAGGGAGAAGACACAAAAAGAAAAGAAAATTCCCAATCCAAGAAAGGGAGAAGACACAAAACAGAAAGAAAATTCCCAATGAAAGAGTGGGAGAAAGCAAAAAAAAAGAAAGAAAATTCCCGATCAAGGATTGGAAGAAAACAGAAGAAACATGCAGAAAGGTCTTTAGACCAGACAATATTTGAACAATACAGAATTGTCACCAAATAAAAAAAAACAAGAAAAATGAAACCACGACCTAAAGTGGTCCTCTCCCTTTGATTGCCAACCCAAATCCTGTGCGCTAGCGACTTTCTCGCCCCGCACTAAACAAAAACAGAAAAGGAAAAGGCCCGAAAACACTCAAAGCCAAATTTCCCACCAAAAGAACCCATCCCCAAGGAAAGTCCTATTGATCCATGATCATGCATGTAATCTTTGATTTGATAGGAAATGATTTGCAAAATCAAGTCATGACATATCTATGGTTCGGAATTAGGATAAAACACTTACCTGTGTGAGATTGATACACTTTGAGTGATTTTCTCCTATCTTTGTTGGACCTAGTGTTTCCTCTAAATGGTCGTTTAGAAATGAAATGCTAACGTCCAAAATTTCATTTACGGTTATGAGAAAATTTCATCAGCATACTCTCCTTCCCCGATAGACACATTGTTTTTCATCCAAAAAGCATATGTTGCTCTGATCAGTTGGAAGTTTTGTCTCTTTACTAAAGCATGTTCGCATTTTGGTGAAGAAAACACCGAGACTATTTTTTTAGTCTCACAGTTATCAAGAACTGCGTAGGTCTGAGTTCCTCATCACAAATTGAGGATACGTAGGAGCAAAAGCCCTGCTTTTGTCGACCACCCCACTTTTTGTTACCGTGACCCAAGAGTCCGGGGCATGCGGAGCCACATGACCGTGGGATCCCCAAATTCGTATGTTCCATCATTTATCATTTGTATGCTATCCTTTGTTTAACTGAGGGACTAATGTTTGTTTTGTTTTGACTGACTTTTGTTTTGTACATACATATCGCTTGAGTTGTTACGTCGGTACTTATTTCGTCGTTGTCAATAATGTTTGTTGGAATTCCGAAATCGTGTAGAGTTTTTCATTTAGGAACTTTGTCCTAAAAAAATAAAATAAAATGAACCAAAAATCCTAATAAAAAAGAAAGAAGTGTTGTGAATAAAAGTCATGTTCATAAAGAAAAGAAAAAGGTTTTTATTTATACATGTATGTAAAAGGAAAATGTGTATAGAAGGATTCTTGTGTATAAATGATGCGTGGAAAGGAATTCTTGTGTGTGTGAGCAACGAGTGTATATGAAGGAACTTTTGTGTGAACCATAAGTGTGTGTTGGGAAAAATAAAAAAATCTTTGAATGTAAATAGGGTTTGTATATAGACCGTGTGACGTAAAAAGAAGAGTTCTAAATGCGTGTACAGAAAAAGTTTGTCATAGATGTCTAAAGAAAGATTTTCCTCATAAAGGACCACAGGTGTATAGTTGTAGTGAATGCATATAAAGATAAAAAAAAATAAAGAGAAAGAAAGACCGCGAAGGTCGACATGTTATAGTTAAGAAGTATAAATCATTCGTAAAGAGCAAACGTATCTTCTGGAAACAAGGGACTGATGCAAAGAGTTTATTTTCCGGAATGAACCGAGATAAGGATGGATGAATTCATTTGGAAACGTTGGGTCTGTCTGTGTAAATTCCCAACTGTAGTATCACAATGCCATAAATAGGATGCTTGAGTGCCCACCTGGCTGTAGCCATGACTAATTTTGCACGTTGTTTTCAAATCATCATTGTCACGCGTGCCTTGTGGAGTAATATGGGAGTTTGGCCCGAGATCGACACCTTGACACCCAAATTTGTTTCGCCCCAGATATCAAGATTGGGTTCCCACGATAAAAGACCCCATTGAGACATAACCTTAGACCTTTTTGAACCTTGGCCTGTAAAAAAGGAATCCTCATTCTTTCCCCCGAAGCAAAGGACAGCGGAATCTCCTCAAGGGAGAGCGAATAGAATGCTAAACCCGATTTCCCAAAGAAAGGGATGGGGAAGGAAAAGTGAAAAGAAAGAGAAGGAAGAAATGGAAAGAAAGAAAAAAAAGAGAAAAAGAAAAATAAAGAAAAGAACAGAAGAAAGGAAAGAAGGGTTCCCGATCAAGGATCGAAAAGAAGTGAAAAAGAAAAAAAAAGGCAATTCTCGATCAATGAAAGAAAGAGGACAAAAATTCTTCAAAGCCAGATTTCCACTCAGAATCATTCTTGACTGGCAATATCCCACCCCACATGAACAAAGAGGAAAAGACCGAAACACCCAGCTTCCTCTCCAAAAACACTGACCTCGAGAAAATCCTATTGGTCCGTGATCGTACGGTTGATCTTTGATTCGATAGGAAGTCGCGTGCAAAATAGAGTCATGGTGCAGTTATGGTTTGGGAATAGGATAAAACACTTGCCTTGTGAGTTTTATACATTATGAGTGATTTATTTTCAGCTTAGCCCGATGTTTCCCCTGCGTGTTCATTTGAAAGCTAGAAGTTGACATCCTACCCTTCATTCTCGGTTACAAGGAAGATTACCCTTTGGCACAAGTATATTGTTTCTCTAAGATGTGGTGCTCTCGCGAATGATTTATTTTTCTTTGCAAAAAGCGTGTTATCCTTTTAGGTGGAAAAACCCGGTGGACCGTTCCATCCCGCCAACACCCTTTTCCGGAGCCACATGAATGTTATTGCTTAGGGCTGTTCATGTGTCCTCCACCTTCGAGTTTGGAGCTGTGTTTCATGATTGCCTAAGTGAGGACCCTCAAGGCAATCCTCCATTCTAACCCTTTTTTCGGAGCCACATGAATGTTATTGCTTAGGGCTGTTCATGTGTCCTCCACTTTCGAGTTTGGAGCTGTGTTTCATGATTGCCTAAGTGAGGACCCTCAAGGCAATCCTCCATTCTCACCCCTTTTTCGGAGCCACATGAATGTTATTGCTTAGGGCTGTTCATGTGTCCTCCACTTTCGAGTTTGGAGTTGTGTTTCATGATTGCCTAAGTGAGGACCCTCAAGGCAATCCTCCATTCTCACCCCTTTTTCGGAGCCACATGAATGTTATTGCTTAGGGCTGTTCATGTGTCCTCCATTTTCGAGTTTGGAGCTGTGTTCCATGATTGCCTAAGAGAGGACCCTCAAGGCAATCCTCCATTCTCATCCTTTTCCGGAGCCACATGAATGAATTGCGTTGTCATTCATGTGTCCTCCGTTTTCGAGTTTGGAGTTGTGTTCCATGATTGCCTAAGAGAGGACCCTCAAGGCAATCCTCCATTCTCATCCTTTTCCGGAGCCACATGAATGAATTGCGTTGTCATTCATGTGTCCTCCATTTTCGAGTTTGGAGTTGTGTTCCATGATTGCCTAAGAGAGGACCCTCAAGGCAATCCTCCATTCTCACCCTTTTCCGAAGCCACATGAATGTTATTGCTTAGGGTTGTTCATGTGTCCTCCGCTTTTGAGTTTGGAGCTGTGTTCCATGATTGCCTATGAGAGGACCCTCAAGGCAATCCTCCATTCTCATCCTTTTTCGGAGCCACATGAATGAATTGCGTTGTCATTCATGTGTCCTCCATTTTTGAGTTTGGAGCTGCGCTCCATGATTGCCTAAGAGAGGACCCTCGAGGCAATCCTCCATTCTCCTCCTTTTCCGGAGCCACATGAATGAATTGCGTTGTCATTCATGTGTCCTCCATTTTTGAGTTTGGAGCTGCGCTCCATGATTGCCTAAGAGAGGACCCTCAAGGCAATCCTCCATTCTCATCCTTTTCCGGAGCCACATGAATGTTATTGCTTAGGGCTGTTCATGTGTCCTCCACTTTCGAGTTTGGAGCTGAGTTTCATGATTGCCTAAGTGCGGACCCTCAAGGCAATCCTCCATACTCCACCTTTGTTCGGAGCACCATGAATGTTATTGCCTAGCGCTGTTCATGTGTCCTCCCTTATCAAGCGCGAAGTCTCTGGTGACTGGGAAACACGTTATTCTGTTGTTTTCCGGATCGGTTCCTTCGCCAAGTATGTGTATATGTATATGTGTGTATTATGTTCGTTGTTCTTCTTGTTGTTTGTATTTTGTTTTGTGCAGAAGAAAAAAAAGAAGAAGAAGAAGAAGGAGTGGAGACGAGAGTCGTCATCACAGAAAGGGCAGGACGGACGAAATCAGTGTCCTATCTTTGCTTTCCTCTTATCTCCGATGAGAGGTAAGTAAAGAGGGGCAACTGTCATACCCTAATTTCGTCCGGGGATTATTACTTGATGGCATGCAACCTTTGGTTAGCCGCTTTGAGAAACTTGGCATCCTTTGTTGCACAATAAATGAAGTCCCGAGACGTCTCAGAAATCTAAAGGAAGCAGGCTTGCGCGATCCGTGAAATTCCGTAATGTGGCGGAAGTCAAAAAGAGGTGTTTTTGCGCAATCCTTAAGTTCCGTAACTTCTTCGAAAGCTAAAAAAGAGTAAATACATAATCCGTAAGGATTCGTAACCTTGCGGAAGAAAAATAAGTATCGTTACGAAATTCGTAAAGTTTCGTAACATTACGAAAAAAGAATCACCAAAAAAATAGAAGGAGGTGTATTTAGTAAAAATGGGGGTGCAAATAGCAACCAGGCCCACTTGGGCCCTCCAGAAGATTCCTCCAGAAGGTTGTTGCTTCTGGAGGAAGCAACCTTGCTCGCCTGGGTGAGCTGGGCGGCAAGCTTCTCCCCTATTTTGCTATAAACAGGGGATAAAGTGAAGAAGAAAAGGGTTCAGCCCCTTAGGCACTTCTCTCTCTCTCAAATTTGCTGAGGAAAATTATTTCCGTGAAGAAAATCCAAGCCGAGGCGCTTCCGTAACGTTTCCGTGAGTAATTACGCGAAGATTCTCGACCGTTTTTCAAGATTCATCGTTCGTTCTTCGTTTTCTTCAGTCTTCGACGGGTAAGTACCTCAAACCAAGCTTTTCAATTCATTCTATGTACCCGTGGTGGTCCACATTTTGTTTCATGTATTTTCGTTCTCGTTTTCATTTACTTTTTATACCTCCTTTTGACGTGCTTAAGCCATTTATTTAAGTCATTTCTCGCTTAATCTAAAAATAAAATAAATTTCCACCAATCGTTTGAATTGTATCATCCGTTAATTTTGGTTAAAATGAATTCCGACCGTTCGGTCGTGCCGTAACCACGTTGGAAATAAAAAAAAAGAGGTAAAATAATAATATAATAATAAAAAAATACCTTTTAGTAAAATAAAAGCGAAAAATCAATCGGACGTTTTCTCTTTGGGATTTCTCATTCTTAATTGAATTGACCAATAACTAAAGTGAAACTAAGGCTAAAATCAACTCGCCTAGTCAAGCTCGTCCACAAAAATAGGATTTTGGAAGTTTATCATTTCAGTTTCTTTCCAAGTAAAATGGATCATTCTTAAGGTCCGACGCCTTAAAATGATCACCTTTCAAGTAAAAAGAATCACTTGATTCACTCTTAAAGGAAGAACTACGTAGGTCTGATTTCCTCTTCGATGGAGGGTACGTAGGAGCAAGAGCCCCGCTTTTGTCGACCTCAAAAAATAAAAACAAATAAAAGTTAAGATAACACAATTCCACAATTCTAAAAAATAGGCTGTTGTCCTTTGAGACAAACGTGAGAGGTGCTAATACCTTCCTCAAACGTAAATACAACTCCCAAACTTAGAATTTTCATTTCGACCGGTTTCCTTTGGTTTTTCCGACGTTTCCCACAAAAAAACGTTGGTGGCGACTCCGCGCATCATTCCTCCTTTGGAAAGTGCACCCGTGAGCCTCGCCTTCGCTCACCCGCGAATGGCACGTTGCGACACTAGGGTTCAAAAGAACTCAAGAAAAGAGTGATAAACAAGAAGAAAGTATTATGAAATAACAAGATAAACTAGGCATGACTTGTAAAGAAATTAAGCTATGAAAGTAAGCAAGAAATTAAAGTGCAAGAAATGTAAACTAAGTGGATCCTAAGAGTGTTCGGATGACCACATTTAAGGTTCCCAACATAACACTCACTATCCTAAGGGAAAATTGTCTAAAATTATTACACATAAATGGAAGTAGGGTAACTTATTGGAGGCTCCCAACACACTTCCAATGAAAGGTCTTTTGTTACAAAATTTGAAGGCAATGAAGGTAAACATACAAGTGTCCAATTACAAGTAAATTGCCAATTACAAAATTACAAAAAAAGTCCTCGATTTTGGTGTCTGTTCTCTCTTTGGTGTTTCACTCAATTTGGAGTGCTTCTTAGTCCAATAACTCTTAAGGTGGTTGGCCCCTTGCTTCTTGACTCAAATTCTTCAATTGATGGCACCAATCCTTCTTTCCAATTCCCTATATGGCAAACTCACAAACAAGGAAACAAAGAGATAAGCAATAACCAAAGACAAAAAAAAAATGAAATGAAAGCTAAACCAATAGAGTTTTAACAAGACAAAATTTTCAAGGATTATTCAACAATTAAAGCAATGAAAAGCACATAAAAGCAAGCTATGACTCAAAGAGAAACCTAGAATGGCTCTAGAGTAGAGTAAAAAAACTAAAAAAAAAGGACTCAAGAAACCTCTAGTTTTGGCACTTGTTTTCACACTACTTTGCATTTGAAATTTTAGAACAAGATTGGTCTAAGATAGGAACTAATTATAGAAAATTTTTTTAGCCAAAACAACAAGCACACTTCCCTTTCACTTTTTTATTTTTTTATTTTTCCTTTTATCCAAATCACTTGGTTCCTTTTTTCTATTTTTTTCCAGACGTCTAGAAAATTCAGAAAAATTTTCAGCTCAAAATTCATAATGACCAATTCCCAGTAATTTTTACAAGTTTGTATGTTCAAGCCGCCAACACTAGCGATTTCAGACTTCGATTTTTTTTTAAGCATGGTATATTGATTACCTTAGGTTTACTTTCAACTTTCCTATGTATGTTAAACTCACTAGGCCTATTTATCATTGTTTTAGGAGTTGAACATTCACTTAGGATCAAAATTTCAGCCAGTAATTCAATCACCAAAACTCAAATTCACAATAGACACAATCATAAGGAAACCTAAAAGTTCAAGAAAAGGTTCACAACCAAAGAATCTCTAAGAATTATGTATGAACATGTTAAGGACTAATTAACATGAAAGATTTGACTCAAATCAAATAATAGGCTAAAAAAATTTCATACACTCATGAACAAATGAGTTAGACAAAGAAACAAGAAAAACAAAATGCAACACAACATAAGGAATATTATGTGACAAGTTTCATGTCTAGACATGACTTCTATGACAAAACTACAATAAGTGAACATGTCACTCTAGATTTTTGAGGTTTTCTTCTACTTTAATGTTTTTGTAAGAATTTTATGGTTTAGGTTTTAGCCACACAAAAAATAGCAATACAAAACTCAAAGAAACCTAAACTCAAACACAATTCATGGTTCAAGAACAAGAACAAGAAATTTGAACCATAGAAAATCAAATCTAGCTTCTATAGCAAGTTTAATTGGTGGAAATTCTAAAAAATCATGTTAACAACATTCAGCACAAGACATGTGAGGAGATACATGGAGAAAAATGAAGAAACAACAATGAAGGAGAAGGTAAAACTAAAAATTAATGGAGGTTTAAGGAGCACCTACTTGAAGCTCTTGTGCTTTGATACCACTTGATGGAAGCTTGCTTGAGAAGCTTCTATGTAAGCTGGATCTTTGAGCTTCAATAAATTCCTTCAATTGTGATTTTCAGCCATGGAGTTGCAGTGGAAGATAAAGGAAAAGAGATGAGAGGAGACGCCATCCACTAGAGAATAAGACATGGAAAGAGAAGCTTCACCACCAAGAGAGTGTCTTGGATAAGAAGCTTAGAGAGGAAGCTTCAATAGAGGAAGAGAATGAGAGAGAGGGAGGGGGGGGGGGGCATGGGAATTTAAGGAGATTAGGGAGAGAAGTTGAACTTTGGAGTGTGTCTCACAAGTTTCTCATTCATCAAAGTTATGACAAGTGTTACACATGTTTCTATTTATAGCCTAGCACATGGAAAGCTTCCTTGAGAAGCAAGGAAGGTAGCTAGCTTCCTTGGGAATTTAGAGGAAGAAAGCTTCCTTGAGAAGCTGGAGGGGGCTACTCATACCCCTCCAATAGCTAAGCTCACCCCATTCCAAAATACATGAAAATACAATGGGAAGCTTCCTTGAGAAGCAAGGAAGGTAGCTTCCTTGGGAAGCAAGGAAGAAAGCTTCCTTGAGAAGCATGAGGGGGGTGTCATACCCTAATTTCGTCCGGGGACTATTGCTTGATGGCATGCAACCTTTGATTGACCTCTTCGAGGTACTTGGCACCCTTTGTTGCACAATATGTGAAGTCCCGAGACGTGCCGAAAATCAAAAGGAAGCGTTGTTACGCAATCCGTGAAATTTTGTAACGTGCCGGAAATCAAAAGGAAGTATTGTTACGCAATCCGTGAGTTTCCGTAACTCTTCGAAAGCTAAAAAAGGAGTAATTATATGATCTGTAAGGTTCCGTAACCTTACGAAAAGAAAACAAGTACCATTTGTAAAGTTTCGTAACGTTACGGAAAAAGAATCACCAAAAAAAGCAAAGGGGGGTGTATTTAGTAAAATGGGGGATGCAAAGCCCTTTTAGAGGTTTCTGGGCAATTTCTTGCTTAAGGTGGAAGCAACCTAGCTCGCCTGGGCGAGCTAGGTGGCAACCACCTCCCCCGTTTTGTTAAAAAATGGGCTTTCGGGGCTTCCGGGACACCCTTAATGCTTTCATAAAATTCCCATAACCCTAAATAAGCATATTTCTCTTAATATGGGTGAGAAGGAAGAGAAAAAAAGAAGAAAATCAAGTCCTATAGGCTTTAGTAACTTTTCCGTAAATTACGAAAGAAGGGGGGTGAACTTATCAAAAATGGGGGGGGGGGTGCAAATAACAATTTTGAAATTTTAAAATTGGGCCTTGCAGAGTATTTTCGGAGCTGGGTGGCGTGTAATTAGGTGGTAATCCATAAGGGTATGCCACTCGGTTGTATCCTAGATGGGGGTTGCTGATGTGCCTCAGTGTGCTTCGTTCTCGTCCTACCACGTTTGGGAGAGGATGGTGCGCGTTAGTTGGGAGAGTTGGGTCTGCTTCGGCAGCCGAACTAACAGGGGCAGCGGTGGCCACGTTATTCTCCATTAGTTGTCTCATTTCTAGCATGACATCCATCATGGAAGCCATTTGCTCTTTCAAAGCCGACATGTCAGCTTTCATCTGTTCCTGTATCTCCTCTTGGTCACCCATCGTCCTAGATTTGGATCTGGTGGGATAGGGATGCCTTGGGGCGCGTTTAGTTATGGCGTTTTTCCTAAAAAACCAAACGTGAGGAGTACGTAAAAAAAGAGTGCATGCTAGAGATAAAATGCGGGAGTGATTTGATTCGCATTGATTTTTTTGAGTAAAAACGCGGGATAAACTCATTTTATTTAGAAAGTTATAACTAGTCAAGATCTAAGTGACAATACAAACTTCCTAGCGGTTCCTAATTATATGGGCCATTAAGTCTATCATATGCTGACAATAGCTGAGAAGTCCGTGGATCTCCTCGGGGGCGGAGTAGGTGTCCGCCATTGCATTGGCCTTGGCTAGCAATCGGGGAAGTTCTTGACTCCCGTTCAAAGTAAGAGCAAATTGGTCCATCCACATTGTTGCCTCTTGATGTAACGAGTCGATCACCCTTCCTCTAGCCTCTTTTTCCGCATACACTCGGGCATACTCGTCCGCCACTTTGTGTTCGTGGGCCGTGGCTAGATTTAACTCTGCTTGGTACTTGCTGATGATGGCTAACATGTTGGTCTCCGTCTCGCATAAACGTTGAGACAAGCTTCTCTTGGACCTTAGGCAAACCTTCAACTCATCCTTCAAGATTAAATTGTCTACTCGTGATTGGTCCCTTTCCTCTCTCTGGAGCTTAAGCTCACTGTTACTACCCCACAGAGCCCCTCGGAATTTGTTCCGGCCATGTTCTTCCCTACGAGCCCTTTTGGTCTCTTGTTCCAAGGCCTTCGTGGTAGCTATATTTACGTCTCTCAGTTCGGCATTCTCCTTTCGAATCTTAAGAGCTGCTGATTTGAATCTTTCTTTGACTGTTTGGGCTTTCTCGAGTTCTGCCCTAAGGGCTTGCACCTCTTCGTCTTCCTCCGGTGCTTCAACTTCCACCCCTTTAGTGGTTCTCAAACTCGGGAGCCAATCCAGACCTTGCATGCGGGCTTTCAACCACCTATGGTAGCCACCGATGGGCCCGTTGTTACTGCCTATGAGTTCCTTGTCCTTCTTTTGCACCATCTCCCATGCCTTGTGGCCCTTCTAAAGCACCTCCATGTTGGTGTTATTGAAACCTTGCGAAATAATAGGTGCGAGCTCTCCCTCTAGTGGTGCCCCTCTCATAGGGTAGCCAAGCTGTCTTATAGCGAGAACGGGATTGTAACTGATGCAACCCCTTATCCCCATCAAGGGAACATTTGGAAATCCTCCGCACGAAATAAGAACCCCGATTCTTCCTTCTTTCCATCGAGGGAACCAGTCGATAGACGCTCCTTCTTTGCTTGCTAAGAGTCGGTCCCAACTTGCCTCTCTTTTCTCTGTGCATGAACGGTGGCTTTCTAGCGGGCAAGCATGCCTCACCTCTTGGCGGAAAAGGTGCGAAACCAACCATACATAGAGGCCCGGAGTATAGCAAACAATCCTTGTATTGCTCTTTTCACATCTTCGGTCGAAGGTGTCATACAGATCGGCTAGGATAGCGACAATCGGGCTTTCCTTGCGGTCATGAAAGGCGAGAAAAGCGTTGATCACTGCTAGGTCCACCAATCCATCCACATTTGGAAAGAGGACTCCTCCGAAGATCAAAAGTGCAAGGATGTCTATGAACGGGGCCCATTCGCCTCTACCTGCCAAGATTCTTGCTTTTGCCTCCAAACATTTTCTCGGTACTCCAATCACCCCATTTTCGACTTGCTTTCTATGGTCTAATTCCTGTGCCGAGATTTGGACTATCTTAGAAATTCTAGCTAAAGAGGGATAGAATCCTGAGAAGAGGTATGGTTTCCTTCCCCCTAGAGGGCATCCTAGGATCTCTTCAAATTCTTCCACCATGGGTGATAGCTGGAATTCCCCAAAGGTGAAGCACCTCAACGGCTGATCATAATACTGGGCGAGGGAGGCAATGGCCTCTGTGGAGACTTCTGCCATGGCTAGGTCCCAGATTTTACCGTAAGCTTTGCAAAACGCTTGTCGCTGGAGCTGACCCATCAACTGCCCTAACTCTTTTAGACTGGTGATTCCTAGGCTCTTGACCTTGACTTGATAGAACCTCTTTTAAAGCGAAGGCGCTTGACTCGATCCCATGTTTTACTAAAGTGAAACAAAACCCAGTGCGAATCAAAACTCCGACATCTATCATGGGTGGAATGGATGAATGCGTGAAGAAATGCATATGAAACAGATGCAATTTATGAATACGAGAGCCCAGGAAATTGTCCCCTTCTTAGATACAACATTTGGGCAGCATGGCGCCCGACGTATGTATTTAAGTAGGCGACACAGACCCTCTGTCAGTTTGACAAAGTGAGGGGACCAAGACGCAATCCGTGCAAGATGCATATGCGGAAGGCACAACACGAGAATGTACATAGCATGACAATATCCACAAAAAATATAAGCAAAGGCGTACATGACATTTAGAACTATATGCATGGCAGTGTTAAAAATGGCACGTAGCGTGTTTGCTCCGTGCCCCTATTTTAGGGACCTACATGGGAGGAAACTAAAAGGGCTTTTAGTAATAATTCCCAAGGTGGTCATATCTCTCTTGATGGTCTCTAGAGGTATCATCCCCTTTGAAAAACATATTGCAGCAGTAGGGACTACTAGCAACAATATGTTATCAAAGAGAAAAACTCTAGATGAGGGTTCACTATTATCAAGCAAGTCGGAGACCTAGCATGACCACAGATTCACCTCCACTCCTTATGTTCCCACGGACCCGGGTATAGGGCCCCTTTTCAACTCACCGTGTGTGCAAATAGTGTTGGTGTTTATGTGCATCAAATGAATAAATATTTACCTCATGCACACATTTAAAGAACACACTAAAAGCATCAAAAGTGTTTATATATACAAGAACATAAGGAAAAAGACAAAGAAAAAAGAACAAAAAGGGAAGTCATGGTAAAGAAAGCACACTGATTGATTGGCCTAACTCTCTAAAAATAGTCCCCAGCGGAGTCGCCAACTGTCGCAACCTACCCTTCGGCGGGAGGGCGATGCAAGACTCACGGGTGCGTCTTCCAAGAAAGGAAAATGCACGGAGTCGCCACCAACGTTTATTCGAGGAAAACGTCGGAAAAAACCGGAAAAGACGTGGTCTACGAACTTTAAGTGTGAAAGGTTTGGGAGTTGTATTTACGCACAGGGAAGGTATTAGCACCCCACGCGTCCGTCACAAGGGACGACAGCCTTTAATCAAGTGTGCAAATATGACTTCAAATTATTTTATTTTCCCTTTTATGTTTTATGTCTTTTTACGCCTTTTTTTGTATTTTTATCTTTTTGTGGTCGACAAGGGTGTTTCCCTTGCTCCTACGTATTCCTTAATTGTGAAAAGGAAATAAGACCTACGTAGTTCTTTGTGAACTAAACGTTGGTTAAGTTGTTTTTATCTTTTTTGCAAGATATATTTTGACTGAACAAAAGGTCATTTAAGGCGTTGGACCATTAAACGATATTTTTGATTCTTTTGAAAGGAGAGAAAACATTAAGGCATTGGACCATTAATGATCTCTTGGTTTTTTGAAAGAGGTGACAAAATTATATCTACGTTTGATAAAAGCAAAGAAGACCATTTCAAGGCGTTGGACCTCAAAATGGTTTTTTAGGTGATGAAAAAAGCTTGATTTGTGAGTTAATTTTTAGCCTTAGTTTCACTTTGGTTATTAGTAAATTCGATTAAGAAAGAAAATCCCAAAAGAAAACGTCCGATTAACCTTTTTTGATTATTTTATTTAAAGATATTTTTTTGATTGTTATATTATTATTTTGCCTCTTTTTGGTTTTAAACGTGGTTACGGCGTGAAAGATCGGTCGGATTTTATTCTAACAGAGATTAAAAGATATTACAACTCAAATGATCGGTGGAAATTTATTTTATTTTTGATTAGGTGAGAAAACGACTTAAATAAATGATTAAAGCACGTCAAAAGAGGGTACGGAAAGCAAACAAAATGAAAAATAAAAGTACGCGAAACAAGTGGGGACCACTAAGGGCACATAGAATAAATTGAAAGGTTCGATTTTGGGAACTTACCGGTTGAAGACCGAAGAACGGCGAAGAACGAACGAAGAACGATGAAGAACGGTGGAAAACCTTCATGAAATCGCCTATGGAAACGTCTCCGAAGCGTTACGGAAGTGCCTCGGCTTAGATTTTCTTCACGGAAAAATATTTTCTCACTAATTTTAAGTGAATCTCAGATACCAAGAGGGTTGAACGAATTTGCTCTGCCCTCTTTCCCCTATTTATAGGGGAAAAAAGGGAGGTGGTTGCCGCCCAACTTGCCCAGGCGAGCTGGGTTGCTTCCACCAGAAGGCACCGCCTTCTGTTGGAACATCCTGGAAGGCCCAAGTGGACCTGATTGCTATTTACACACCCCTTTTTACTAAATACATCCCCTTTGCCCTTTTTTGCTGATTCTTTTTCCGTAACGTTACGGAACTTTACGAATTACATAACGATACTTGTTTTCTTTCCGTAATGTCACAAAACTTTATGGATTATTACGCAATCATCCCCTCTTTGACTTCTGGAATTTTACGGAACTTTACGGATTGCACAATAATGCTTCCTTTCGACTCCCAACATGTCGCAGAACTTCACGGATTGCCTAACGATGGGTGTCATGTTCCTCGAAGCGGTCATGCGAAGGTCGCATCCCACCAAACAGATGGTCCTCGGACGAAATTAGGGTATGACAACCAGCAATGAACCAAGCATGGGAATGGCCAAGGCCAAGACATATTTCACAATTCATGGCACACCTTTAACGTTGCATCTCCAACTTGCTTATATCTTCGTGGAGGATATGTCTTGTCACTAGTTCAAGGTCCTCTACAACTCTAGTCCTCAATTAGAGATGGCATCTTTTAAGGAAGCCCTTCAGGAACGCTGCGGCAATCATTAGTTTGGTAACCTATTTTCCTAACTTATACTCCTCCTCCAAACCAATTCTGCTGATGAATACTTTAAGGCATTCAAAGTTTTGATGGCACAAGTCCCTCCAATGACAAAGGAGTAGTATGTGGGTTTCTTCCTCAATGGTTTATGCAAAGATATATGGATGGGAGTGTTGGCGTTTGAAACTCCCAGTTGCCATAATTTTACTTTTGTTGCTTATTTGATTGAACGAAAGCTTGACCACTCCAACTAGTCCGGCAGGTACTTCGATTAGCACACTATTCCGACATGGTGTTCCAATTCCATGGGATCGACACAATAGGATGGACATCACTCCCCTTAGGATGGGGGACCAAGTCACTTGACCCAATCTATGTGGAGTTCCAATGGGTCGTTGGATTGAGGGCCGAAAATGGGTTTAACCCAATCTTACCACAAACACAATCATGGGGGTACACAAAATCTTTCTTACCAAGAGCTCATGAACCAATGAGACAAGGGTCTTTGTTTCAAATGGGGGCTTAATTGGGGCCAACATACCTATATCCAGACAAACACCTTCATCTTCTTTCTTAGGATGAGGATGACCTAATTGAGGAGATCTCCGTGGAACTCGAGATCAAAGACCACCTAGAGGTCGACTATTGTGAAATGGCTTGTCAAGTGTTAGACTACAATGCCCTTGACCCTAGTGACTTGGTTCATTCCAAATCCATCATGCTCGAAGGCATGTTTGCTAGTTACCCAATGCTGCTCCTGGTTGATAGCGGTGACAGTCATAACTCCATTGTGCGTGAGTCAGCCAGTTCATTGGGCCTTCAAGTTAAAGCTACAAAGGAGTTTTTGTGTTAATCTTGGAAAAGGGAGTAAATGTCTTTTTACAAAGGGTTTGCAAGCAACTGAAAATCAAAATTGGCATTATATGATGGTTGTTGATGCCTTTGTGTTGAATCTGGTTGGAATGGACATTGTTTTAATGGTGGATTAGTAGAAACATATGGGAGTACCACAATGAATTAGAAGAGGAAGACTGTGAGTTTTGAGAATAAAGGGATAATTTCACTTTAAAGGGGTATCAAATTAGCAATGGCCCTTTCTTCCCTATGCTTCAAAGAGTATTATAGAGTGATGCCTCTAAGGATATTTCACCTTCCCAGAGTGATCTTCACGAGCTGTTGCTTTCAAAATTGGGGAATTTTCCACCATTCAGTGATCCTAACTTACGAGTGAATCAGATTGCCTCCAAAACGCTCCCATGTTCATGCTATCTCCTTGCTTCCCAATTCAAATTCGATTAATCTCAAACGATCCTTGAAGCATGGTTTTGTGCCTGTAGCTTTACCTCAAGGTTTGGAAGTGGCTGACTCTGACTCACCTACGCTTGAGGCCATTTTGGCTACTCGAGAGAATAAGTGCCAAGGATCAGTAGCTTTGGAGTGGCTTACTTTTTTAGAAATCCCAACCCATGGAGGAGGCCACATGGGAGTCGGCTCATTCAAATAAAACAAGGCTTCCTTCTTTCTACCTTGAGGACAAGGCAAATTTTAGAAAGTGCGGTATTGATAGGAACCCATCTCAAACCAAGCCCTCTAAGGTTTATTTTTGTAGGCCCAAAAGGGCAAATGCATCCTTGGTGAAAAGAAGTTAGTTAGAGATAAGAGAATGGGAGTGAAGGATCTGTTATATGGGAGAGGGTGGGGATTGTAATGGGTATGGATGAATTTGGAATGAGAATTGGAGTCTAGAGAATTTTGTGTTTTTTGCTCGTTTTTCTATTTTTGTAGCTTTCCTCTGATACAATACGTATCATGTACCCTCAATAGTCTCCATACACTATCCTTCTCTGTCTTTGGAAGCACTTGTCTTGTCCATGACCTCGCTCCAAGTAAATAAGTCTTCTGCGTCTAGGCCCGTGACTCGATCCTACACTAAGGCTCATAACCATAGTCCTCTAGAATCTGGATGTTCAGCCTGGTGTTCTGCTATTGACTATTGACTCCCCCATGGGTTTCCCTTACAACTGAAATTTAGTTCTGCTATTGACAATTTTGATTTCAGAATGAATCTCAATTATAGTCAATCCCTTATTCAAATGCTTAACTGGAAACTTGTAATAAGCATCTAACTAACTCAACTACTTCACTTCTTATTCCTGAATGTATATACTCCCTAAGTCCCACCCTTATTAGGTTGTGCCATAATAGAGTCTATCTTCACATTATCTCTTGTTCTTGTAACTCTTTAATACAAATAGGTCAAGAAACACATTTCTCTCACTAAATTTTCCATTTCTTTCCTATATTTTTATCCAATTCTATCAACTAGAAATGGGTATATTGTTATAAACCATAATTTTATTCTAAAAGATTCCTGCAAGTGCCAAAACTTTCAATTAACTTGATTTGTATTCAAAAACTTAAGAAGGACTCCAATTGTTTTGTTACCTGCTCTACTAAAAACTACAAATTTCAGGTTCAAGGAGCTGAGAAGATGATTGGACTTGCTAGGGAGGAAAATAGGCTTTACCAACTTGCCAAAAGCTAATAGATTGTACCATTAAGAGTCAATTATCATTCTCTTCACTGGCCAAGTAATCTCTCCAACAATAAAAAGAAATTGGATTATATCACTTATGTTTAGGTCATCCTTTTAGTACCCTTAAAATCTCATGCTCTATTATATTTCAAGGAGTATATGTCAAGATGTTTCATTGTGTAAACTTTCCAAACAAAAGCATGTGTTTCCTTCACACCACCAATTGGACAACATTGGACTAACTCTACAACTACAACCTACTAAGTAACAGGCACTTTTAATCTTGAAATGTGAACAAAGCACAAGCCTACTATACTTATATGGTGAAAAAGAAATTGAAATTCAATTTAATTACAAAGACTAAAAATTGTCAAGAATTAAGCCCATAAAAAATGGCCATGAAGGCAACAAGCAAGGATCAATTCTCTTAAAAGCTTAAACAATTAGGCCTAGTGCAAAACCTAAGCATTGAGCCATAGCCTTGAAAACCATCAAATTATACGGCTAAAATAACTACCATTAGTTAAACTTTGGTGAAATAGGAAAAAATTAGTTTATCTATATCAATCAAGTAGCATTACATATTGCTTTCTCTTCTTTAACAAGTATATATTATAATGTCTATTTTTTTCATAAATTCTAGCATGCAAAATCATGTAAAATCTACTTCAAAGATATGCTTGATGAAAATGAAAAAAATCATAATACATAAACCAAGTTATTGAGTAACTTAAGTGTCTATCCTTGATACTAGTGTCAATGGATCATATTTTATTCAACTTACAATTGCATTGTGCCAAATACCAGCAGAATACTACACATAGAGGGCGTTCAAATGAGGCAAAGTCCACAACAATTCATAATTAAAGGCAACCAAAGTACTAGGAAATAAAATCACAATAAAGATGGCAATGTACTCTACTGGTATTCTGTCACTGCTTTTCATTGAAAAGATTAAATCATGAGAATCCAGCTTTTATCATTTCAAGCAAAACAAAATTTGGAGTTCTTCTATCTACATGGTCACATAGTAAATAAAAAAAATAACAAAACTTTACAACTAAAATGATCACTAGAAATACACCCTCACATTTCTTTAAGAACAGGTGTCGCAATTGCAACTGATGCTGAAATATGTTTGAATGCACTAAGGATTGAAACCAAGTCCAAATCACGTCCAACCATCCAATTGAAACCAAGTCCAAATCTACATGGGTTGCAGAAGGGATGGGATTCAAACTAACTATGAGAGCAGATGCACAAAGGCTTACGAAAAAAATCTATATGGCTCTAGATAGCATCTAAGGTAAATTGAGAGAGAGAAAGAGAAATAAGCTTTGTATTATTATTACTCAAGTGAGAACTGATTACAATGGGAGTATATATACAAGCTGGCCTTATTGGTACAACTGTACAAAAGTGGTTAATAGAGAATAACAGCTTCTAAACTATTTGTTAATAGTTCTAACAAACAAACTGCTTTGCAACAATACCTATGTTTAATATATTATACTCTAATACTGACTAACAACTGTCAAACACATCCTTTGGTATCATCCTCTGATTCTAAAGGTCTTCTATGAAATTGATTGGGCTACAAATCCTAATAACCATAGGTATACCTATGGTGCTTCCATTTATCTTAGCCTAAACTTATCTCCTGGTGGTCCCACAAGCAACAGGTGGTTGACAAATCTAACACAGAAGTTGAATATTGCAGTTTGGCTCAAGATAATGCAGATATTTTGTGGATTGAGACCACCCTACTCATTGAACTTGAGGCTTTATTCTCTACACTAACCATCTACAATGATAACCAGAGTGAAGTCTCTCTTTGTTAGTGTGACACCCTCTACCCCGATATACATATTTACATAAAAGATATTTTATTTTCTGAGCATAAAAGAGTTCATGTGGGTAAAAGGTTCACATTGACGTTAATCATCGAATTAAAAACTTATCAAATAAGGGTATGAAAATATCTCCGGCCCAAAAAAAAGTCATCTAATATTTTTATACAAAAGGAAAATGAGTTAAGCAGTGGAACAACATAAAGTAACATGTTCAGAACATTAAGCAAATATAGAAACCCATGGCCCAATGCCACATCCTATGAGAGCGTTGTGTCCTAGCGTCCTCTAGCATGAGGTTCTATAAAGTCATCAACCTAACCATCTGCTCCCATGAACACAAGGTTTGAGATCATCATAAGATCCAAACATAAACAACACACAGGGAGTGAGTTATCACATTCCTAAACAGGTAGAGATAAATAAAAACACACACACACACACAACATAAGTATAACAAGCTCAACTTAGCACAATTGGCATCATTTTACCACTCATTGCGTAACATCACTTGCCCTAAGGATTTAATCACAAAATCACATTCTACACCTTCACATTAATAACATGTTCAGAACAACACATCTTAAGTATAACACAACATCTCACACTCACACAATTCATTACCCACCATCACATAACAAGTCACAATGATCATACACAGGTGTTATGCAATAGATACACTAAGACTCAGTCCTATATGCAATGTAGTACCATATCAGTGATAAACATCGTTGGGCGCCTAGGAGTACATGACAAGACAAAACACACACTAGTATGTCAGGTCACTCTCACTAGCTAAAGTCATAGGGAGACCAGTCAGGGTCACATTATTTTGCGAGAATGCTCCAACCATGTGGGATCGACATAGGCTTAAAGGAGCATTCAAACCAAGTGTATTTACCCCCAAGGCCTAGACTCCAAAGAGTCCGTCAAGGCCTCTCCCTCCTAACTCAGGTTCAACCCAAAAAACATTTAAACATGCAGACTCTATCTATGAACTACACAAAAGACATGACTCCTCAATTGTTCTCAAAATAATTTTAACCTATCGCGCCTCAAAGTGATTCAATTCGTCGAGTTCCCATAGTGGACCCCATCATAATACTCGTCGCGCATTAACTTGTTGCCCTTAAAGGGTCTTATAGTTATGTGATTGAACGGTTCATAGCTCACAACTCAATGCACACAACATCTCAATACATGTGTGATCTCACAATTTAACGCATACTCAACTTATCACATACACCCAATCCCAATCACAATGTTATAATCCTAAAGCAACATGTTATCACACCTCATGAATCATATACACATTCCATAGTATTAATATATACATGGCACAAACACAAACTTTACCTATGAACTATGCAATACACAACACTACTCAATTGTTTTCAAAATCATTTTAACTCATCGCGCCTCAAAGTGACTCAAATCATCAGGTTCCCACAATGGATCCCATCATAATACTTATCGTGCAAAAACTCATCACCCTTTAAGGGTGTTACAATTGTGTGATTGACAATTCATAGCTCACAACTCAATGCTATCATTTTACACTTTATAATAACATGTACAATCACATTGAGGAACATATTAATCCCACACTTGTTCACAACACATGTCTCATCACACCTTCTCACTAACACATTATATATATATATATATATATATATATATATATATATATATATATATATATATATATATATATATATATATCATACAATAACAATCTTCCAACATTGAGGGAATATAATCATTCACTTATTCATTCGGTTAATAACATAGATCATGTGATCACATCATGGGGAACAAAATCCCTTAATCAATTTCAAGAAAAATGCAAGAATCAAGAATTCCCAAATTTCTAAGATTCTAACATTCAAAGCCAAACACTCAATTAAACCATCCAATTCGCATCAGGGCATCAATTGACCCATCAAACATGAGCCATTTGTAGTTATCATTGTATAGGAAAAATTAAAATGCACAAAACACCCCAAAATTCACCCCAATTTGATCCTTTAAGAATCCCTACACATGTTCACTTTAACCCCAATTACAATAAATTCATCCCTTACCTCTAAGTGGGCTCACATTTGTAGTCTGATAGTGATAATGGCATCTCTAGCGGTTCCCTAAGATTCCTCAAGGTTTTCCTCTAGTTGTTCTGCTAGTGTTTCCAAGCGTTGGAGAGAAGGAGAATGGATTAAAGCCTCAATGTCACTGTCTCCGTGTGAGGGGAATTTCTATCTCTACAGATATTATTTTGCAAATTCCAATAGTAGGTATTTGTAAAGTTGAGTTTCGAAGGTGGTGTCCAAATTTCAGGATGATCCAATTGTTAACGAGTCTGAGATCATAGTTTTACTTGGTTAGGTTTGGGTGTATGTGGGAAAAAGAGGGTTTTGGGAGATGAAGAAGGGAGAACGAATTTGAGAGAAAGAAAAAGTGTAAAAACATATCGTAAATGTAAAAAATGACCTAATATTTCTCCATTTATAGATAAAGTACTCTAAGCCAATTATTTACTCTATTTCTCTTTATTTTATTATTTTACAAAAATAAACTCAATTTTACTCTTTCACTGAATAAATTACCAATTAAAACATCTCTTTATTTTCTAAAACATCATTTTACTCTATTTATTTTCTAATGCTATGACACTTTTATTTTAATTAACAAAAATCATTTTACTATGAAACTTTTATTTTAATTAACAAAAATCATTTTCTCTTTATATTTATTTATGGAAAAACAGGATGTTATAGTTAGAGAGAAAGTTCTTGACTAGCATCTTACTGTTTCGGCATGTTCCTACCCAAGATCAATGGGCTGATATTCTTACCAAGCCTCTCTCTCTTACCAAGATATTGTTGTGGGACTAACCCAAGGTGCTTGCAGTCCATTATCTGTCTCACCCACTTCAGATGTGTGTGGAGGGGGTGAGGGGTTGAGTATTTGACAAAGAGATCACTGACTCTCAGGTAGTTATTAAGGTGGTTAGCAAGCTGTTAAGTTAGTTACATAGCTGTGAGCAATACAACTTTATCTATATTCTTGTCAGATTTTAGCCTAGCTGTATGATAGCATTATAAATCTAAGATTGTACATTTCTTTGTATTAGTTTGTTACAAGTATCAATAAATGTTGGCTTCAATTTTCTCTCAATTCTCTTTGGTCTTTTAACATTTGTCAAACCATTAACAATCTGGTTATTCTTGCACTAACTAATCTCTGGTTAATCCAACAAATAGATGTAAGCAGTGCCTTTTTAAATGGTTATCTAGAGAAAGAGATCTACATGACCCAACCACCAGGATGTGAATTTTCTAACAATCAGTTAGTGTGCAGCCTGCAAAAAGCCATTTATGGACTTGATCAGGCACCTAGGGCTTGGTAAGACAGATTTACCAACGTTCTACTTGGCTTTGGTTATATTCACAGAAAATGTGGTCCTTCATTGCTTCTCTTAAGAGATGCTCCTCATTGCATCTGTCTTCTCATATATGTTGATGGTATAATCATCACTAAAAATTATCCATTTTTCGTTCAGTCCCTAATTACTAGGGGAAGGTTGTTTTTGCCATAAAATAGCTAGGAAATGTGGATTGTTATCTTGGTATTGAGCTTAAACATCTATATAATGAAACTGTGCTACTTTTTGATGCAAAATGTATTATAGATTTGCTTCATAAAGCTGATCAGGAAAAATCCAAAGATATTTCTACTCCTACCCTTAGCCCCCCCTCAATCCACACTGGACAGTTGTTGAGCACATTCTAAGATATCTAAAAGGTTCACTTGAACTTGGAAGCTCCTGCAGCCTACTTCTACTCAATCTCTCCTCTCTCCTTGGCCATCATGCAGATTGGGCCTCTCTGATCAAGACAATAGAAGGTCCACACCTGGCTCGTGTTAATTTGGTGGACCAAGGAAATATGATCTCTTGGTGGACCAAATACGAACTCACTTGCTTGAGAGGATAAGCTTTCTATTACACTTTTCATGGCATACTTTTCATTTAACTTCATGTGTGTCAGTTAACAACTATTTTAGAGGGATTTCTTTGTTGCATAAACAAAGAGATTGGCAATCTCTGACAACTTATTATGCTTTGATTTCTTACATTCTTTATTTTTAGTCACAAAAAACTCTTTTCTTATCATGAAATCCAAAAATTTGTGATATCCAAATTAGTTCATCACTTGATTCATGAATGCATCCAGTAATTTTGAAATTTAATATAAAGGTAGTCTGACAATGATCATAACCATGATCAAATTTCATTGTTAAGAAAGAATTCAATAATTATGACAACCTTGTAGGTTATATAAGTAGCATATTGTGGTGCACCCAAAGTAATAGGCATCATAAGAGTGATTTGGTAGTTGTAGAGTATTGGTAATTTGGTATGAAAAAGGAATTTGCCAACATTTGAGCGTAAGACAACTATTGACAAACTTAATGAATTCCATTTCTCAAACTCCTAAGTTCTCTCTCAAAACTATGTTAAGTTCAATGATTTATTATTAATTGAATAAATGTTGTAATTAAAAAGCACAAAATAGTTGAAGTTCTCACTTGTTCATCTCAATCAAGGATTTGCTTCAACTTTAGATAATGTTTTGGAAAAGGAATGATTTTGACCAAGAGTTTAGTAGAAGGCATTGCCATTTAGTATTTACACATCCACTGACATAAGATAACTATAAAGTGGGTTTTTGTAATTGTGTGTTTGTATCACACAAATGATCCTTTATTTATAGTGCGATTACTTTGGAATATATGGAAACATAATATTCCCTAATAATGATTACAATCCCTAATAATCAGCTGTGGATATTTCCTAATTACAAATCATCTTTAATAATCCTCCTCAAGCTAGAGCATATATATCATATGATTCAAGCTTGTTACAAATGTTGTGAACATGAGAGCCCTTGAGGGATTTAGTGAATATGTCTGCAAGTTGATAACTAGAGCTGACAAAGTCGGTGATGATTTCTCCTAAAAGAACCTTCTCTGTAACAAAGTGGCAATCAATCTCATTGTGTTTAGTCCGTTCATGGAAGACCGGATTTGATGCAATGTGAATAACAGCTTGATTGTCACATATCAATTTAGTATTCTGAGTGTCTCCACATTTTGGTTGTTGGAGAAGTTGCCTAGGCCATGTAATCTCACATGCAGCTACTACCATAGTACGATACTCAGCTTCAGCACTAGATCTAACAACCATTTTCCACTTCTTACTCCTCCAAGAGATCAAGTTTCCTCCAATGAGAAAACAATATCTAGAATGGACTTCCTATTTGATGGTGATCCTGCCCAATCAGCATTAGAATATCAAAACTATTTTAGCATTGCATTTATCTTCATATATTAATCCATGACCCGGTGCATTCTTGAGATATCAAAGGATACGTATGACAACATTTCAATGACTATCACATGGTTCCTTTAGGAATTGGCTAACCACACTAACTGCAAATGTGATATCTGGTCTAGTGATAGTGAGGTAATTAAATCTACCAACTAGACAATGATATCTTCTGGGGTCTTTCAATAGCTCCTCCTAACCCGGAAAAATATTCACGTTAGGATCCATAGGAGTGTCGTTGGGACGACAATCAAGCATACCAATCTCGATCATAATGTCTAAAACATACTTCCATTAGGAAATGACTATGCCAGATAAGTATTGGGCAACTTCAATGACAAGGAAGTACTTGAGTGGACCTAAGTCCGTAGTTTGAAACTAACTATGAAGGTGACACCAGTGATGACAATGCCATCAACATACACAACTAGATAGATGCATAGGCCAGACGGTGAGTGGATGGAAAATACTAAGAGATCAGCTTCACAATGAGTCATTCCAAACTCAAGAAGAGTGCACTAAAATGACCAAACTAGGCACAAGGAGATTGCTTCAAGCCATAAAGAGAACATCAAAGTATATAGACAAGGTGTGGCTGGCCTGAAACTGTAAAACCAAGTGACTGATCCATGTGCACCTCTTCTTGCAAGTCACCATGTAGGAAGGAATTTTTTATGTGCAACTAGTGAAGATGCTAATGCCAGATGGTGGCCATAGCAAAAAAAAGATGGACAAAGGTGATTTTGGCCTCAAGATAAAAGTGTAACCATAATTAAGACCAAAAAATCTTAGTATAGCCCTTAGCCACCAAGCGAGCTTTGTCGTAATCAATTGTGTCATCAGGTGCAATCTTCACCATATAGACCCATCGACACCCAACAATTTATTTGTTGGTAGGCAACGAAATGAGCTCCCATGTGTTGTTGGCATCCAAAGCAACCATATCTACCAACATCGCTTGCTGCCAATTCTGGTTAGCCATGGCTTCACCTATAGACTTAGGAATACACAAAATCCAAAGAAGAGATGAAAGAAAAATAGGGAGGAGATATACAGTCACACTTAAGAGAAAAAGCATATTTAGGATTAGCGTTACGAGTGGACTGAATACCTTTGCGTAATGCAATGGGAAATTTAGGTGCGGGCGATAGTGGTGGAAGGATGTTTGGAGTAGGAGATGATGTTAGAAGGTCACTGGGTGGTATTGCAGGTGGTGCCTATGTCCGACAGTAGTAGACCTGTAGTGGAGATGAAGTAGGAGCAACAATTGGTGTTGGAACAACAAGTGGAACCTCCAAAGGAACATTTTAAATGGTGGAGGAAAATAAAGGAGTAGCCTAAAAAAAGTAACATTAGTAGAGATGAGATACCACTAAATTTGAGGAAAGTAGCATTGGTAACCTTTCTAGAGGCGAGAGTAACCCATAAATAAAAATGATTATAATCCTAAGAAAAAGGCAAAAAAAAAAAAGAAAAGGAACCATAAAGCTCTGATACCATATAAAGTGGGTTTCTCTAATTGTGTGTTTCTATCACACAAATGATCCTTTATTTATAGTGAGATTGGTTTACAATATATGGAAACATAATATTCCCTAATAATGATTATAATCCCTTATAATCAGCTATAGATATTTCCTAATTACAAATCATATCTTTAATAATAACTACACATCAAGATGTTTCTTTCTTATACTTTAGGAGGAAGCAGTAGATGAGAGCAACCCAAAGGTTGCCTAACACAGTTACACTAGTTGATATTAATAATGTTTCAATTTTAACCAGAGAGGCAATAAATGCAAAGACAACTGACCTTGTGGCAGCAACTACGTGAAAAAAATTCATGCACGAAGACAAATATGATGGTGGAAACAAATACATACCCAACATCAACAAGTGATAAACTTAAACCAGGGACCTGCATAAAAGGAAATTCTTAAGAGCATGACAAAAAAAGATTATTCAAATTTTCCATGTGGTCATTTTGTTATTGAAATATATTTTCTTGTATTTATTATTCCTTTCAAAAGAACAAATAACAAATTAATTTAAATTTGCAAAGAAGAAGAAATGAAGTTGCCAACCAAAGGAGGGAAGCCAAATAGCAAGGGTGATAGAGGACTATCTGAGGATGAAGAGTTTGGCTTAGGTGGGCTCAACATGGATGGACCAATCACTTGAGCAAGTTGTAAGAGATTTCAAGAAGAGCTTGGCGAGAGACTAAATTCTCTCATGGAGGAAAAAGAAGAAGAAGCGAAGCTCATTTATTTTAGCCAACTTTTAGAATAAGATTTATTTTTGTTTTTAATTATATTTTTAGGCTTATTTTTGGACTTGTAGTGGGCTGCTACCTTTTTATATATTTTTTAAGTCTTTTAATTATTAGATTAGTTATTGGGCCTTGGGCATAATTTAGGACTATTAGTATGAGTTATAAATAGACTCCTTAAAACACTTTGTTGGCAATTTTTTATGAAATTTTAGATTAGACACAATTAAGAGAGTGTCTCTCTTGGTTCTTGTGTGAAACCTTAGGTTCTTATCAAAGAATTCTATTCTTTGTGGCGAATCATCCTCAACTTATCAATCAAGATTGTGGCATTGTTCTTTCCATCTCCTTCTCTAATTCCATTTTTTCCTTTTATTTTCCCCCAATTTCATAGAGCCTCGAATTGGTTCCCTAGTTTGTTGATGCTTAAAATTGGATCCGCAAATCAGGTTCCATCAATTGGTATCAGAGCTTTGGTTCTTGAAATCAGGTGTTATCTATCCTTTGTGTTTTTTGTTTCATGTGTGTTTCTTCCTTTGTTTGTTCTGTCATTTTTTTTGTTTAACTCTATATTATTATTTTATCTTCCTTTGTTTTACTTCTGAGTCTATCTTTCTTTTTTGAACTATATATAGTATCAATATCTTTTTATCTTCTTTCATTTTTTTTAAAAATATAGTGATAGAAAGAAAGATAGACTCATAGATTTGGAGGCAAAATTCTGTTACAGTCTAGATTTGGATTTTCTCAATCACATATTTGCATTCAAATTTGAATTGTGTGCCAAAAAAAAGTGCAGAGTTAAAAAAATGAAAAAAAATGCAAAAAAACAAAAACAAAATCTGCATTCAGAGTCTTTCTTGTTTTTTACATACTTCTATTTCAAAAAAAAAATTGCGTCTTGTGGGTTATTTACATCTAGCATAGTTCAATTCTTGGGCAATTCTTTTATTCATTTTGGAGTCTTTTAGTTTGTCTTCCTTGGCATTCCTTTTTAGTATTCCTTTCATTATTTTTGTTTGTCTTTAAAATTCCTTAGTTTTGTCTTAGAGTATTTCTTTTCTTGGCTTCTTGAGTTGAGTTTTGATTTGTGACATATTTCACATTGAATACTTCTTGATTTTGAGCTTGAAGGTTCTGCATAAGAACTGAAAAGAAGCAAGAGTGGTAAAAGGAAAAAGTGCATATTATAAAAGAAAAAGCCTTGAAAGAGTGATACACAAGTGAACTTGAGTGAAACACTAAATTGAGTGGTGAGGTCCTATTCTATTTTTTACTTGTGAACTAACTTTGCTTGTAGGTATGACTTCTACAAGTGGAGTTGCTACTCCACCATCTCCAAAAAGCACAAGGCTCAAGGTGGAGATGATTAAACTTGGTGATCAAATGAGAAGAATGAGTTATGAAGATAAAGGATGGAGAGAATGAGAAAGGAGAATGAGGAGAGTTTGGGAAGAATACACAAGAGTAGTGAAAGCTTTAAGTGTGAGGATTATAAATAGGACAAATAGTCAAGAGATGATTAAACTTGGTGATCAAATGAGAAGAATGAGTTATGAAGATAAAGAAAGGATGGAGAGAATGAGAAAGGAGAATGAGGAGAGTTTGGGAAGAATACAAAGGAGTAGTGAAAGCTTTAAGTGTGAGGATTGAAAATATAGAACGAAGAAGAGAAGATAGATCATCTAAGTCTTCTCATGGAGAAGATGAGGGGTATGAAGAAGATGAAGAAGGAAGGAGGAATGAGAGGTATAAGGGGAGAAGAAATCATAGAAGATATGGAGGTAGACAAAGAGAGGAAGGGATTGAGGGAGTGAAGGTGAACATCTCTACTTTTAAAGGGACTTATGATCTAGAAGTGTATCTTGAGTGGGAGATGCAGGTTGAGCAAGTCTTTGCTTGCTACAACTACAATGAAGAGAAAAAGATCAAATTGGTCTCCCTAGAGTTTGAGGGATATGCCTTAGTGTGGTGGAATCTAGTGAGGAGTGATGTTGAGAGGATGAAAAGGCCTTTGATTAATACTTGGCAAGACATGAAGAGAGTTTTGAGAGAGAGATTTATGCCTTCCTATTATGGGAGAGACCTTCACAACAAGCTCCAAAGACTAATTAAAGGAAATAGAAGTGTGGATGAGTATTACAAAGAGATGGAGATTTCCTTGATTAGGGCTCAAATTGAGGAGTCTCAAGAGGCCACCATGGCAAGGTTTTTGCATGGTCTCAATAGGGAGATCCAAGACATTGTAGAGTTTCACTATTATGCCTCTTTGGAGGATCGCATTCATCCAGATATCAAGGTGGAGCAGCAATTAAAGAGGAAGCAAACATACAGGAAGTCCCCCTATGGCTCTTCAACTTGGAAAAATAAGGAAACATTCAAGAAAAAGGAAGGATCTTCATTCAAATTTCATGAAAAGGTGCTACCTTTGGTAAAAATAATTCTAACCCTACTCCCACTTCTTCAAAGGCGAGTTTTATTAAATGTTTTAAGTGTTTGGGAAAGGGTCATATTGCCTCCCAATGTCCTAACAAAAGGACTATGGTTGTGTTGGGTAATAGGGATATCACTAGTGCATCTTCTTCTAGCTCTTCTAGTTCTTCTAGTGAGAGTGAAGGTGAATGTGATGTACAACCCCCAGAAGGTGACCTTTTGATGGTTAGGAGGTTAATGAGGGAGTGTGTGTAAGGATAGAGATGAAACTCAAAGGGAGAACATTTTTCATACTAGGTGCGTGGTCATGGGGAAAATATAATCTTTGATTATTGATGGGGGCAGTTGCACTAATGTAGCTTGCCAAAGATTGATTGAAAAGCTTGCTTTGAAAACTTCCATTCACCCTAGGCCTTACAAGCTACAATGGTCGAGTGAGAATGGAGAGCTAATTGTAGATAGACAAGTTTTGATATGCTTCTCCATTGGAAAATATGTTGATGAGATACTATTTGATGTAGTCCCTATGGAGGCTAGCCATCTCTTACTTGGAAGGCTTTGGCAGTATGATAGGGATGCTGTCCACAATGGTGTCACAAACAAATTTTCATTTGTACATAAAGGGCAAAAGGTTACCCTTAAACCTTTGTCTCCAAGTGAGGTTTGTGAGGATCAAATAAAAATGAGAGTGAAAAGAGAACAAGAGAGAAAAGAAGAGAAAAATAAAATTGATGAAAAGAGAGAGAAACAAGAAAGGAGAGAAAAGAAAGAAAATAGTGGAGGTAAAAAAAGGAGTGAAACTGAAAAAATAAAAGAAGAAAATCAAGAGAGAAAAATACAGAGCTTGTTCATGAGAAAAAAAGAGGTGAAGAGAGTGATGCTAGCTAGGCAACCTATGTATTTACTAATGCCTTATGATTATTGTTTGTCTTCTATTGCTAGTTCTTTGCTTATAGGTTTGGAAGAATTATTGAAGGAGTTTGGGGATGTCTTTCCCAAAGACACCATTCATGGGTTACCTCCTTTGAGAGGGATAGAGCACCAAATTGAACTTATTCCAAGAGCTTCCTTACCAAATAAGCCAACATATAGAAGCAATCTGGATGAGACAAAAGAGATCCAAAGGCAAGTGGAGAGCTTGATGGAAAAAGGATGGGTGAGAGAAATCTTGAGCCCATGTGCTATGCCCGTCATCCTGGTAAATCAAACTCTATCTCATCTTCTAAGATATGTGGTAGGTAAGATTTTGAAAGCTTGGGAGGAATGCCTATCCCATGTTGAATGTTCTTATAATAGGGTAGTAAATTCTACTACTTATTCTCTTTTTGAGGTAGTTTACGGTTCTAGTCCATTGCCCCCTCTTAATTTGTTATCTTTGCCTAACACTTATGCTATGATGAATATGGATGGGCTTTCTAAAGCTAATTTTGTTAAGAGTTTGCATGAGAAGGGGAAAGCACAAATTGATAAAAAGATTGAACAATATGTGTCATACCCTAATTTCGTCTGGGGATCATCTGTTTGTTGGGGTGCGACCCTTGGTTGACCACTTCGAGGTACTTAACACCCATTGTTAGGCAATCCGTGAAGTTCTGCGACATGTCGGGAGTTGAAAGGACGTGTTAAGGCGCAATCCGTAAAGTTCCGTAACATTCCGGAAGCCAAAGAAGGGATGATTGCATAATCCGTAAGGTTTCGTGACATTACGGAAAGAAAACAAGTATCGTTACATAATTTGTAAAGTTTCGTAACGTTACGAAAAAAGAATCAGCAAAAAAAAAAGGATAGGGGTTGTATTTAGTAAATAGGGGGGTACAAATAGCAATCAGGCCCACTTGGGCCTTCTAGGATCTTCCAACAGAAGGCGGTGCCTTCTGGTGGATGCATCTCAGCTTGCCTGGGCGAGCTGGGCGGCAACCACCACCCTCTTTCCCCCTATAAATAGGGGGAGGAGGGCAGAACAAAAATGTTCAACCCTCCTGGTATCTGAGAATCACATAAAATTAATGAGAAAAATTGTTTCCGTGAAGAAAATCCAAGCCGAGGCGCTTCTGTAACGCTTCCGAGACATTTCCGTGGGCGATTTCGCGAAGGTTTTCCACCGTTCTTCATAGTTCTTCGGTCTTCAACCGGTAAGTTCCCGAAATCGAACTTTTCAATTCATTCTATGTACCCTTAGAGGTCCCCATTTGTTTCTCATGCTTTTATTTTTATTTCATTTACTTTCCATACCCCCTTTTGACGAGCTTTAGTCATTTATTTAAGTCGTTTTCTCGCCTAATCAAAAATAAAATAAATTTCCACAGTTCATTTGAATTGTAACATCTTTTAATTTCTGTTAAAATGAAATCCGACCGTTCTGTCATGCCGTAACGACGTTTAAAACCAAAAAGAGGCAAAATAATAATATGATAATAAAAAAAATATCTTTTAATAAAATAATCAAAAAAATCAATCAGACATTTTTCTTTCTTAATCGAATTGACTGATAACCAAAGTAAAACTAAGGCTAAAATCAATTCATAAATCAAACTTTTGACATCACCTAAAAAGCCATTTTTAAGGTCCAACGCCTTGAAATGGTCTTTTCCGCTTTTATTGGTGAAACGTGGATTTCTAAAGCCTAAAATCAACACGTAGCTTTGTTACCTCTTTCAAAAAAACAAGAGATCATTAATGGTCCAATGCCTTAATGTTTTCTCTCCTTTCAAAAGAATCGAAAGATTGTTTAATGGTCCAACGCCTTAAATGACCTTTCATTCAATCAAAATATATCTCGCAAAAAAGGATAAAACTAATTTAACCAACGTTTAGTTCTCAAAGAACTACGTAGGTCTGATTTCCTTACGACAATTGAGGAATACGTAGGAGCAAGGGAAACACACTTGTCGACCACAAAAAGATAAAAAAAATATAAAAGGCATAAAAAGACATAAAAAGCGTAAAAAAGGGAAGATAACACAAATTGAAGTCATATTTGCACACTTGATTAAAGGTTGTCGTCCCTTGTGACGGACGCGTGGGGTGCTAATACCTTCCCCGTGCGTAAATACAGCTCCCGAACCTTTCACTTAAAGTTCGTAGACCACATATTTTTCTGACGTTTTCCTCAAATAAATGTTGGTGGCGACTCCGCGCATTTTCCTTTCTTGGAAGACGCATCCGTGAGTCACGCGTCGCCCTCCCGCCGAAGGGTAGGTTGCGACAGTTGGCGACTCCGCTGGGGACTATTGTTAGAGAGTTAGGCCAATCAATCAGTGTGCTTTCTTTACTATGACTTCCCTTTTGTTCTTTTTCTTTGTCTTTTTTCTTATGTTCTTATGTATATTAACTCTTTTGATGCTTTTAGTGTGTTTTAAAATGTATGCATGAGGTACATATTTATTCATTTGATGCACACAAACACCAACACTATTTGCACACCCAGTGAGTTTGAAAAAGGGCCATATACCCGGGTTCGTGGGAACATAAGGAGTGGAGGTGAATCTATGATCATGCTAGGTCTCCGACTTGCTTGATTACAGTGAACCCTCATCTTGAGTTTTTCTCTTTGATAACATATTGTTGCTAGTAGTCCCTACTGCTGCAATATGTTCTTCGAAGGGGATGATATCTCTAGAGACCATCAAGAGAGATATGACCACCTTGGGAATTATCACTAAAAGCCCTTTTAGCTCCCTCCCATGTAGGTCCCTAAAATAGGGGCACGAAGCAAACACGTTGCATGCCATTTTCCACACTGCCATGCATGTAGTCAAATGTCGTGTACCCCTTTGATTATATTTGTTTATGGATAGTGACGTACTATGTACATTCCTATGTTGTGCCTTATCATGCACGGGTTTCGTCTTGATCCCCTCTCTTTGGCAAACCAATGGAAGGTCCGTGTCACCTTCTTAAATACATACGTCGGGCACCGTGCTACCCCAAGACGTTCTATCTAAGAAGGAGAAAATTTCCCGGGCTCCCGTATTCATAAATTGCATCTGTGTCATATGCATTTCTTCAT
Organism: Glycine soja; assembly: GCF_004193775.1. Classification (NCBI taxonomy): domain Eukaryota; kingdom Viridiplantae; phylum Streptophyta; class Magnoliopsida; order Fabales; family Fabaceae; genus Glycine; species Glycine soja. Next base: position 30,426,096 of record NC_041009.1, on the reverse strand, counting down.
GCATTCATCCATTCCACCCATGATAGATGTCGGAGTTTTGATTCGCACTGGGTTTTTGTTTCACTTTAGTAAAACATGGGAACAAATCAAACTGGAAAAAGGTTTTATCAAGCCAAGATTAAGGGCCTAGATATCACCAGCATTAAGGAGTTGGGGCAGTTGATGGGACCTCTCCAAATGCAAGCCTTCCGCAAGGCGTACGGAAAGATTTTAGATTTGACCATAGCAGAGATATCCACGGAAGCCGTTGAGATGCTTCACGTTTGGAGACTTCCAATTAGTACCGGCTGTTGAAGAATTTGAGGAGATTCTAGGATGTCCTCTTGGGGGAAGGAAACCCTATCTTTTCTCCGGGTTTCTTCCCTCCTTGAGCAAGATTGCAGTTGTGGTCAGGGATTCGGCAAGAGAATTAGATCATGCAAAGAAAACTCGAAACGGCGTAGTGGGCCTACCACGGAAGTACTTAGAAGGCAAGGCAAGGGATATGGCGAATTAAGAGGAGTGGGTCCCGTTTATGGACGTATTAGCATTGCTAATCTTTGGGGTTGTCCTCTTTCCAAACGTGGATGGTTTGGTGGACCTAGCCGCAATTGATGCTTTCCTTGCATATCACCATAGAAAAGAAAGCCTGGTGGTAGCTATCTTGGCAGACTTATTTGACACATTTGACCGAAGGTGCGAGAAGAGTAGCACACGGATCATCTGCTGTTTACCTGCTCTTTGTGTATGGTTGGTTTCACACCTATTCCAACAAGACATAAGGCATCCATGTCCGCTCTGTAGCCATCGCTCGTGTGTCAAAAAAAGAAGAGTAGATTGGGACCAACACTTGGCTGGGATAGGAGGCAGAACAATCAACTGGTTTCCTCGATGGAAGGAAGGAAAGGAGGGAGTTCTCTTCCCATGTGGGGACTACCCAAACATCCCGTTGATAGGAACGAGGGGTTGCATTAACTACAATCCCGCACATGCTATAAGACAGTTAGGGTACCCCATGAGGGGAACACCGGCGGAAGAGAGCCTTTCTCCTTTCTTTGTGAGAGATTTCGGCACGCAAGGTTTCAAGGTTATACAAAGAGTCCATAAGGCGTGGGAAAGCCCATTAAGGAAAGATAAAGAACTTAGGGGCATCCGTAATGGCATCATCGGTGGTTATCATCAATGGCTGAAAGTTCGTACACGAGGGTTAGATTGGCTCTCCAAGATGAAAATTATCAATGAGGAGAACTTCGAAGCTCCGGAAGAGGATGAAGAAGTCCGAGCTCTAAAAACGGAACTAGGAAAAGCAAGACTTGCTAAAGAAAAATTCAAGTCAGTCGCTATAGACGTCCAGAAAGAGTGTGCCAAGTTACGAGAAGAAAATGCGGCTACCGCAAGAGCCCTTGAACAAGAAACCAAGAGGGATTGCAAGGAAGAGCATGGCCGAGACAAATTCCGTGGAGCTTTGTGGGGCAGCAACAGTGAGCTCAAGCTTCGAAGGGAAGAGAGAGACCAATCACGAGCACATAGCATGGTCTTGAAAGAGGAGTTAGCTGCTTGCTCAAGGTCCAAGAAAAGCTTGTCTCAGCATTTATGCAAGACAGAGACCAACATGTTAGCCATCGTCAGCAAGTACCAAGAAGAATTAAATCTAGCCACGGCCCATGAGCACAAAGTGGCAAACGAGTATGCCCGAGTGTACGCGGAAAAGAAGGCTAGAGGAAAGGTGATCGACTCGTTACATCAAGAGGAAACAATATGGATGGACCGATTTGCTCTTACTTTGAACGGGAGTCAAGAACTTCCCCGATTACTAGCCAAGGCCAAAGCAATGGCGGATACCTACTCCGCCCCGAGGAGATCCACAGACTTCTCAGCTATTGTCAGCATATGATAGATTTAATGGCCCATATAAGTAGAAACCGCTAGGAAGTTTGTATTGTCACTCAGATCTTGACTAGTTATAACTTTCTGAATAAAATGAGTTTATCCCATGTTTTTACTCCAAAGATCAGTGCAAATCAAATCACTCCCACATTTTATCTCTAGCATGCATTCATTTTTCTTTACCTACTCCTCACGTTTGGAAAAATGCCATAACTAAACGTGCCCCAAGGCATCCCTATCGCACCAGATCCAAATCTAGGACGATGGGTGACCAAGAGGAGACACAAGAACAGATGAAAGCCGACATGTCGGCTTTGAAAGAGCAAATGGCTTCCATGATGGAGGCCATGTTAGGGATGAGACAACTCATGAAGAATAACGTGGCCACCACTGCCGCTGTCAGTTCGGCGCCCAACACATTGCCTCAGCCCAACCTCCCAGCACAACCAATATTCTTGTCTACAGAAGGACCACCCCCGGGAGCGGAAGAAAGAAGGAAACTCGATCTCATCGAAGAGAGATTGAGAGCTGTTGAAGGCTTTGGCGAGTATCCGTTCGTGGACATGGCAGATCTTTGCTTGGCACCGGACATTGTCATCCCCCTAAAATTCAAGGTACCTGATTTTGACAAGTACAAGGGGACGACTTGTCCTAAGAACCATCTCAAGATGTATTGTCGCAAGATGGGGGCGCATTCTAGGGATGAAAAGTTGTTAATGCACTTTTTCCAAGATAGCTTGGCTAGAGCCGCGGTCATTTGGTACACTAATTGGAAGCTTCCAGCATCCGTACTTAGAAGGATCTGATTACTGCCTTCCTTAGGCAATATCAGTACAATTCCGGTATGGCTCCCGATTGCACTCAGCTGCAGAACATGGTTAAAAAGGAATGTGAGACCTTTAAAGAGTACGCTCAGTGGTGGAGAGAACTGGCAGCACAAGTGGCCCCTCCCATGGTCGAGAGGGAGATGATTACCATGATGGTAGACACCTTGCCAGTGTTTTACTATGAGAAGTTGGTAGGCTATATGCCCTCCAGCTTCGCGGACTTGGTATTTGCTGGGGAGAGAATTGAAGTAGGTTTAAAGAGAGGGAAGTTCGATTACGTCTCCTCCACAAGTACCAATGCTAGGAGGATCAGAGCAATTGGGCAAAAAGGAAGGAAGGAGATACCCATGACGTCACTTCAGCACCCGCATAGGTCAAGCCACCACAGACCTCTCATGTTACCCATCAATACGCGCAACATCACCCGAGCTTATCAGCTCGCGCCGGGGACTCTTCCAATTCAACACCCGTACAGCCTAGAGTGCCCGCACCCATCCAGAGGGAGGCCCCCCAAGCTCCGGCTCCAACCATGACTCGCCCGGCCGGCAACGCCCACTTTGGCGCCGGTTCCAACGTGATGAGGAACTTTCCCCCAATGCCAACTCCAGAATTCACCCCGACCCCAATGACGTACGAAGACCTCTTGCCGTCCCTCATTGCCAATCAAATGGCTATGATATCTCCCGGGAAGATCTACCAACCTCCTTTCCCAAAGTGGTATAATCCTGACGCAACTTGCGCATACCATGGGAAAACCCCGGGCCACTATACCGAAAAATGCCTGGCCCTTAAATACAAGGTCCAACATTTGATAGACACCGGATGGCTGACGTTTCAAGAGGATCGGTCCAACGTGAAAACAAACTCGCTCACCAATCAAGGAGGGGGAGCAGTTAATGTCGTTGAGTCGGGTAGGCCGCGCAGGTCTAAGCCTTTAAAGGACGTGACGACCCCTAGGAGGTTTATCTACATGGCCCTACAAAAGGGGGGGCATAATTCCCCACGGTGGGCACGGAGAGGATTCCTGTTTGATGCATCCCGGCGAGCTACATAACATGGAAACATGTTTAGCAGTGGAGGACCTGTTGCAATAGATGATAGATCGAGGCCGACTGGAAGTCGGCGATGAGGGGAGTGAAGAGCAGCATATATGTATGCAGTCCGCAGATGAGGGAAGTTTTGGAAGGCCTAAGCCTTTGGTGGTATATTTCACCAAAGATGCAGCTCCCCAAACGCCCTGATACCCCTCGGTAGTTAAACCTGTTCCATTTCCATACCGAAATAGCCACGCAGTTTCGTAGAGGTATGCACCTCCAAGCGAAAGGAAGGAAGAGGCCACCGACATCAGCTCGTTGTCAGCCAAGGTAATCAATATCACGGGGCTGAGCGGCGTGACCCGCAGCGGTCGCGTGTTTGCACCCCCTGACCTGCCGACACAACCCACAAACGTTAAAGGGAAGGCAAAGATAGTGGAAGAACAAAATGACAAAACGACCCTCACTCCAAACGAGGATATTCCAGTGAAAGGTCTTCCGGAGAAAAGGGATGGTTGTGGCAAGAAAGAAGTATCGCTAGAGGAGGCAGGCGAGTTCCTCCGCATTATTCAGCAAAGCGAGTTCAAGGTCATTGAGCAGCTCATCAAAACCCCGGCCAGGGTCTCTTTTTTGGAACTGCTCATGCGCTCTAAGCCTCATCGGGCTTTGCTAGTAAAGGTCTTGAACGAAGCTCATGTGGCCCAAGATATCTCTGTAGAAGGCTTTGGAGGACTCATCAATAACATCACTGCCAACAACTATCCCGCCTTCGCCGAAGAAGAATTCCCTACTGAGGGGAGAAGGCATAACAGGGCTTTGCATGTGTCCGTCAAATGCAAGGATCACGCCGTGGCCAAGGTACTCATTGATAATGGTTCCAGTTTAAATGTAATGCCCAAAAGCACGTTGGAGAAATTGTTGTTTAATGCTTCCCATCTAAAGCCAAGTTCCATGGTGGTCTATGCCTTCGACGGCACCCGCCGAGAGGTTAGGGGGGAGAGCGACCTCCCTATACAGATAGGCCCCCATACCTGTCAGGTTACCTTCCAAGTAATGGATATTAACCCGGCTTACAACTGTCTTTTGGGACGCCCGTGGATTCACTCGGTGGGAGTCGTTCCCTCTACACTCCACCAAAAATTGAAATTTGTAGTAGGCGACATTTGGTTATTGTGTCTCTTCATCTGTTCCTGTGTCTCTACCCATTCTCATTCATTTGCATGTTTATTTCTTCACGCTTAAAACGCCAGATCCGATGACGAGTCCCTCGAAGGTACTAATTCCTGGGACCTGACCATCGATTTCAAGCAAGAAACAGATCAGACGGAGGGTGAAGAGGACGAAGATGTGGGACTTCCCCCGGAGTTGGAGAAGATAGTTACCCATGAGAACCAAGAGATGGGGCCTCATCAAGAATAGACGGAACTAGTGGACTTAGGAACCGGCAGTGGGGAAAAGGAAGTAAAGATAGGCACGGGTATGACCGCACCCATCCGTGAAGAATTGATAGCCCTGCTTAAAGACTACCAAGACATCTTTGCTTGGTCATACCAAGATATGCCCGATTTGAGTTCTGACATCGTACAACATAGATTACCTCTAAATCCTGAGTGTTCCCCGGTAAAACAAAAACTGAGGAGGATGAAGCCCGAGACATCCTTGAAAATAAAAGAAGATGTAAAGAAACAATTTGACGCTGGTTTTTTGGCTCTCGCTCGGTACCCAAAATGGGTTGCCAACATTGTACCGGTCCCTAAGAAGGATGGGAAGGTGCGAATGTGTGTGGATTATTAGGACATGAATCGAGCCAGTCCCAAGGACAATTTTCCTCTTCCGCACATCGATATCCTCGTGGATAATACGACCAATTTCGCTTTGTTTTCCTTCATGGATGGGTTCTTCGGTTACAATCAGATAAAAATGGCGCCAGAGGATATGGAAAAGACTACCTTCATCACCCTATGGGGGACGTTCTGTTATAAGGTGATGTCCTTTGGACTCAAGAGCGCCGGAGCAACTTATCAACGGGCTAAGGTAGCTTTGTTCCACGATATGATGCACCGAGAAATCGAGGTCTATGTGGACGACATAATTGCCAAGTCTAAGACCGAGGAGGAACACCTTGTCAACTTGCGAAAGTTGTTCGAAAGGCTTAGGAAATATCAATTGAGGTTAAACCCCACTAAGTGCACCTTCGGGGTCAAGTCAGGAAAATTTCTAGGTTTCATCGTAAGCCAGAAAGGGATAGAGGTGGACCCCGAAAAGGTGAAAGCCATCCTTGAGATGCCAGAACCGCGTATCGAGAGGTAGGTCTGAGGTTTCCTAAGGCGTTTAAACTACATTTCCAGATTCATATCACAGCTCACCGCTATCTGTGAGTCGTTGTTCAAACTCTTACACAAAAACCAATTCGTCCGATGGAATGAGGATTGTCAAGAGGCATTTGGAAGGATCAAACAGTGTCTCATGAACGCTCCCGTGCTTATGCCACCGGTACCCGGAAGGCCTCTCATCTTGTATATGACAATTTTGGACGAATCGATGGGATGTATGCTGGGGCAACATGACGAGTCCGGGAAGAGAAAGCGCGCTGTCTACTACTTGAGTAAGAAGTTCACGACCTGTGAAATGAACTACTCCCTGCTCGAAAGAACGTGTTGTGCTTTAGTCTGGGCATCCCACCGTCTAAGACAATACGTGCTGAGCCATACCACCTGGTTGATATCCAAGATGGACCCGGTTAAGTACATCTTTGAGAAGCCTGCTCTCACAGGGCGGATCGCCCGGTGGCAGGTGTTGCTATCCGAGTTTGATATAGTCTACGTCACCCAAAAGGCGATAAAAGGAAGCGCCTTGGCAGATTATTTGGCTCAACAGCCTCTTAACGACTATCAACCCATGCATCCCGAATTCCTGGATGAGGACATCATGCCCTTGTTTGAGGAAAAGCTAGACGAGGACCGGGACAAGTGGATCGTTTGGTTTGATGGAGCGTCTAACGTTCTAGGCCAAGGCGTTGGAGCAGTATTGGTCTCTCCGGACAATCAATGTATACCTTTCACGACCAGGCTAGGGTTTGACTGCACCAACAATATGGCTGAGTATGAAGCGTGTGCATTGGCCGTCCAGGCGACAATTGACTCCAATGTCAAGCTACTTAAGGTGTACCGGGACTCAGCACTGGTGATCCACCAGTTGAGAGGGGAATGAGAAACTAGAGATCACAAGTTGATACCCTAGCAAGCCTATATCAAGGAGTTGGCTGGTTCCTTTGATGAGATCTCCTTCCATCATGTTCCCCGAGAGGAAAATCAAATGGCGGATGCACTTGCCACTTTGGCGTCCATGTTCTAGCTAACACTGCACGGGGACCTACCGTACATTGAGTTCTGGTGTCGTGGCAAACTCGCACATTGTTGTCAGGTGGAAGAGGAATGGGACGGTAAGCCTTGGTATTTCAATATCAAGCAATACGTTGAAAGCAAAGAGTACCCACCGGAGGCTTCCGACAACGACAAAAGGACATTGAGGAGATTGGCGGCCAGCTTCTTCATGAGAGGAAGCATGCTGTACAAGAGAAATCATGACATGGTTCTGCTACGCTGCGTGAATGCTAAGGAAGCAGAAAGCATGTTGGGGGAGGTCCATGAGGGCACTTTTGGTACGCACGCTAATGGGCACGCCATGGCTAGAAAAATCTTAAGGGCAGGTTACTATTGGCTCACCATGGAGAGCGATTGCTGTCTCCATGTGAGGAGATGTCACTAATGCCATACATTCGCAGACAATGTCAACGCTCCGCCCCTGCCTCTAAATTTCTTGGTCGCGCCGTGGCCATTTTCCATGTGGGGAATAGACGTGATTGGGGCCATAGAACCCAAAGCTGCAAATGGACATCGTTTCATCCTAGTCGCAATTGATTACTTCACTAAGTGGGTCGAAGCTGCGTCATACGCTAGCGTCACCAGGAGTGTGGTGGTCAGGTTCATTAAGAGGGAAATCATCTGCCGATACTGTTTGTCGAGGAAGATTATCACGGACAACGACACCAACTTGAATAACAAGATGATGGGGGAAATGTGCGAGGAGTTTAAAATCCAACATCACAATTCCACGCCCTACCGACCAAAGATGAACGGAGCCGTGTAAGCAGCCAATAAGAATATTAAGAAAATTATTCAAAAGATGACAGTGTCGTACAAAGATTGGCATGAGATGTTGCCTTTTGCCCTACATGGATACCGAACCTCAGTACGAACTTCTACTGGGGCAACACCGTACTCCTTGGTTTATGGGATGGAAGCGGTACTCCCGTTTGAGGTAGAGATCCCTTCCCAGAGGATACTAGCGGAATCAGGCCTAGCAGAATCAGAGTGGGCTCAAACACACTACGACCAACTCAACCTTATTGAAGGTAAGCACTTGACGGCCATGAGCCATGGGCGCCTGCATCAACAAAGGATGAAGAATGCATTCGACAAGAAGGTGCGCTCGCGCAAGTTCCATGAGGGGGCCCTTGTGTTGAAAAAGGTGTCTCACGCCGTTAAAGATAATCGAGGGAAGTGGGCCCCGAACTACGAAGGGCCTTTCATTGTAAAAAGGGCTTTTTCCGGAGGGGCTCTGGTGCTCACCAACATGGATTGCGAGGAGCTACCTTCACCCGTGAACTCCGATGTTGTCAAGAGGCACTAAGCTTAGGATCTGGGGCAATTGAGGGAGTCGCTGCATGTTCTTTTATTTTTTTTGTGTCCTTCTTGTTTCCCCCAGGGATTCCTGTCTGCTGTAATTTCTCATCACAGTCCTTTAAAAGAAAAGAAAATGGGATTGAGGTTCCGGTCCTCACTTGGTGTCTCAAACTATGTCCAGAGTTTGATAACCTGAGCCTTTTTGCTCAATCCATGGGATGCCCCAAGCGTTTAATTAAAATTGAACCTGACCAACTTTCACTAAAAGGATTATTGCATTTGAAAACACTCATGCATACACATATGCATGCGTATTTTGTTATCTTATGACAGGAGCAGAATCGTCTTATGCAGTGGTCAAATGCCAGGACGGGTCTAAAGGTAGAAACTAATCGAGGTAAAATGGTAATGCAGCCACGGTTTGCTGCGCGATGTCGTTTCCTGCTTTCAGGTACGTAGGGACAGATGCAAGTAGAGGCTAGGATCACGATCGATAGATCGTCATCTCATGCCCAGCACTGGACAAGCGAGAAGCGCAGTTGGGGGATAGCCTAGTATCCTTTAAACTCCCAGTAATTATTACTGTTGTGTCTTTAAAGTAAATACCGGATGCCTCATCTACCCTAAAGGGGGTTCGAGTAAGCGAACGCCGACCCGTAGAGAGCGCATACTTGTGTCTTCCCAAAAAACATACAGGTTAGCTTGCCTGGGCGAGCACCCCTGCACCTGGAAACATAAAAACGAGGGAGTGGGAGTTTTTCTCCACCCAAAACTCTCCCCCCTCATTCAAAAAATGCAAACACCCACGGGATTTGTGGATTTTCACCCCTAGGCCACCACTTTTGCGCTTTTGCTTCCATTCTTAGTGTTTTTGGTCACTCCATACAAGTAAGTGCACTACCCTTTGATTTCTAGCTTTCCATTGATGCCTTTTTTTATGCTTTGAATGATATATAATTTGGCCAAATCCGTGAGACAATTTGGGGTAAATTTGTGCTTTGTTTCTTTGAATTGGGGGGTTGTAGGGGATGGCCTTAGGCCTAGGTTGTGTTATGAAATAATGGGGCAAGCCACATTGCCCCTATTCCCTTGTTATTGGCACCCAAAAGTGCGCCCTCCAAGTGCTCGGTGAGATGCCTCAATGAAATTTGGGTGTGGTTTTGTGAACTTTGAATTGTGGGGCTGATTTGTGTGTATATGGACAGCATGTAGAGGTTAGAATAAGTTCCCAAATTAAGGACTTGAACCTAGGAATCCAAGCCTTTGGTTTTGAGTGCAAGAAAGCATGAAAATGAAAGCATTGTGATAGGGATTTCCCTTTTGGCCAGCGGCTGATTTTTTGGGCTGGACCATGATGTTTGCCTTACACCTAGATGTTTGAGAACGTTGTTCATCATGCACACATAGATGTAGATTAGGTGGAAAAATACCTCACAAGATATATGTATGTTGCATATAGATAGCAAAAGATACCTCACCAAAAACCTGGTTGAATTGAAATGTAATTTGAGTAGCGAGATACTTGAATACGCATGAAATGTAATTTCTTTTGTAGCAAAGATTCTTTGAATATGCATGTGTACAAATTTAGCAAAGACATGTGTGTATATGATCTTTGGGTAGCAAGAATACTTCAAGTATGTATGTGTATAAGTTTAGCAAAGAAATGTATGTATATAATTTGGGTAGCAAAATGCTTTGAATATGCATGAATATGTTTTCTAGGTAACCGAGCATCTCACGTGCATGTATGATCATAAAAGTATGTATGTGCGTGTCGCAACCTACCCTTTTGCGGGCGAGCGAGGCAAGGCTCACGGGTGCGTCTTCCAAAGGAGGAAAATGTGCGGAGTCGCCACCAACGTTTATTTGTGGAAAATGTCAGAAAAACCGAAGGAAAATCGGTCATGAAGAATATTCCAGATTCGGGAGTTGTATTTACGTTTGAGGAAGGTATTAGCACCTCTCACGTTTGTCCCAAAGGACAACAACCTTAATTTTAGAATTGTGTGAAATTGTGTACCTAAACTTTTATTTCTTTTTATTTTTGAGGTCGACAAAAGCGGGGCTCTTACTCCTACGTACCCTCCATCGAAGAGGAAATCAGACCTACGTAGTTCTTTCAAAAGCGCAAATCAAGCGATTCTTTTTACTTGGAAGGAGGTCCTATTAAGGTGTTGGACCTTAAAATGACCCATTTTTACCTGGTGAGAAAAACTAAGGTATCGAACCTTAAAATCCTTTTTAATGATTTTTTTGCGGACGAGCTTGACTTTGTGAGTTGATTTTAGCCTTAGTTTCACTTTAGTTATTAGTCAATTCAATTAAGAAAGAGAAATCCCAAAGACAAACGTCCGATTGATTTTTTTGGTTTATTTTACTAAAAGATATTTTTTTATTATTATATTATTATTTTACCTCTTTTTGGTTTCCAACGTGGTTACGACATGACCGAACGGTCGGATTTCATTTTAACAGAAATTAACGGATATTACAAATCAAATGATCGGTGGAAATTTATTTTATTTTTTGATTAGGTGAGAAAATGACTTAAGTGAATGACTAAAACACGTCAAAAGGGGGTACGAAAAGTAAATGAAACGAGAATAAAAGTACGCGAAACAAATGGGGACCACCAAGGGTACATAGAATGAATTGAAAAGTTCAATTTCGGGAACTTACCAGTTGAAGACCGAAGAACGACGAAGAATGAACGACGAACGACGAAGAACGGTTGAGAATCTTCACGAAATCACCCACAAAAACGTTACGGTAACGTTACAGAAGCTCCTCGGCTTGGATTTTCTTCACGGAAACAATTTTCCTCACTAATTTTAAGTGATTACGAAGTACCAGAAGGGCTGAACCCCTTTCTCCTACACACATTTTTTTCAAAAACTGGTTATGATCAGTAAAATTTTTTCAAAGAAAAGCTGGAAGTTATCTCTTTTCAAAAGCGTACTGGCTTTTTAGTCAAAAGATATATTTTTTGTTCTCTTTCATTTTTTTTTGTCTTTCTTTTTTTTTAACAGCCTGTAACCTGGACACGGTTGATGCTCGAGATCACATCTTTTTTTTGAAAAAGGCGTGCGAACGAAAGTGCACAATACCTACATATTCTTTTTTTTTGAGGTATTTTTGCTATATACATGCATATCCAAGGTATCTTGCTACCTAAACATACATACATACATATATATATATATATATATATATATATATATATATATATATATTGTGAGGTATGACTACCTTACGAGCTTATGCTTGTTTTATTTAAATTCCTAGGATCATGAACAATTAGGTGTGTCCTACTATGACTGGAGAAACAAAGGTGATCAAATAACAAGCAGAGATTTAAAAGGTATTAGGTTGCCTCCTAGTAGCGCTTCTTTAACGTCTTGAGCTGGACGCCTTATGACTTGTCGGTCATGGACCTAGTACTTCGCTTACCTTTGGCTTTGGACTTGGTCGCCTGCTGGTTGGCCACGGGTTGTAGGCAATGCTCTAACCTTTTTGTGGATGAGTTGTGGTGAACTCTAGAGGTGGTGGCAGTGCGTTTGTTGCCCGCTGCCGGCCATCCCTAGGCTGCTGTGGTGTCTCGCCTTGCGCTTGCCTGGGGGCGCAGTACTTCTTGATGAAAGCCCGGTTAATAGGGGGCCTGATGAACTTGCTAGGGGTGACGGGCACTCCGTAGAACTGACAGAGGCCCGTAATCAGAGCTGGAAACCCTAGGACCCTGTTGGACTTCTTCGGGTCCACTGGGTGTCTTGCGGGCGCGATCCCTGCAAACAATAGATGACATCAGAAATCAATTGAGCGATGTGTATACTTACCTACGTCACGATGGCATGACCTTGTTGGGGGGACGGGAACCCTGCAGGAATGACAGAGGCCCGTAACCAGAGCTGGAAACCCTAGGGCCCTGTTGGACTTCTCCGGGTCCACTGGGTGTCTTGTGAGCGCTACCCTTGCAAATAATAGAAGACATCAGAAATCAGTTGAGCCACGTGCATACTTACCTATGTCACGATGGCATGACCTTGTTGGGGGGACGGGCACCCTGTAGGAATGACAGAGGCCCGTAACCAGAGCTGGAAACCCCAGAGCCCTGTTGGACTTCTCCGGGTCCACTAGGTGCCTTATGGGTGCGATCCCTGCAAATAATAGATGACATTAGAAATCAGTTGATGTGCATACTTACCTATGTCGGGATGGCACAGACCAATCGATACTTTTGTAGGGGGAGATCGGCATTGCGGTTGCTGGGCAGAATGTTGCTAAGTAGCAACGTCATCTATATCTGTGTAAGAGTGGTCATGTTGGTGTGCATGATCCGCACTCGTCTCTTTGCAGCGGTACGGGTGAAATCTTGCCCTGGTATGCATAGTAGCTGCGTGATAGCCTCCCTCTCTGGACGTGCTCGCACAGTTGGTCGCCCTCCAATATCAGGGGGTGGCCCAGGAACTGATAAAAGGAAACTACTCGCCCCTTAATCGGGAGCGCAAGTCTCGATTAAGCATTAAGGGTAGAGGACCTTAAATTCTCTTAAGGTGTGGCTATAGAGCCCACTGAAAGTGAGGACACGTAGCCTTCTAAAGTCGGTGACGTGTCACCCTTTGAAGGTGAGGGCGTCCAGCCCACTAAAGGAGAGGGTGTGCAACCCTCTAAAGGCGAGGACGTGCAACCCTCTAAAGGTGAGGACGTGTAGTCCTCTGAAGGCGAGGACATGTAGTCCTCTAAAGGCGAGGGCGTGTAGCCCTCTAAAAGGGAGGACGTGTAGTCCTCTGAAGGTAAGGGCATGTAGCCCTTCGAAGGTGAGGACGTCCAGTCCTCTAAAGGCGAGGGCGTGTAGCCCTCTGAAGTTCAAGACGTGTCACTCTTCGAAGGCGAGGGCGTGCAACCCTCTTAAGGTAAGGACATGCAGTCCTCTGAAGGTGAGGCCGTGTAGCCCTCTGATGGCGAAGGCGTACAGCCCTTTGAAGGCGAGGACATGTAGTCCTCTAAAGGTGAGGACGTATAGTCCTCTGAAGGTGAGGACGTGTAGTCCTCTGAAAGTGAGGACATGTAGTCCTCTGAAGGTGAGGGCGTGTACCCAAGGGTCCACCCTTATGCGAAAGCAAGAGATTGACTCATCGAGAGGTCCGATCATCCCAAATTCAAAATATTGGACATTAGATGTAGGAAATCTATGCAGTTAACATGATTTTTAGGGATGCAAATGCATGCAATCTTTGTCGTGAAATTTGGTTAATGCGGACCTCATATGAAACAATGCAATGCAATGGAAAGTTGTACAATGTTCATGACATTCTTTCCCTATTTTGTGATTTTGATTTTGATTTAATGTTTTTTTTGGAAAACACAAATTGACTGTCCTTTTGAAAGAGGTGATAATTCATGCAACCTTATCCAATCTTTTGCAAATCTCTCCGGGAACTCCCTCAGAGTGTATGTTCTGTTTGATTTAGTCACTTGACCATTTTGGAGTAACGACAATGGAGCTTTTTGATGTTTAATCAATCCATTGAAATGCCAGGGTTTGTCCCCCCTCTTTTTTTTTTTGTTTAAAAACATCGACAGGTGAAAACTTTTGATTTGCCTTGAGGCTCATGCACGATGCCCCTCATTGCCCCAGTGTAGGGCTTTGAGGTACCAATCGTTGTCTTTCATCATGACCTTGTACCAGGGAACCTATGGGGTGAGATCTTCTAATCTGCCCCTAGGTTCGCTTGAGGTTCATGCACGGTGCCCCTCATTGCCCCAGTGTAAGGCTTTGAGGTACCAATTGTTGTCTTGTTTTCACAACCTCGTAGTGAGGAAGAATGAAAGAAGTAGTTGACTCTTGCAAAAAGAATTTTCCAAGGACAATAAATAGTTGAAGGATTTTTTGATGGATTAAGTCGAATGACTCCTATGTAGAAGCAAGATATTTTGATGTTTTGATGATGACAAAGGATCAAGTGTTTCTAAGACAAGAATCCAAGAAAATCAAGATATATGATCAAGTTGATCTCTAGAATCTTAGGAAGAAGTTTCCAAATTGAAAAAGCAAAAGGTTTGGCCAAAGAATTCTATCTAAATCATTTTAAATTGAGATTTACTCTCTGGTAATCGATTACCAGCAGCTGAAAATGTTTATAACAGTCACTAGAAATTCAAAAATTTATAATGTGTAATTGATTACACATGGATGGTAATTGATTACCAGCAGTTTATTGAACGTTTTAATTCAAATTTTAAAGCTTGTAATCAATTACACAGAGGGGATTTTCAGAAAATAATTTCCAAGAGCCACATCTATTCAAATGGTTTATGAATGGCCATTAAAGGTGACTTGGAAACACGAATTTAAAGAGAGTTTTCATTGCCCAAAAAGTTTTATCCTCTTAAAAGATTAAGAGTTTTTCTGAACTGAAATGTCTTATCCTCTTAAAAAGATTCCTTGGTCAACCACTTGCATATTCAATAAGGAATTTGTACAATCTATCTCTTTTAAGAGAGGTTTTTTCTTCTCTTCTTCTTATTTCTGAAAAGGGATTAAGAGACCGTGGGTCTCTTGTTGTAGAGGATTCCTGAACACAAGGGAAGGGTTGTCCCTGTGTGGTTCAGACTTTGTAGAAGGAGTTTTACAAAGAGAGTGGAAAATCTCAAGTGGGTATCTTGAGGACTAGACGTAGGCACGGAAAGTGGCCGAACCAATATAAATCAAGTTTGCATTCCTCTCTCCCCTTAAACTTCTTTTATTTATTGTTATTCATCTTTTGCTTTAAAGAAGTTTATTTTGAATTGTCTTTTGAGTAATTCATGTTAAGGGTGCATTGTTAATCCAAAAAGAGAGAGTGAAAGTTTAATTGGGGAATAGTCTTTGTATCTTAATTCTACCCCCCTTCTTAAGATAACTAAGGCCATTTGTCCAACATCCTATTCTGGATAACTCACTTCTCTCAAACTTTCCAGAATGATAAAATGAGGTCACATGAACGTCTTGAAAATACAGTCAATCAAATGCTTTTTTTTTCTTTTTGAACTTTTTTTTTATTTTGAAACTTATTTGTTTTGAACTTTACTCGTTGTTTTACGGCACCCCCACCAACATGCAAGACGAGTAATTTCTGATTGAACGGTCTTGGAAGTCAGCACTCAGGAGCGCATGTCGCTCAAGCAAACAAACCAATGGCTTGCACCCACATTCCAGTGGAAGCAAAGATGTAATTACGAGAGGATGAGGGACAAAGATGTCAAGTTTATCCATTTTATTTAGCATTGTAACTATGGTTTACAATAATGGCATAAACTTGAAAATCCTGATGAGTCATTAGAGACATCTAACAACAGCTTTCAAAATTGCCCCATGTGTGGCATCTCTTGTCAATGTCAGGATTTACACGCGATCCTCCTCAAATTTCAGCCAGCCCGCATCAATTAGACCTTGCACCTTACGCTTCAGAGCACTACAATGCTCAATGGAATGTCCCGGGGCTTCTCCATGACAAGCACACGCTGCGTTCGAGTCGTATTCTCGGAGAAATGGAGGTTGATGAACCTTGGCTGGGGTTATGGCTACCATTGAATTATCAAGTAGATATGGGAGCAAGTCAGCATAGGACACCAGAATTGGGGTGAATTCTAAGGCTTTTTCGCTGCAAAATTCATTTCTTGGTTGGTGTTTTGGTTTGTGCTAAAGGTGGTGTTCGTCATTGGAAGTGCGGTAGACAGGCTTTGTGGTTGATTTAGGGATGGCCTTTGTGGATAACTGGGTGGTGGGTAAGGAGATGGGTTGTTATTGGCTGAGTAATGACATTGTCGGGTTGGTGGGAAACTTGGCCATATAGGAATGGCAGTCACAACATGGGCTTCTCCTTCATCCTCACCCTCTTCATCTGCCCCAGTTTTCTCATTCGTCCAAGTAGGATGACTAAATTTGCCTCTTTTTGGACCCACATCGATCCTTTCACTGGCGAAGACCAAATCCGCAAAGCTTTGAAGGTGCGTAGCCCACCATTTTTTCATAATAGAATACCGATAATGTGTCTACCATCACGATTATCGTCTCCTTTTCCATCATTGGGGGTACCACTTGGGTTGCCAGATCCCTCCACCTTTGGGCGTATTTTTTGAAAGATCCGTGCCCCCTTTTTGCACATGTTCTATAGTTGTATCCTATCCGAAGCCATTATACTGACACTGCCTTACGAAGGCAACCATTTGGTCCTTCCAAGCATGGACTCAGGAAGGTTCCAAGTTAGTGTACCAGGTAACAGCTACCCCAGTAAGACTTTCTTGGAAGGAATGTATCAGCAATTGCTCATCTTTTACATATGCCTCCTTCTTCCGACAATACATCTTTAGATGGTTCTTGGGGAAAGTAGTCCCCTTGTACTTGTCAAAGTCCAGCACCTTGAACTTGGGAGGGGTGATGATATTTGGTACTAGGAACAACTCTTCTAGGTTAGCGAAGGCATAATCTTCACCTCCTTCAATGGCCTTGAGCCTCTCATCTAGATGATCCAACTTTCTCATTTCTGCCAAAGCACGAGGGTTTTTACTTGTTGTGGAATGCAAGAGGTGTAGTTGTGGGTGATACTGAAGGCCCTCCCAAGTTTTTTGCAGGGGTATATCACCAACTGCTTGCCCTTCAGTGGCATATCCGAGACAAGGCTCGAAGTTAGCTAGATTGTGGTGGGGAATTTCATGTGTCTCCCCCACGGTTTAAGAGACATGTGCATGATCAGTTTGGGGTTGTTGGCTCTCAATGGGTATAAGAGTGGAGTTATTGACATCCTCATTGGGAATGTATGCCACATTGGGTGGTGTATAGCTGGGAGGCAAGCCATATGGTGGGAAGGCATGCTTGTTTTGAATTTGCGCATAATGGGGGCCGCCCGTACTTCCCAAATCTTTGTCTACCATATCTGAGGTTGGATGACTCATTTGGTTGATGCCGGATGGGGATGTCGGGTTCACCTTAGCAACAGCGCTAGTAGCGGCAACTGCAACCGCATTGGCTTCCATTATCTTCTTCATGCTCATCATGGCCTCCATCATTGTGGCCATTTGCTCTTTCATGGCCTCCATGTCGGCCTCCCTCTACTCTTGCACCTCCCCTACTTCACCCATTACTCTAGCTCTAGCACAGGTTCGGTAAGGGCACCGTAAAGCGTGTTCTTTTCTTTTTTATAACAATGATTAAGTTCTTTTTTTTTTTCAAGGAAAGAATGCAATGAGCAATGCAACCAATGAACAACATGGATGTATGCGAATGATGCAAAATTGAAGTATTGCGAATTTTTACGCAGGATATGGGGTTGAATCAATTTAGATTTTCAACATGGTCCATGACATCTTCGTCAAGGTGAAACTGGAAGTAACAGGGACATTGACAGTCCTAAATGTGTTTGGCAGTAGACGAAGCAGCGATGTAACACGATCCATCTTTGGCCCTTATTTTTTGCAAGATGGTTACTTCCATACTTCAACTTGACTCGATGAACCTTTTTGTAAAAGCACGAGCTTGGTTCAACCCCATAACCCAGGGAATGACAATTTTGATCGCCAATACTTCAACAACATTTCATAGGGATGAAAGAGTCGGGAATACGTATGCTATGCATGGAAAATGTAATTATGAGATTGAGATGCCCGAAGAGACGTCCTTTCTTAGTTAACCACGCATTAGGTACCATTGTCAATCATTTTGTTTTGTTGTTTGTGTTTTTTTGTTATTTTAGAAATGGGTTTATGATCCCAACATGGTTGGCTCATGGTACCTAACACATGCAACTAAGAATGCATCATGAATTTTCATGCTTCCCTTTTTTGTTTTCATTTTGTAGAGGAAAATGCAAGGATCATGCATGAGCAAAAATGAAAACAATTGGTATGCAACTTGTAGATCAAAAAATTTTGTTGAATGCATATGCATGATGATGCAATGAATCATGCAAAATGTGGGGCTGGAATGTGATAACGGACAAATGCAGGAACGATATGTTTATTATGATGCCATGAAGAGATGCTTATGTGATGCATGATATGAATGCATTTACGGACACGAGAGCCCGGAAAATCATCTCTTCTTACTTGCGCATTCGGGGACGCAGTTCCCCATGTGTGTAGTTAAGAAGGTGATATGGACCTTCCGGCTTCCCATGACAAAAGACGAGACCCACATACAACGCGTGTGTGACGACATGATGTAGACGCGCAAAAGCATAACACGGGGATGTACACAGCATGGCAATATCCACAAATAATCATACAGCAAAGGCATACATGACATTTAGGTTATACGCATGGCAGTGTTTAAAAGGCACGCAGCGTGTTTGCTTTGTGCCCCTATTTTAGGGACCTATAGGATAATATCTAGGGGTCTCTAATAACTACTCCCAACGATCCATATCACACATGGCTGTTTTCTAGAGGTATCATCACTCAAGATAATAATATTGCGGCGGTATAGAATACCAGCGACAACACATTATAAAGAGAGAAAGCTCTAGACGAGGTTTCACTATTATCAAGCAAGTCGGAGACCTAACATGACCATAGATTCACCTCCACTCCTTAGAGTCCCATGAACCCGGGTATAGGGCCCCTTTTTTTACTCAAACCCGTGGGTGCTTAGAATGCAGTGTAAAAATGTGGAAAAGACATCATTTATTATATTTACAAAGTTCAAAAAAATGCACACACAAAGTTTCACACTTCCACACTTTCCTAAAATAGGCCTAACTCACAAAAACAGTCCCCAGTGGAGTCGCCAACTGTCGCAACCTACCCTTTTGCGGGCGAGCGAGGCGAGGCTCATGGGTGCATCTTCCAAAGGAGGAAAATGCGCGGAGTCGCCACCAACGTTTATTTGTGGAAAACGTCAGAAAAGCCGAAGGAAAACCGGTCATGAAGAATATTCCAGATTCGGGAGTTGTATTTACGTTTGAGGAAGGTACTAGCACCTCTCACGTTTGTCCCAAAGGACAACAGCCATAATTTTAGAATTGTGTGAAATTGTGTACCTAAACTTTTATTTCTTTTTATTTTTGAGGTCGACAAAAGCGGGGCTCTTGCTCCTACGTACCCTCCATCGAAGAGGAAATCAGACCTACGTAGTTCTTTCAGAAGCGTGAATCAAGCGATTCTTTTTACTTGGAAGGAGGTCCTTTTAAGGCGTTGGACCTTAAAATGACCCATTTTTACTTGGTGAGAAAAACTGAGGTATCGAACCTTAAAATCCTTTTTAGTGATTTTTTTGTGGACGAGCTTGACTTTGCGAGTTGATTTTAGCCTTAGTTTCACTTTAGTTATTAGTCAATTCAATTAAGAAAGAGAAATTCGAAAGACAAACGTCCGATTGATTTTTTTGTTTTATTTTACTAAAAGATATTTTTTGATTATTATATTATTATTTTACCTCTTTTTGGTTTCCAACGTGGTTACGGCATGATCGAACGGTCGGATTTCATTTTAACAAAAATTAATGGATATTACAAATCAAATGATCGGTGGAAATTTATTTTATTTTTTGATTAGGCGAGAAAATGACTTAAGTGAATGACTAAAGCACGTCAAAAGGGGGTACGGAAAGTAAATGAAACGAGAATAAAAGTACGCGAAACAAATGGGGACCACCAAGGGTACATAGAATGAATTGAAAAGTTCAATTTCGGGAACTTACCGGTTGAAGACCGAAGAACGACGAACGACGAAGAACGGTTGAGAATCTTCACGAAATCACCCACGGAAATGTTACGGAAGCACCTCGGCTTGGATTTTCTTCACGGAAACAATTTTCCTCACTAATTTTAAGTGATTACGAAGTACCAGAAGGGCTGAACCCCTTTTCTCCTCCACTCCTCCCCCTATTTATAGGAAAATAGGGGAGGAGCTTGCCACCCAGCTTGCCCAGGCGAGCCAGGTTGCTTCCTCAAGAAGCAACCGCCTTCTGGACGAACATCCTGGAAGGCCCAAGTGGGCTGGTTCCTATTTGCACCCCTTTTTTTTTACTAAATACACCCCCTTGCTTTTTTTGGTGATTCTTTTTCCGTAACGTTACGAAACTTTACGAATTTCGTAACGATACTTGTTTTCTTTCTGTAAGGTTACGGAACCTTACGGGTCATGTAATTACTCCTTTTTTAGCTTTCGGAATGTTACGGAAACTCACAGATTGTGTAACAATACTTCCTTTTGATTTCCGGCATGTTACGGAATTTCACGTATTGCGTAACAATGCTTCCTTTTGATTTCCGGCATGTCTCGGAACTTCACGTATTGTGCAACAAAGGGTGCCAAGTACCTCGAAGCGGTCAACCAAAGGTTGCATGCCATCAAACAATAGTCCCCGGATGAAATTAGGGTATGACAGTGCGTTAGCCCTAAATTGATGTTTGTGTTGGAAACAATTGTATGCCATTGTTACTTGGTCAGCCTTTAAATTGACACTTCCTTGTAAATTAACTTTCCAAACGTTTATCCTCGCAGGAAATGGCTCCGAAAAAGCTTTCCACGAAGAGGTCTAGGAGAGATGCCGCGGCGGAAGGGTTCAGTGCCACCCCCGAGTTTGATAGCCACCGTTTCCGGAGCGCCGAGCACCAGCAGCGCTTCGAGGCCATCAAAGCATGGCCGTTCAACAGAGAAAGGCACATCCAGCTCAGGGAGGATGAGTATACAGATTTTCAGGAGGAGATAGCTCACAGGCATTGGACGTCGCTGGTGACTCCCATGGCTAAGTTTGACCCTGAGGTAGTCCTGGAGTTTTATGCTAATGCTTGGCCCACAGAGGAGGGAGTGCGAGATGTGCGTTCATGGGTAAGGGGTCAGTGGATTCCCTTTGACGCAGATGCCCTCAGCCAGTTCTTGGGTGATCTGCTAGTGTTGGAGGAAGGCCAGCAGTGCGAGTTCAGCCAGAGGAGGAACAGGGCCGACGGGTTCGACGAGGAGGCCATTGCCCAGCTGTTATGCACACTGGGGCAGGATTTCGCCCGGACCGCTGCAAGGAGGCGGGTGCGGATCATGCACACCAGCATGACCACTTTGACCCAGACGTGGATGACATTGCTGCTCAGCAATGTCTTGCCTAGCGATCAAAACTCCGATCTCCCTCTGGCGAAGTGCCAATTGGTGTATGCCATCTTGACACGGATGAGTGTCCATGTGGCCCAGGTGATTGTTGACGCCATCTATTTGTTTGCAGGTATGCCACCCACCAAGCACCCTCTAGACCCGGATAAGTCTAGCAGGGCCCTGGGATTTCCAGCATTGATCACGGGCCTCTGCCAGTCGTTCGGGGTTCCCGTCACCCCCACTAAGGTGATCCGACCGCCGATCACCAAGGCCTTCATCGAGAAGTATTGCACGCCTAGGCAGGCGCAGGGTGATGCACCTCAGGCCGCAGACGCACCGCCACCACCTCATCAGGCCGATCCCGCTGGATCACTAGGCATGGAGCGTTATCTATACACTTGGTTCGCCAGCAGGCGGCCAACCACCGGGGGCAGGTGCAGATACATGAGTGTCTCTACCGGTTCAGCCTCAGTCAACAGGGGCAGGGTTTCGCTCCTTTTGCATGCCCTACTCCATAGCAGTTTGGGGCTGAGGTCGCATGGCCCAGAGATTAACCCGAGGCCCAGGCAGGGGAGGAGCCCGCAGGATCCCCTGGTGAGGCAGAGAGGTTCGTATGGATGAAGAAATGACGGACTTGCTTGGTTTCTTGGGAGGAAGCGGAGCCACGTGACCGAGGTCACCACACTTTTGTTATTGACATTACTATTTTATGTTATTGTCTATATTGCTATTGACATTACTGTTTTCTATTATTGTCTATATGGTTATTAACATTACTATTATTATTTTTTTGTTTATGTTAGAAATTTTTGGCGTTATGGCTCTCAATTATTTCGTCACCGTTTTTGCTACTTGCCATGTCGTACATTCTTTTCGTTTACCTTGTGGTTAGGCGTAAGTAGGTAGTGTGCGCCCTTGTCCGCACGATCTTTTTAAAGAGAAAAAGAAAAAAAGGGAGAGAAAATGAATAAATGATAATAACTTAAAAAGGAAAGGAAAAAAGAAAAGAAAAAAAGAGCAAGCAAGAAAAGAAAAAGAAAGAAGAAAAAAATAATAATAAAAAGTTGTCTAGCTAAAAAACAACATGCTAGTGAAAGGAGATAACTTCCAACTTTTCTTTGAAAAAATTCATTGATCATAACCAGTTTTTGAAAAAAAATGTGTATACACCTGAAGGGTGAATGCTGTGAAAGTTTTCCCGAACGCCCAAAAATGGACTCGGATGAATGCACAAATTGATAAAAGAGCATATTTTGGGAACACTGGGTTGACTAAAGTAGAGAAAATGAATCATGAGCCCTAGCATCACATAACCAAATTTTTTTTTCGACACTTGAGTGTCCCCATAGATCCATGCATGACTAGTTTTGCATAAAATTTCCAAATCATCATTGTTGCATTTTTGTCATGGAAATAATGTGGGACATCCCCTTTATCCCTGAACCAAACAAAACCCTAACATTTGTCATGTCCAGCCATTCTACAAGCCTTGAGCCCAAATCCCAACTTACCATAAACCTTGACCGAGGGTGAGAATGTCAATCCTTGCTCTTGGAAGAAAACAAAGAGAAAATTCCCAATCAAAGATTGAGAGAAAGCAAAAAGAAAGAAAAATTCCTGATCAAAGATCGGAAGAAAATAGAAGAAATATGCAGAAAGGTCTTTGGACCAGACAATATCTGAACAATACAGAATTGTCACCAAGTAAACAAGAAAAGAAAGGGAACCACGACCTAAAGTGGTCCTCTCCCTTTGATTGCCAACCAAAATCCTGTGCATCGGTGACTTGTTCACCTCACACTAAACAAAAACAGAAAAGGAAAAGGCCAAGAACACTCAAAGCCAAATTTCCCACAAGAAACAAACCATTCCCAAGAAAAAGTCCTATTGATCCATGATCACGCATGTAATATTTGACTTGATAGGAAATGATTTGCAAAATCGAGTCATCACACATCTATGGTTCGGAATAAGGATGAAACACTTACCCGTGTGAGATTGATACACTTTGAGTGATTTTCTTCTATTTTTGTTGGACCCAGTGTTTCCTCTAAATGGTCATTTAGAAACGAAATGCTAACATCCAAAATCTCATTTATGGTTATGAGAAAATTTCATCAGCATACTCTCCTTCCCTAATAGACACATTGTTTTTCATCCAAAAAGCATATGTTGCTCTGATCAGTTGGAAGTTTTGTCTCTTTACTAAAGCATGTTCGCATTTTAGTGAAGAAAACACCGAGACTATTTTAGTCTAAAAAATTATCCAGAACTACGTAGGTCTAAGTTCCTCATGAAAGATACGTAGGAGCAAGAGCATCGCTGTTGTCGGCCGCCCCACAATCTCTGTCATACTGACCCTGAGGTCATGTGGCATGCAGAGACAAATTATAGTCACTCCGCACACCTTTTCTCCATTCGGAGACAATCGTGTCCAATGGCACGCAGAGACAAATTATGGTCATTCTGCGGCCTTTTGTCATCCAGAGGCGGCGAGCCCGATGACATGTGAAGATAAATTATGGTCATTCCGCACACCTTTTCTCCATTCGGAGACAATCGTGTCTGATGGCACGCAGAGACAAATTCTGGTCATTCTGCGCCTTTTGTCATCCAGAGGAGGCGAGCCCGATGACATGCGGAGACAAATTATGGTCATTCCGCACACCTTTTCGCCATTCAAACACAATCGTGTCCAATGACACACATAGACAAATTATGGTCATTATGCGCCCTTTTTTTATCCAGAGGTGGCGAGCCCGATGACATGCAGAGACAAATTGTGGTTATTCCGCACACCTTTTTGCCATTTGGAGACAATCGTGTTCGATGGCACGCATAGACAAATTATGGTCATTTTGTGCCCTTTTGTCATCTAGAGGCGATGAGCCCGATAACATGCGGAGACAAATTATGGTCATTCCGCACACCTTTCTGCCATTCGGAGACAATCCTGTTCGATGGCATGCAGAGACAAATTATGGTCATTCTGTGCCCTTTTGTCATCCAGAGGCGGTGAGCCCGATGACATGCAGAGACAAATTATGGTCATTCCGCACACCTTTTCGCCATTCGGAGACAATCGTGTCCGATGGCACGCAGAGACAAATTATGATCATTCTGTGCGTTTTGTCATCCAGAGGCGGTGAGCCCGATGACATGCGAAGACAAATTATGGTCATTCTGCACACATTTTCGTCATTCGGAGACAATCATGTCCGATGGCACGCAGAGACAAATTATGGTCATTCCGCACACCTTTTCGCCATTTGGAGACAATCGTGTCCAATGGCACGCAGAGACAAATTATGGTCATTCTGCGCCTTTTGTCATCCAGAGGCGGTGAGCCCGATGACATGCGGAGACAAATTATGGTCATTCTGCACACCTTTTCGCCATTCGAAGACAATCGTGTCCGATGGCACGCAGAGACAAATTATGGTCATTCTGCGCCTTTTGTCATCCAGAGGCGGCGAGCCCGATGACATGCAGAGACAAATTATGGTCATTCCGCACACCTTTTGCCATCCAGATACGATCGTGTCCGATGGCACGCAGAGACAAATTATGGTCATTCTACGCCTTTTGTGATCGAGAGACGGTGAGCCCGATGTCATGTGGAGACAAATTATGGTCATTCCGCACCTTTTGTCATCTAGAGGCGGCGAGCCCGATGATATGCGGAGACAAATTGTGGTCATTCTGCACACATTTTCGCCATTCGGAGACAATCGTGTCTGATGGCACACAAAGACAAATTATGGTCATTTCGCACACCTTTTCGCCATTCGTAGACAATCGTATCCGATGGAACGCAGAGACAAATTATGGTCATTCTGTGCCTTTTGTCAGCCAGAGGCGGTGAGCCCGATGACATGCGGAGACATATTGTGGTCATTCTGCACACATTTTCGCCATTCGGAGAGAATCGTGTCCGATGGCACACAGAGACAAATTATGGTCATTCCGCACACCTTTTCGCCATTTGGAGACAATCGTGTCCGATGGCACACAGAGACAAATTATGGTCATTTTGCGCCTTTTGTCATCCAGAGGCGGCGAGGCTGATGACATGCGGAGACAAATTATGGTCATTCTGCACACCTTTTGCCATCCAGATACGATCGTGCCCGATGGCACGCAAAGACAAATTATGGTCATTTTGTGACTTTTGTCATCCAGAGGCGGTGAGCCTGATGACATGCAGAAACAAATTATGGTCATCCCACACCTTTTGTCATCCAGAGGCGGTGAGCCCGATGACATGCGGAGACAAATTATGGTCATTCCGCACACCTTTTCGCCATTTGGAGACAATCGTGTCTGATGGCACGCAGAGATAATTTATGATCATTCTGCGCCTTGTGTCAATCGAGAGAAACGAATTCGGCAGTATCAGGATGATGTTGGTCGTTCGGTGCTGATCATTTTCAAGATTTTTGCAGGTACCGCTGATGGGGAGATTGACCGGTCGAATGGTGTTCCGCTCGAACGAAATTAGTGTCATATCTTTACTTGCCTTTTATTTCCAATTAAAGACAAGTAAAGAGGGGCAACTATCATACCCTAATTTCATTCGGGGATCATCTATTTGTTGGGGTGCGACCCTTGCCTGACCACTTCGAGGTACTTGACACCCATCGTTAGGCAATCTGTGAAGTTCCGCGACATGTCGAGAGTTGAAAGAATGTGTTAAGGCGCAATCCGTAAAGTTCTATGACATTCCAGAAGCCAAAGAAGGGATGATTGCGTAATCCGTAAGGTTTCGTGACATTACGGAAAGAAAAAAAGTATCGTTACATAATCCGTAAAGTTTCGTAATGTTACGAAAAAAGAATCAGCAAAAAAAAGGATATGGGGTGTATTTAGTAAACAGGGGGGTACAAATAGCAATCAGGCCCACTTGGGCCTTCTAGGATCTTCCAACAGAAGGCGGTGCCTTCTGGTGGAAGCATCCCAGCTTGCCTGGGCGAGCTGGGCGGCAACCACCACCCTCTTCCCCCCTATAAATAGGGGGAGGAGGGCAGAACAAAAATGTTCAACCCTCCTGGTATCTGAGAATCACTTAAAATTAATGAGAAAAATTGTTTCCGTGAAGAAAATCCAAGCTGAGGCGCTTCTGTAACGCTTCCGAGACATTTTCGTGGGCGATTTCGCGAAAGTTTTCCACCGTTCTGCATAGTTCTTCGGTCTTCAATCGGTAAGTTCCCGAAATCGAACTTTTCAATTCATTCTATGTACCCTTAGAGGTCCCCATTTGTTTCTCATGCTTTTATTTTTATTTCATTTACTTTCCATACCCCCTTTTGACGTGCTTTAGTCATTTATTTAAGTCGTTTTCTCGCCTAATCAAAAATAAAATAAATTTCCACAGTTCATTTGAATTGTAACATCTTTTAATTTCTGTTAAAATGAAAACCGACCGTTCTGTCATGCCGTAACCACGTTTAAAACCAAAAAGAGGCAAAATAATAATATAATAATAAAAAAATATCTTTTAATAAAATAATCGAAAAAATCAATCGGACGTTTTTCTTTGGGATTTTTCTTTCTTAATCGAATTGACTAATAACCAAAGTGAAACTAAGGCTAAAATCAATTCATAAATCAAACTTTTGTCATCACCTAAAAAGCCATTTTTAAGGCCAACGCCTTGAAATGGTCTTTTCCGCTTTTATTGGTTAAACATGGATTTCTAAAGCCTAAAATCAACACGTAGCTTTGTTACTTCTTTCAAAAAAACAAGAGATCATTAATGGTCCAATGCCTTAATGTTTTCTCTCCTTTCAAAAGAATCGAAAGATTGTTTAATGGTCCAACGCCTTAAATGACCTTTCATTCAATCAAAATATATCTTACAAAAAAGGATAAAAATAATTTAACCAACGTTTAGTTCTCAAAGAACTACGTAGGTCTGATTTCCTTACCACAATTGAGGAATACGTAGGAGCAAGGGAAACACCCTTGTCAACCATGAAAAGATAAAAAAAAATATAAAAGGCATAAAAAGCGTAAAAAAGGGAAGATAACACAAATTGAAGTCATATTCACACACTTGATTAAAGGCTGCCGTCCCTTGTGACGGACGCGTGGGGTGCTAATACCTTCCCCGTGCGTAAATACAGCTCCCGATCCTTTCACTTAAAGTTCGTAGACCACGTCTTTTTCCGACGTTTTCCTCAAATATACGTTGGTGGCGACTCTGCGCATTTTCCTTTCTTGGAAGATGCTTTCGTGAGTCACGCGTCGCCCTCCCGCCGAAGGGTAGGTTGCGACAATATGCTAGATATTCCAATAAAGGGAGAAAGAAAATGGTTATCAAATCGGGTGATTGGGTTTGGATTCACTTGCGGAAGAATAGGTTTACTTCCAAAAGGAAATCTAAACTTCAAAAAAGTGAGATGGTCCTTTTTAAGTTTTAAAGCGCATCAACTATAATGCATATAAACTTGCTTTACCACTTTACTATGGTGTGAGCAACACTTTTAATGATACTGACTTGACTCTTTGTGATGTAGGTACCTTTGACATCAATTCAAGGGCGAATTCTTCCCAAGAAGGAGGGTATGATAGAGGACTATCCAAGGAGGAAGAGTTATGCTTAGGTGGGCTTAACATGGATGGACCAATCACTTGAGCAAGGAGTAAGAAATTTCAAGAAGAGCTTGGCGAAAGACTAAATTCTCTCATGGAGGAAAGAGAAGAAGAAGTAAAACTCGTTTATTTTAGCCAACTTTTAGAATAAGATTTATTTTCATTTTTAATTATGTTTTTGCAGGTCTATTTTTGGACTTGTAATGGGTTGCAACCTTTTTTTTTTATTTTTTTTGTCTTTTAATTATTAGATTAGTTATTGGACCTTGGGCCTAATTTAGGATTATTAGTATGAGTTATAAATTGGGCCTTTGGTGACTGATCCGCCACCCTATATAAAATTATAAATAGGAAAAATAGTCAAATTCGTCCATAAAAGTATGAAGGGTTTATAAATTGATCTTGAAAGATGAAAAATTCAAATTGAATCTCTAAATGTGCAAAAAGTGTAACAAATTAGTCATGCAGATAATTTAATCACAAATTAGTCCATAAACTTTACAACTTATCAAATTGGTCCTTCAACATTATAACTTAATGACAAATTGGTCTCACAAACATAATGGTAGGCAGGACTAATTTGTTGTATTTTTTGCACATTCAGAGACTAAATTTTATTTCCATCTTTCAAGGACTAATTTGCCATTGCATCACACTTTTGATAACAAATTTGGCTATTTACCATTATAATATTAGGTTAAATTAGTTTTGGGTAAATACTCACTTTCATCCTTGAATTTGTAAGATGCTAACACTTGGATTCTTGTAAGATGGAAAAATAATATTTTATCCCTGAATTTTTAAAAAGTACAACAAATTTGTACACCATCAATTTTCTTTGTTAACCCAAACAATAGTTGTGCATCCAGCTTCTGCATCAGCTCTGTGCTTGGCTTTCTTTTTAAGTTTGATTTTCCAAGTTGCTTCGTACTTGGCCCTGTCAGCTTATTGCAATCTATGAAGGTGTTGGACGCAGTGGCAGAAGATAATGGGTAGCTTCAATAGACACTCCATGAAGTTGTCATTAGGGTTCTTCACGAAATAAACATTTGCATCATCAAAGTGGTAAACTTTGGTTGGACACAATACCTGAATGGAATCCCTTTGCTGGTAAGTAGGTACATTGCAGAGTTGGAAGGGATGGCTCCCATGGTGTCATACCACATCGTCTAATTCCACAAGGTCCTAGCATCATCTGCATCAAACTTTTTGATGAGCTTTTGGCCTCGGAGTAGGGTCTTGCCATCCTAAGAGTAGTTAATCATGTGAATCTTCTATTTTCTATTAGGCATGTTGTCATACCCTAATTTCGTCCGGGGACCTTTGCTTGATGACATGCGACCTTTCTTTGGTCCTTGTGAGGTGCTTGGCACCCATCATTAGGCAATTTGTGAAATTCCAGGACATGCCGGAAAACCAAAAAATATATTGATGCACAATCCGTAAGTTTTCGTGACACACCGGAAATCAAATGGAAGCATCGTTGCATAATTAAGTGAGATTCCGTAACATTCCGTAAGTCAAAAAGGGGATGATTATGTAATCCGCAAGGTTCCGTAACATTATGGAAAGAAAACAAGTATCGTTACGAAATTCATAAGTTTCCGTAACTTTACGAAAAAAGAATCACCAAAAAAAAGCAGAGGGGGTGTACTTAGTAAAAATGGGGGTGCAAATAGCACCCAGGCCCACTTGGGCCCTCCAGAATATTCCTCCAGAAGGCTGTTGCTTCTGGAGGAAGCAACCTGGCTCGCCTGGGTGAGCTGAGCTCGCCTGGGCGAGCTGGGCGACAACCACCTCCCCTATTTTGCTATAAATAGGGGAGGAAGTGAGAAGGAAAAGGGTTCAGCCCCTTAGGCACTTCTCTCTCTTTCGAATTTGCTTGGAAAAATTGTTTCCGTGAAGAAAATCTAAGCCGAGGCGCTTCCGAAACGTTTCCGTAACGTTTTCCGTGAGGAATTTCGCGAAGGTTTTCGACCATTCTTCGACGTTCATCATTCGTTCTTCATTGTTCTTCGATCTTCAACGGGTAAGTACCTCGAACCAAGCTTTTCGATTCATTCTATGTACCCGTAGTGGTGCACATTGTGTTTCGTGCATTTTTATTCTCGTTTTGTTTAGTTTTTATACCCCCTGTTGACGTGCTTAAGCCATTTTACTTAAGTCATTTCTCACTTAACTTAAAAATAAAATCAATTTCCACCGAACGTTTGAATTGTATTATCCGTTAACTTCGGTTAAAATAAATTCCGACCGTTCGGTCGTGCCGTAACCACGTTGGAAATCAAAAAAGAGGTAAAAAATAATATAATAATAAAAAAACATCTTTTAGCAAAATAAAGCGGAAAATCAATCGGATGTTTTCTCTTTGGGATTTCTCATTCTTAATCGAATTGATTAATAACTAAAGTGAAACTAAGGCTAAAATCAACTCGCCAAGTCAAGCTCGTCCATAAAAATAGGCTTTTTAAGTTTGTCATTTCAATTTCTCACTAAGTAAAATGGATCATTTTTAAGGTCCAACGCCTTAAAATGATTACCTCTTAAGTAAAAAAGAATCACTTGATAAGAAAGAACTACGTAGGTCTGATTTCCTCATCGCAAATTGAGGAATACGTAGGAGCAAAGGGAAACACCCTTGTCGACCACAAAAAAGGAAAAATATAAAAAGGGTATAAAGGATATAAGGACATAAAAGGGACCGTAAAAATCAAAGTCATGTTTGCACATTCGATTAAAGGCTGCCGTCCCTTGGGATGGACGTGTGGGGTGCTAATACCTTCCCCGTGCGTAAATACAACTCCCGAACCTTTCACTTAAAAGTTCGTAGATCGCGTCTTTTCCAGTTTTTCCGACGTTTTCCTCAAATAAACGTTGGTGGCGATTCCGCGCGTATTCCTTTCGTGGAACACGCATCCCGCGAGTCACGCGTCGCCCTCCCGCCGAAGGGTAGGTTGCGACAGTTGGCGACTCCACTGGGGACATTTTTTTAGAGAGTTAGGCCATTTAATCTTGTGCAAATGCTTTACCATGACTTACTCCTTTGTTGGTTTCCCTACATTATGTTCTTGTGTATATAAACTCTTTGTTGCTTCTAGTGCGTTTTAAAATGTATGCATGAGGTAAATATTTATTCATTTGATGCACACAAACACCAACACTATTTGCACACACTGTGAGTGAAAAAGGGCCCTATACCCGGGTTCGTGGGAACATAAGGAGTGGAGGTGAATCTGTGATCATGCTAGGTCTCCGACTTGCTTGATTACAGTGAACCCTCATCTAGAGCTTTTCTCTTTGAAAACTTATTGTTGCTAGTAGTCCCTACTGGTACAATATGTTCTTCAAAGAGGATAATACCTCTAGAAACCATCAAGAGAGATATGACTACCTTAGAGGGGTTATCGCTAAGTGCCTAGTTAGTTCTCTCCCTTATAGGTCCCTTAAATAGGGGCACGGAGCAAACACGCTGCGTGCCATTTTTTCACACTGCCATGCATAAGTATCATATACCCTTTTGCTTATGTTCAGTGAATATTGTCATACTGTGTACATTCCCGCATTGTGTCTTTTGCATAGGCATTGCATATGGGTTCTGTCTTGATCCCTTCTGTAAACAAACCAACGGAGGGTCCGTGTCGCCTTCTTAAAAACGTACGTTGGGGAACTTTGCTACCCCTAGGCGTTGTGTCTAAGAAGGGGACGAATTCCCCGAACCCCCCGCATTCCTAGATTGCATCTGTGTTATATGCATTCCTTCATGCATTCATCCATTCCACCCATGAGATATCGGAGTTTTGATTTGCACCAGCTTTTGTCTCACTTTAGCAAGCATGGGAACAAATCAAACCGGCAAGAGGTTCTACCAAGTCAAGGTTAAAAGCTTAGATACCACCAGCATCAAGGAATTAGGGCGGTTGATGGAACCTCTCCAAATGCAAGCTTTCCGCAAGACTTACGGAAAAATCTTAGAGTTGACCTTAGCAGAGGTATCCATAGAAGCCATTGCATCACTCACCCAATACTACGACCAGCCTTTGAGATGCTTCACATTCGGAGACTTCCGATTAGTATCAACCATTGAAGAATTTGAGGAAATTCTAGGATGTCCTCTCGGGGGAAGAAAACCATATCTTTCATCTGGGTGTCTCCCCTCTTTGAGCAGAATTGCAACTGTGGTCAAGGATTCAGCAAGAGGTTTGGACCGCATAAAACAGACTCGGAACGGCATAGCGGGCCTACCACGGGGGTACCTAGAAGACAAGGCGAGGGGTATGGCCAATCGAGGAGATTGGGTCCCATTTATGGATGTGTTAGCTTTGCTAATTTTTGGGGTCGTCCTCTTTCCAAACGTGGATGGTTTGGTGGACCTAGCAGCAATCGATGCTTTCCTTGCCTACCACCATAGCAAGGAAAGTCCGGTGGTAGCTGTCTTGGCAGATCTATTTGACACATTTGACCGAAGGTGCAAAAAGAGTAGCGCACGGATCATCTGTTGCTTGCCCGCCCTCTGTGTTTGGTTGGTTTCGCACTTGTTCCAACAAGACACAAGACATCCATGTCCGCTCCTGAGCCATCGCTCGTGTACTGAAAAGAGGAGAATAGATTGGGACCAGCTTTTGGCCGGGATAGGAGGTAGAACAATCAGTTGGTTCCCCCGATGGAAGGAAGGAAAAGAAGGAGTCCTTTTCTCATGTGGAGGATACCCAAACATTCCGCTGGTAGGAACGAGGGGTTGTATTAACTACAATCCTGCGCTCGCTATAAGATAACTAGGGTACCCCATGAGGGGAGCACCGACGGAAGAAAGCATGTCTCCTTTCCTTGTGAGGGATTTCGGCGCACAAAATTCCAAGACTATACAAAGAATCCATAAGGCATGGGAAACCCCGTTAAGGAAAGATCAAGAACTTAGAGGCATTCGTAATGGCATCATTGGTGGCTACCATGAATGGCTGAAAGTTCATATACGAGGTTTAGATTGGCTCGCCAATTTAAAAGTCGTCAGCGAAGAGAGTTTTGAAACACCGGAAGAGGACGAAGAAGTCCAAGCTCTCAAAAGCGAGTTAGGAAAGGCGAAAATTGCCAAGGAGAAGTTCAAGTTGGCCGCAACACACATTCGGAAGGAGTGTGCCTGGTTATGGGAAGAGAATGCAATTACCGCAAGAGCCCTTGAACAAGAGACCAAGAGGGCTCGCAAGGAAGAGTATGGCCGGAATAAATTTCGCGGAGCTCTATGGGGTAGCAATAGTGAACTCAAGCTGCAAAGGGAAGAGAGGGACTAGTCGCGAGCACATAGCATGGTTCTGAAAGAGGAGTTAGTTGCTTGTTCAAGGTCCAAAAGAAGCTTGTCTCAGTGTTTATGCGAGACGGAGACCAACATGCTAGCTATCATCGCCAAGTACCAAGAAGAGTTAGGTCTAGCCACGGCCCACGAGCATGGAATCGCGGACGAGTATGCTCAAGTATACGCGGAAAAAGAGGCTAGAGGAAGGGTGATCGACTCTTTACACCAAGAGGCAACCATGTGGATGGATCGGTTTGCTCTTACCTTGAACGGGAGTCAAGAACTTCCCCGCTTGTTAGCCAAGGCCAAGGCGATGGCAGACACCTACTCCGCCCCTGAAGAGATTCATGGGCTTCTCGGCTATTGTCAGCATATGATAGACTTAATGGCCCACATAATTAGAAATCGTTAGGAAACTTGTATGGTCTCTCAGACCTTGACTAGATACGACTTTCTTTTTGAAATAAAATGAGTTGGTCCCATGTTTCTACTCCAAAAAGCTTGTGCAAATCAAATCACTCCTACATTTCATCTCTAGCATGCATTTTTTCTTTACCCACTCCTCACGTTTGGTTTTTTAGGGAAAAACACCATAACTAAACGTGCCACAAGGCATCCCTATCGCACCAGATCCAAATCTAGAACGATGGGTGATCAAGAGGAGACGCAGGAACAGATGAAAGCCGACATGTCGGCTCTGAAAGAACAAATGGCCTCCATGATGGAGGCCATGTTAAGTATGAAGCAGCTCGTAGAGAAGAACGCGGCCACCGCTGCCGCTGTCAGTTCGGCTGCCGAAGCAGACCCGACTCTCTTGGCAACTGCGCACCATCCTCCCTCAAACATAGTAGGACGGGGAAGGGACACACTGGGGCACGATGGCAGCCCTCACCTGGGATACAACCGAGCGGCTTACCCTTATGGATTGCCGCCCAACTACTCACCACCCGTCTTGCAAGAAGATACGGGCCACATTGCTTCTCTTGTCCCTGAAAGAGAGCCTCCTCAACAGCCCGACGAAGTCCACAAAGACCCTCAAGACTATGCTCGAAGGGATGTCGAGTTCTATCCCCCGATCCCCGAAAGGCCGGCACCAGGCACGTTGCCTCAACCCAACATCGCGGCACCACCATTAGTTTTGTCCACGGAAGGACCGCCCCCAGCAACTGAAGAAAGGAGGAAGCTCGATCTCCTTGAGGAAAGATTGAGGGCCGTGGAAGGATTTGGGGACTATCTGTTCGCAGACATGACGGATCTTTGCTTAGTACCCGATGTTGTTATTCCCCCGAAGTTCAAAGTGCCGGACTTCGACAAGTATAAAGGGACGACTTGTCCCAAAAACCATCTCAAGATGTACTGTCGTAAGATGGGCGCCCACTCTAAGGATGAAAAGCTATTAATACACTTCTTTCAAGATAGCTTGGCCGGAGCCGTGGTAGTGTGGTACACTAATTTGGAAGCTTCCCGTATCCGTACTTGGAAGGATCTGATTACTGCCTTCCTAAGGCAGTATCAGTACAATTCTGATATGGCTCCCGACCGCACTCAACTGCAGAATATGTTCAAGAAAGAGGGTGAAACCTTTAAAGAATATGCGCAGCGGTGGAGGGATTTGGCGGCACAAGTAGCTCCTCCCATGGTTGAGAGAGAGATGATCACCATGATGGTAGACACTCTGCCAGTGTTCTACTATGAGAAGTTAGTAGGTTACATGCCGTCCAGCTTTGCGGATCTAGTATTTGCCGGGGAAAGAATCGAGGTAGGATTGAAAAGAGGAAAGTTTGATTACGTTTCCTCCACGAGTGCGAATGCCAAAAGAATCGGGGCAACAGGGGAAAAAAGGAAGGAAGGAGATGCCCATGCCGTCTCTTCAACACCCGCGTGGGTCAAACCCCAGCAAACACCTCATGGTACCCATCAGTACGCGCAACATCACCCGAGCTTCTCGGCTCATACCGGGAACGCCTCTAGTTCAACACCCGTGCAGCCTAAGGCACCCACCCAGAGGGAAGCTCCCCAAGTTCCAACTCCGAACACGACTCGCCCGGCCGGTAATTCCAACACGACAAGGAACTTCCCTCCGAGGCCATTTCTGGAATTCACCCCACTCCCAATGACGTACGAAGACCTTTTGCCATCCCTCATCGCCAATCATTTGGTCGTGGTAACTCCCGGAAGGGTCCTCGAACCCCCTTTCCCGAAGTGGTATGATCCTAACGCAACTTGCAAGTACCATGGGGGTGTCCTGGGACATTCCGTTGAAAAATGCTTGGCCCTTAAATACAAGGTCCAACATTTGATGGTTGCTGGATGGCTGACCTTCCAAGAGGATTGGCCCAATGTGAGAACCAACCCGCTCGCCAATCATGGAGGGGGAACAATTAACGCCGTTGAGTCCGATAGACCGCGCGAGTCTAAACCTTTAAGGGATATGGCAACCACTAGGAGGTTTATCTTTGAGGCCCTACAAAAGGGAGGTGTGATTCCCCATAGTGGGTGTAAGGAGGATTCCTGTTTGCTGCATTCCGGCGAGCTGCATGACATGGAGACGTGTTTGGGAGTAGAGGAATTGTTACAGCGGATGGTAGATCAAGGTCGACTGGAAGTCGGCAGTGAAGGAAAAGAAGAGCAGCATATATGCATGCAGTCCACGGATGGGAGCAATGTTGCGAAGCCCAAACCCTTGGTGATATACTTCACTAAAAGCGCAGCTTCGCAAAAGCCCGGACACCCCTTAGCAGCCAAACCTGTTCCCTTCCCATACCAAAGTAGCCACGCAGTACCATGGAGATATACACCTCCGAGAGAGAAGGAAGAAGAAGCCACCGACGTCGGCTCATTGTCAGCTAAAGTAACAAATATCACGGGACTGAGTGGTGTGACCCGTAGTGGCCGTGTGTTTGCACCTCCGGACCTACCAGTCCAACCCGCGGACATCAAAGGGAAAGGAAAAGTGGTGGAGGAACAAGATGGCGAAGCACCCCACACTTCGAATAAAGACATTCCGGCAAAGGGCCTCCCGGAGAAAAATGATGGTAAAAAGGAGGTGTCACTAGAGGAAGCCAGCGAGTTCCTCCGTATAATTCAGCAGAGCGAATTCAAGGTTATCGAACAGCTCAACAAAACCCCGGCCAGGGTCTCGTTGTTGGAGTTACTTATGAGCTCCGAGCCTCATCGGGCTCTGCTAGTAAAAGTTCTGAATGAGGCCCATGTGGCCCAAGATATCTCGGTAGAAGGTTTCGGAGGGCTGGTCAACAATATCACTGCCAACAACTATCTTGCCTTCGCCGAAGAAGAAATCCCCGCCGAGGGGAGAGGGCATAATAAGGCTTTACACGTATCAGTCAAGTGTATGGACCATATCGTAGCCAAGGTGCTCATCG
This sequence comes from Glycine soja, assembly GCF_004193775.1. NCBI lineage: Eukaryota > Viridiplantae > Streptophyta > Magnoliopsida > Fabales > Fabaceae > Glycine > Glycine soja. Next base: position 30,389,358 of record NC_041009.1, on the reverse strand, counting down.
ATAATGGTTCCAGTTTAAACATGATGCCTAAAAGAACTTTGGAGAAGTTACCATTCAATGCTTCCCACTTAAAGCCGAGTTCAATGGTGGTTCGTGCCTTCGACGACACTCGCCGAGAGGTTAGGGGAGAGATCGATCTCCCAGTACAAATAGGCCCTCACACCTGTCAAGTCACCTTCCAAATAATGGATATTAACCCCCCTTACAGTTGTCTGTTGGGGCGCCCGTGGATCCACTCAGTGGGAGTTGTGCCTTCTACACTCCACCAAAAGTTGAAATTCGTAGTGGAGGGGCACTTGGTCATCGTGTCAGGCGAGGAAGACATCTTGGTGAGCTACCCATCCTCTATGCCTTATGTGGAAGCCGCAGAAGAATCGTTAGAAACCGCTTTCCAGTCTTTTGAGGTGGTCAGCATTTCCTCCGTGGACTCCCTCTCTTGGCAGCCTTGTCTGTCCGATGCAGTAGTAATGATGGCCCGAGTTATGTTGGGGAACGGTTATGAACCCGGAATGGGTTTAGGCAAAATCAACGACGGCATAACTGGCCTGATAAATGCCCAAGGAAATCGTGGGAAGTATGGTTTAGGCTATAAGCCCACTCAGGAAGACATGAAAAGAAGCATCGCGGGAAGGAAGAGCAGTGGTCAAAGCTCGCGTTGGAGACAAGAAAGTGAAGGTAGCCCGCCCTGCCACATAAGCAGAAGCTTTATAAGCGCAGGTCTGGAAGACAAAGGTCAAGTGGTCGCAATATGCGAAGATGATGTTTCGGGTACATTGGATTTGGTACAACCATGCCCTCCTGATTTCCAGCTGGGAAATTGGCGAGTGGAGGAACGCCCCGGCATTTACGCTACGAGCATAATGTAAACCTTTACGGTTTTAAAAGCTCTATAGTTGGGCCTAGGCTTTAGAGTTTTTCCTTTTGTTAAGGCTTTGTGTCTTTTGTTTTTGAATTTATAATACAAGGATCTTTCTTCATCTATTCCTACGTCTCTACCCATTCTCATTCATTTGCATGTTTACTTCTTTTTTTGAAATGGCAGATCCGATGACGAGTCCCCCGAAGGTACTAATACCTGGGACCCGCCTATCGACTTCGAGCAAGAAATGAATCAAATGGAAGATGAAGGAAACGAGGATGTGGGACTTCCCCCAGAATTAGAAAGAATGGTCGCCCATGAGGACCAAGAAATGGGGCCTCATCAAGAAGAAACAGAGCTGGTAGACTTAGGAATTGGCACTGGAAAAAGGGAAGTAAAGATAGGTACAGGTATTACCGCACCTATCCGTGAAGAATTAATAATCCTGCTAAAAGACTACCAAGACATCTTTGCTTGGTCATACCAAGATATGCCCGGTTTGAGTTCTGACATTGTACAGCACCGATTACCTCTAAATCCCGAGTGTTCCCCGGTAAAACAGAAACTGAGAAGGATGAAGCCCGAAACATCCTTGAAGATAAAAGAAGAAGTGAAGAAGCAATTTGACGCTGGATTTCTGGCCGTCGCGCGGTATCCAGAATGGGTTGCCAACATCGTACCGGTCCCTAAGAAAGATGGGAAGGTACGAATGTGTGTGGATTATCGGGACCTGAATCGAGCCAGTCCCAAGGACAATTTTCCTTTACCAAACATCGATATCCTCGTAGATAACACGACCAATTTCGCTTTATTTTCCTTCATGGATGGTTTCTCCGGTTACAATCAGATAAAGATGGCGCCCGAGGATATGGAAAAGACTACTTTCGTCACCCTGTGGGGGACGTTCTGTTACAAGGTGATGTCCTTTGGACTCAAGAATGCCGGGGCAACTTATCAACGGGCCATGGTAGCTTTGTTCCATGATATGATGCATCAAGAGATCGAGGTCTACGTGGACGACATAATTGCTAAATCTAAATCCGAGGAAGAACACCTTGTCAACCTGCGGAAGTTGTTCGAAAGGCTTAAGAAATATCAATTAAGGTTGAACCCCGCTAAGTGTACCTTTGGGGTCAAATCAGGGAAATTGCTTGGTTTCATTGTAAGCCAGAAAGGGATAGAGGTAGACCCCGAAAAAGTGAAGGCTATCCTTGAGATGCCAGAACCCCGTACAGAGAGGCAAGTCCGAGGTTTCCTGGGGCACTTGAATTATATTGCCAGATTCATATCGCAGCTCACCGCCATTTGTGAGCCGTTGTTCAAGCTCTTACGCAAAAACCAAACTGATCGCTGGAATGGGGATTGCCAAGAGGCTTTTGGAAGGATCAAAAAGTGCCTAATGAATCCTCCCGTGCTTATGCCACCAGTACTTGGAAGGCCTCTCATTTTGTACATGACAATCTTGGACGATTCAATGGGGTGTATGCTGGGGCAACATGACGAATCCGGGAAGAAAAAGCGCGCTGTTTACTACCTAAGTAAGAAGTTCACGACCTGTGAGATGAATTACTCCTTGCTCGAAAGAACGTGTTGTGCTTTGGTATGGGCATCCCATCGCCTAAGGCAGTACATGCTGAGCCATACTACCTGGTTGATATCCAAAATGGACCCGGTTAAGTACATCTTTGAAAAGCCAGCTCTCACGGGACGAATCGCCCGGTGGCAAGTCCTGCTATCCGAGTTTGATATAGTCTACGTCACCCAAAAGGCGATAAAAGAAAGCGCCTTAGCAGATTATTTGGCTCAACAGCCTCTTAACGACTACCAGCCCATGCATCCTGAATTCCCGGATGAGGACATCATGGCCTTGTTTGAGGAAAAATTGGACGAAGATCGGGACAAATGGACCGTATGGTTTGACGGAGCGTCAAACATTCTAGGTCATGGTGTTGGGGCAGTGTTAGTCTCTCCGGACAATCAATGTGTACCTTTCACAGCCAGGCTAGGATTCGACTGCACCAACAACATGGCCGAATATGAAGCATGTGCCCTAGCCGTCCAGGCAACAATTGACTCCAATGTCAAACTACTCAAGGTGTACGGCGACTCAGCGTTGGTAATCCATCAGCTGAAAGGGGAATGGGAAACTAGAGATCCCAAGCTGATACCCTACAAAGCCTATATCAAGGAATTGGCTAAGACCTTCGATGAGATCTCCTTCCATCATGTTCCCCGCGAGGAAAGTCAAATGGCGGATGCACTTGCTACGTTGGCGTCTATGTTCCAGCTAACACCGCACGGGGATCTACCCTACATTGAATTTTGGTGTCGTGGCAAACCCGCGCATTGTTGCCAAGTGGAAGAGGAACGAGACGGAAAGCCTTGGAATTTCGACATCAAGCGATATGTCATAAGCAAAGAATACCCGCCAGAGATTGCCGACAATGATAAAAGGACATTGAGAAGGTTGGCAGCCGGTTTCTTCATGAGCGGAAGCATACTGTATAAGAGAAATCACGACATGACACTCCTGTGGTGTGTGGATGCCAGGGAGGCAAATCACATGATCGAGGAAGTCCATGAGGGCTCGTTTGGAACACACGCCAACGGGCATGCTATGGCCAGGAAGATCTTAAGAGCAGGTTATTACTGGCTTACCATGGAAAGTGATTGTTATGCCCATGTGAGGAAATGCCACAAATGTCAAGCATTCGCAGATAATGTCAATGCTCCACCACATCCTCTGAATGTCATGTCCGCCCCTTGGCCTTTCTCCATGTGGGGAATAGATGTCATCGGGGCCATTGAGCCCAAGGCCTCGAATGGTCATCGCTTCATCCTCGTAGCGATAGATTATTTCACCAAGTGGGTCGAAGCGGCTTCATATACCAATGTCATGAGGAATGTGGTGGTCAGGTTCATTAAGAAAGAGATCATCTGCCGATATGGTTTGCCAAGGAAGATTATCACGGACAACGGCACCAACCTGAATAACAAGATGATGGGGGAAATGTGCGAGGAGTTTAAAATCCAGCATCACAATTCCACACCCTACCGGCCAAAGATGAATGGAGCCGTGGAAGCGGCCAATAAGAATATCAAAAAGATTATCCAAAAGATGACCATGTCATACAACGATTGGCACGAAATGCTCCCATTCGCGTTACACGGTTACCGAACTTCAATGCGAACGTCAACTGGGGCAATGCCGTTCTCATTGGTATATGGGATGGAGGCTGTGTTACCGTTTGAGGTAGAAGTCCCGTCATTAAGGATCTTGGCAGAATCCGGATTAAAGGAATCAGAGTGGGCTCAAACGCGCTATGACCAGCTCAACCTCATTGAGGGTAAGTGCTTAACAGCCATGAGTCATGGGCGCGTGTACCAGCAAAGAATGAAGAGTGCATTCGACAAGAAAGTACGCTTGCGCAAGTTCCATGAGGGAGACCTTGTGCTAAAGAAAATGTCCCATGCTGTCAAGGACAATCGAGGGAAATGGGCCCCGAACTACGAAGGGCCTTTTGTTGTGAAGAGGGCTTTTTCCGGAGGAGCCCTGGTGCTTACCAACATGGATGGCGAAGAGCTACCTTCACCCGTGAATTCTGATGTCGTCAAACGATATTATGCTTAGAAGCTGGGGCAATTAAGGATGTCGCTGCATGTTCTTTATCTTTATGTGTTTTCTGGATTTCCCCCAGGGATTTCCTGTCTGTTGTATCTCTCGTTACAATCTTTCGAAGAAATGAACGTGGATCCGAGGCTTTAGTCCTCACGTTAGTTTCAAACCTTGCGTTGATTTGTGATCACCTGAGCCCTTCCGCTCAGTTCATGGGATGCCCCAAGCGCTTAATTAGAATTGAACTTGAACCAACTTTCCCTAAAATTTGCTGCGTTTGAAAACATCCATGCATACGCATACGCATACGCATGCATATTGTTGTGGTGAAACAGGGGCAGGATCATCTTGAGCTACCTTCTGGGGTAGAGACAAAACATGAGCAGCAGAAACCAATCAAGGTAAGACAGCGATGCGGTCAAGATTGGCCACACCAGGTTGTTTCTTACTTGCAGGTACACAGGAACGGATGCAGGTGGGGATGGGGTCACGACCGACTGATCGTCGCCCCTTTCTCCACGCTAAGCAAGCGGAAAACGTCGCTGCAAGGCAGCCCCGTATCCTTTGTATTCGCAGTTTTCTTTTACTTTTTGTTTGTTTTAAAAATAAGTAATCAATGCCTAACTCTAACTTAAGTAAGTTCAAGTTAAGCAAGACGCTAAACGATAAGGAAGGAGGGGACATGGTTAATGTTCCTCTCAAAAAAAAAAAAAAATGCAGGTTAGCTCGCTGAGCTCGCCTGGGCGAGCCACCCCTGCACCAAATTATAAGAATGACGAAAGGGGGGACGTTTTTGCATTCAAAAACTTCTTTTCCCCCCTTTCAAAAGCCATACCCACGGGATTGACGAGTTTGCAGCCCTAGGGTCATCATTTTTCGCATTTTTTGATTCCGTTTTGCGCTTTTGTTCATCACCAACAAGTAAGTGTTCCATCCCTAAGCTTTCTAGCTTTTCATTGGTGTATTTTGATCTCCTTTTGGTGCTCTAAATTGTGGGAATGTGCTTAATTATGTGGGGCAATTTTGGTTTGTTTTCTTGCTTGATTAGGTTGGATTGGGGGTTTGTATGGGATGGCCCTAGGCCTATAATGCATTTTGAAACAATGGGACATGCCACATTGTCCCCGTTCTCTTGCTATTGATGCCTAAACGCGCAACCACCAAGTGTTCGGTGAAATGCCTCAATGGCATTAGCGCGTGACTTTTGTAAGGAAACGACCCATGGGGCATTTTGGTTTGCACATATTTTCTATTTTTTGGGACGTGCATTCATTCCCAAAAAAGGCTAGAGTGATTGCCCCACATATATCCTAGGCCTAGGAACCAAAGTTTTTATGCAAAAGAACACAAGAGGAGGTGCATGTTGGGTAAAGTTACCCTTTTTTGGCCAGCAATCAGCTATAGGCCACGCTACAATATTTTCCTTATGCCTAGATGGTTAGGAATTTTGCTCATCATAGATGTGTAGGTTTAGAATAGGTAGCAAAATGCCTTTGGCGATTTACACTTTGGGTATGGTAGTAAAATACTTGGATGTATGTACATATAATTTTTGGTAGTCAAAATGTCTCACAAAAATCTATAAATATGTTGCACGTTATGTAAAGAAAATACATTACAAAAATACCTTTTAATTTGAATACAATTTTAGTGAGCAAAAGAAAATATACTTGAATTTACATGCGGCTTTAGGTAGTAAAAAAAAAAAACACTTGAAAAAAAAAAGGGCATGAAATGTAGCACCTTATTGTGTAGATAGTCAAGATTCATCATGAAGTTTGTGTATGTATAGGTATTAGAAATACCAAGATGTGCACGTATGCAATTTTTGATAGCCAAAGTGCTTAGAGTATGCATGTATGTGAATTTAGCAAAGGAAATGTGTGTGATGTCGGTAACAAATACACCTTGGAAGTACATGTAAATAATCTAGGTAACGAAGGTGCCTTGATTGTATATGGGTGCATTTTTCTTAGTTATAAGAATGTCTTGTGCAAGTGAACGTTCGTGAAGAAGTATGCGCATAAGCTTGCTCTAAATTTACATTGATGTTTGTATTTATTGGAGGGAGTTGTATGCCATTTTTGTTTTAAGGGTAGCATTTCTTGGTAAAAACTAACTTTCCAAATGTTTGCCTTCGCAGGAATGGCCCCGAGGAAGCTTGCCTCAAAGAGGTCCAGGAAGGACAAGGCGGCCGAAGGAACTAGTTCCGCTCCGGAGTACGACAGTCACCGCTTTAGGAGTGCTGTACACCAGCAGCGCTTCGAGGCCATCAAGGGATGGTCGTTTCTCCGGGAGCGACGCGTCCAGCTCAGGGACGATGAGTATACTGATTTCCAGGAGGAAATAGGGCGCCGGCGGTGGACATCACTGGTTACTCCCATGGCCAAGTTCGATCCAGAAATAGTCCTTGAGTTTTATGCCAATGCTTGGCCAACAGAGGAGGGCGTGCGTGACATGAGATCCTGAGTAAGGGGTCAGTGGATCCCGTTTGATGCCGACGCTATCGGCCAGCTCCTGGGATATCCGTTGGTGTTGGAAGAGGGCCAGGAATGTGAGTATGGCCAGAGGAGGAACCGGTCTGATGGGTTCGATGAGGAGGCCATCGCCCAGCTGCTATGTATACCGGGGCAGGATTTTGCCCGGACTGCTGCAGGGAGGCGAGTGCGAATCATGCGCACCAACATGACCACCCTGACCCAGATATGGATGACGTTGCTCCTCAGCAACATCCTGCCCAGCGATCATAATTCCGACCTCCCCCTGCCGAAGTGTCAGCTGGTGTACGCCATCCTGACGCGGATGAGCGTCCATGTGGCTCAGTTAATCGCTGATGCCATTTACATTTTTGCAGGTATGGCGCCTACCAGGCATCCTTTGGATCCAGATAAGTCCAACAGGGCCCTGGGATTTCCCTTGCTGATCACAGGACTCTGCCAGTCATTCGGAGTCCCCGTTGCACCTACCAAGGTAATTCGGCCGCCCATCACCCGGGCTTTTATTGAGAAGTACTGTACCCAGAGACAGGCTCAGGGTGATGCTCCACAGGCCGCAGGCGCGCCACCACCACCTCATTAGGCTGGCCAGGCTGGGGCATTTGACATGGAGCAGTATTTACGGTATTTGGTTCGCCAGCAGGCGGCCAACCACCGAGCACATGTACAAACCCATGATTGTCTGTACCAGATGAGCCTCAGCATGCAGAGCCAGGGCTTCGCTTCTTTTCCATGCCCTACTCCAGACCAGTTCAGGGCAGAGGTCGCATGGCCCGGAGATTGGCCCGAGGCCCAAGCAGGAGAGGCACCCCCAAAAGCTCCCGGCGGTGGAGAAGAGGCCCACGAGGACGAGGAGATGGCCGATTTGCTTGACTTCTTGGGAGGGAGTGGAGATACGTGACTGGGAGATCCCCAGATTCATGTTTTCTTTCATATTTCTTTTATCATTTTTATGCTATGTTATTGTTTTGACTTGAGAGACTAATGTTTGTTTTTGTTGTTTCGATTGTCATTTGTACAGCGCATACATTTTTGTTTAGATTGTTGCGTTAGTGTTTATATATCATTACTATCGATGATGTTTGAAATTCTGGAACCGTGTAGAGTTCTTCGTTTAGGAACATCGTCCAAAAAATATATATGTAAAACAAACTAAAATCATGATAAAAGTAAAAATAGAAAAGAAAAAAATGAAATGGAAAAGAGAACAAAAGAGAAAAGAAGAGAGCAAGTAAAGAAAAAGAGAGCAAATAAGGAAAAAGAAAGCAAGTAAGAAAAAAGGTGGAAAAAGAGAAAATAAGTTGTCTAGCTAAAAACCGACATGCTTTTGAAAAGAGATGATTTCCAACTTTTCTTTGAAAAAAAAAATTTCATTGATCATAACCAATTTTTGAAAAATGTGTCTACACCTGAAGGGTGAATGCTGTGAAATTTCCCCGGACGCCCGAAATGGACTAGGATGAATGCACAAATTGATAAAAGAACATATTTTGGAAACATTGGGTTGATTTAAAATAGAGGAAATGAATCCTGAGCCCTAGCATCACATGACCATAAAAATTTGACACTTGAGCGACCACGTAGGTGCATGCATGACCAGTTTTGCATAAAATTTCCAAATCATCATTTTTGCATTTGTGTCATGGAAATAATGTGGGGTATCCCTTTTATCCTTGAACCAAACCAAACCCTGACATGTATCATGTCTAGCCATTCTACAAGCTTTGAGCCAAAATCCTGTCTCACCATAAACCTTGACCCAGGGTGAGAATGTCAATCCTTACCCTCGGAAGCAAAAAAGGAGAGAATGAAAATTTCCAATCAAAGGAAAAAAAGAGAGGAAAGGAAATTCCCAATCAAAGAATGGGAGAAAGAATGGGAGAAAGTAAAGAAAGAAAAGAAGAAAGCTCCTGGTCAAAGGAACCAGAAGAAATGTGCAAAGAGGTCTTTAGACCGGACAGTATCTGAACAATACAGAATTGTCACCAAATGAACAAAAAGAAGGAAAGGAAACCATGACCTAAAATGGTCTTCTCCCTTTAATTGCCAACCAGAATCAGTGCGCTAGCGACTTGTTCGCCTCGCGCAAAACCAAAACAGAAAAGGAAAAAGCCAACAAAAAAAATCAAAAGCCAAAAACACACAAAAGCCGAAAAACCCATCAAGAAAACCCATTCCCAAGGGAAGTCCTATTGATCCATGATCACGCATGTAATTTTTGATTTGATAGGAAATAATTTGCAAAGTCAAGTCATGACATATCTATGGTTCGGAATTAGGATAAAACACTTACCTGTGCGAGATTGATACACTTTGAGTGGATTTCTTCTATTTTTTGTCGAACCCAGTGTTTCCTCTAAATGGTCATTTAGAAACGAAACGCTAATATCCAAAATCTCATTTATGGCTATGGGGGATTTCATCAGCAGACTCTCCTTCCCTGGTAGAGCATTGTTTGTCACTCAAAAGCATATGCTGCTCTAATCAGTTGGAATATTTGTCTCTTTGCTAAAGCATGTTTGCATTTTTAGTGGAGAAAACACCGAGACTTTTTCAAGTCTCACAAGTTATCCAGAACTACGTAGGTCTGAGTTCCTCATTGGAGGATACGTAGGAGCAAAAGCCTTGCTTTTGTCGACCACACTGCTTTCTGTTACCATGACCCAAGACCTGGTAGCCCGCGGAGATACCTTACGGTTATCCGCACCCTTGTGTCATCCAGAGGCGGCGGGCCCGATGACACGCGGAGATACCTTATGGTTATCCGCGCCCTTGTGTCATCCAGAGGCGGCGGGCCCGATGACACGCGGAGATACCTTACGGTTATCCGCACCCTTTTGTCATCCAGAGGCGGCGGGCCCGATGACACGCGGAGATACCTTACGGTTATTCGCGCCCTTGTGTCATCCAGAGGCGGCGGGCCCGATGACATGCGGAGATACCTTACGGTTATCCGCACCCTTTTGTCATCCAGAGGCGACGGGCTCGATGACACGCAGAGACAAAATTTGGTCATTCTGCACCCTTGTGTCATCCAGAGGCGGCGGGCCCGATGACACGTGGAGATACCTTACGGTTATCCGCACCCTTGTGTCATCCAGAGGCGGCGGGCCCGATGACACGCGGAGATACCTTACGGTTATCCGCACCCTTTTGTCATCCAGAGGCGGCGGGCTCGATGACACGCAGAGACAAAATTTGGTCATTCTGCACCCTTGTGTCATCCAGAGGCGGCGGGCCCGATGACACGCGGAGATACCTTACGGTTATCCGCACCCTTGTGTCATCCAGAGGCGGCGGGCCCGATGACACGCGGAGATACCTTACGGTTATCCGCACCCTTTTGTCATCCAGAGGCGGCGGGCTCGATGACACGCAGAGCCAAAATTTGGTCATTCTGTACCCTTGTGTCATCCAGAGGCGGCGGGCCCGATGACACGCGGAGATACCTTACGGTTATCCGCACCCTTTTCTCATCCAGAGGCGGCGGGCCCGATGACACGCGGAGATACCTTACGGTTATTCGCGCCCTTGTGTCATCCAGAGGCGGCGGGCCCGATGACACGCGGAGATACCTTACGGTTATCCGCACCCTTTTGTCATCCAGAGGCGGCAGGCTCGATGACACGCAGAGACAAAATTTGGTCATTCTGCACCCTTGTGTCATCCAGAGGCGGCGGGCCCGATGACACGTGGAGATACCTTACGGTTATCCGCACCCTTGTGTCATCCAGAGGCGGCGGGCCCGATGACACGCGGAGATACCTTACGGTTATCCGCACCCTTTTGTCATCCAGAGGCGGCGGGCTCGATGACACGCAGAGCCAAAATTTGGTCATTCTGTACCCTTGTGTCATCCAGAGGCGGCGGGCCCGATGACACGCGGAGATACCTTACGGTTATCCGCACCCTTTTGTCATCCAGAGGCGGCGGGCCCGATGACACGCAGAGACAAAATTTGGTCATTCTGCACCCTTGTGTCATCCAAAGGCGGCGGGCCCGATGACACGCGGAGATACCTTACAGTTATCCGCACCCTTGTGTCATCCAGAGGCGGCGGGCCCGATGACACGCGGAGATACCTTACGGTTATCCGCACCCTTGTGTCATCCAGAGGCGGCGGGCCCGATGACACGTGGAGATACCTTACGGTTATCCGCACCCTTGTGTCATCCAGAGGCGGCGGGCCCGATGACACGCGGAGATACCTTACGGTTATCCGCACCCTTTTGTCATCCAGAGGCGGCGGGCTCGATGATACGCAGAGCCAAAATTTGGTCATTCTGCACCCTTGTGTCATCCAGAGGCGGCGGGCCCGATGACACGCGGAGATACCTTACGGTTATCCGCACCCTTTTGTCATCCAGAGGCGGCGGGCCCGATGACACGCAGAGACAAAATTTGGTCATTCTGCACCCTTGTGTCATCCAAAGGCGGCGGGCCCGATGACACGCGGAGATACCTTACAGTTATCCGCACCCTTGTGTCATCCAGAGGCGGCGGGCCCGATGACACGCGGAGATACCTTACGGTTATCCGCACCCTTGTGTCATCCAGAGGCGGTGGGCCCGATGACATGCGGAGATACCTTACGGTTATCCGCACCTTTGTGTCATCCAGAGGCAGCGGGCCCGATGACACGCGGAGATACCTTACGGTTATCCATGCCCTTGTGTCATCCAGAGGCGGCAGGCCCGATGACATGCGGAGATACCTTACGGTTATCTGCACCCTTGTGTCATCCAGAGGCGGCGGGCCCGATGACACGCAGAGACAAAATTTGGTCATTCTGCACCCTTGTGTCATCCAGAGGCGGCGGGCCCGATGACACGTGGAGATACCTTACGGTTATCCGCACCCTTTTGTCATCCAAAGGCGGCGGGCCCGATGACACGCAAAGACAAAATTTGGTCATTCTGCACCCTTCGTCAATCGCGGCCGACAAGCCCGTTGACATGCGGAGATTTACATCATCTTCCGCACTTACAAGATCTGTCACACTGACTTTTGAGTCATGCTGACGGGCGGAAATATCCGAGTGGTTATCCGTATAAACATTCTTTTGCTATCTGTAAGACAGAACGCTTGATAGCATGCAGAGACTGACATAGTCTTCTGCACCTTTTGTTCCTCCGGGAACAACAAGTCATTTACATGCGGAAATTTTATGGTCACCCGCGACTCTCGTCAACCGAGAGGAACGAAATTAGTATCATACCCTAATTTCGTCCGGGGACCTTTGCTTGATGACATGAGACCTTTCTTTGGTCCTTGTGAGGTGCTTGGCACCCATCATTAGGCAATTTCTGAAATTCCGGGAACAACAAGTCATTTGCATGTGGAGATTTTATGGTCACCCGCGACTCTCGTCAAATCGAGAGGAACGAAATTAGTGTCTTATCTTTACTTTCCTTTTATCTCCAATAAAAGACAAGTAAAGAGGGGCAACTGTCATACCCTAATTTCGTCCGGGGACCTTTGCTTGATGACATGCGACCTTTCTTTGGTCCTTGTGAGGTGCTTGGCACCCATCATTAGGCAATTTGTGAAATTCCAGGACATGCCGGAAAACCAAAAAATATATTGATGCACAATCCGTAAGTTTCCGTGACACACCGAAAATCAAATGGAAGCATCGTTGCATAATTAAGTGAGATTCCGTAACATTCCGTAAGTCAAAAAGGGGATGATTATGTAATCCGCAAGGTTCCGTAACATTACGGAAAGAAAACAAGTATCGTTACGAAATTCATAAGTTTCCGTAACTTTACGAAAAAAGAATCACCAAAAAAAAGCAGAGGGGGTGTACTTAGTAAAAATGGGGGTGCAAATAGCACCCAGGCCCACTTGGGCCCTCCAAAATATTCCTCCAGAAGGCTGTTGCTTCTAGAGGAAGCAACCTGGCTCGCCTGGGCGAGCTGGGCGGCAACCACCTCCCCTATTTTGCTATAAATAGGGGAGGAAGTGAGAAGGAAAAGGGTTCAGCCCCTTAGGCACTTCTCTCTCTTTCGAATTTGCTTGGAAAAATTGTTTCCGTGAAGAAAATCTAAGCCGAGGCGCTTCCGAAACGTTTTCCGTGAGGAATTTCGTGAAGGTTTTCGACCGTTCTTCGACGTTCTTCATTCGTTCTTCATCGTTCTTCGATCTTCAACGGGTAAGTACCTCGAACCAAGCTTTTCGATTCATTCTATGTACCCGTAGTGGTCCACATTGTGTTTCGTGCATTTTTATTCTCGTTTTGTTTACTTTTTATACCCCCTGTTGACGTGCTTAAGCCATTTTACTTAAGTCATTTCTCGCTTAACTTAAAAATAAAATCAATTTCCACCGAACGTTTGAATTGTATTATCCGTTAATTTCGGTTAAAATAAATTCCGACCGTTCGGTCGTGCCGTAACCATGTTGGAAATCAAAAAAGAGGTAAAAAATAATATAATAATCAAAAAACATCTTTTAGCAAAATAAAGCGGAAAATCAATCGGACGTTTTCTCTTTGGAATTTCTCATTCTTAATCGAATTGATTAATAACTAAAGTGAAACTAAGGCTAAAATCAACTCGCCTAGTCAAGCTCGTCCATAAAAATAGGCTTTTTAAGTTTGTCATTTCAATTTCTCACTAAGTAAAATGGATGATTTTTAAGGTCCAACGCCTTGAAATGATCACCTCTTAAGTAAAAAAGAATCACTTGATAAGAAAGAACTACGTAGGTCTGATTTCCTCATCGCAAATTGAGGAATACGTAGGAGCAAAGGGAAACACCCTTGTCGACCACAAAAAAGGAAAAATATAAAAAGGGTATAAAGGATATAAGGACATAAAAGGGAACGTAAAAATCAAAGTCATGTTTGCACATTCGATTAAAGGCTTTCGTCCCTTGGGACGGACGTGTGGGGTGCTAATACCTTCCCCGTGCGTAAATACAACTCTCGAACCTTTCACTTAAAAGTTCGTAGATCGCGTCTTTTCCGGTTTTTCCGACGTTTTCCTCAAATAAACGTTGGTGGCGACTCCGCGCGTATTCCTTTCGTGGAACACGCATCCCGCGAGTCACGCGTCGCCCTCCCGCCGAAGGGTAGGTTGCGACACATGTTTTCATTGAAGTAAAGCTTAAAGACCTTTTTCTTCCCTTCATCATAGATGGGCAGTCTTGGGTAGACTCTATCAAGCACCATCTTGATGTCCGTCCATTTGCTAATGTGGAGTCCATGGGGATAAGCAGTTGCCTAGTCTGGTACATACATCTGCTTTAGGATGCCTTCTATCATATCTAGATCTTGTTTAGAAGGTCTTAGGTAAGCAGGATGGGAGGGAATGAATCTGGTGCGAGGAGTCTAGATCTTCACCTCCTTGGACCATAGTGTTTGAGGAGTGGGATTCTCGTTTGAGGGGTCCATACTGAAGATTGTTGCAAGTGAAGTGAGCTTGGATGCCTTTTCATATGGATGACTAGAAGTGGTTGCTTGCTTCTGCTTTTGCTCAATTGGTGTAGGTGATGAATGAGTGGTTCTGGTGGTACCATTAGGCAACCACTTGTTAGAGATAGGGGGAGCAATATGAAGATCAAGACTAAGAAGTGTTTTGACTTTTGCATGCATGCCTAACTCCTCGTTGAGTGGAATTTGTATTGATTGTTGCCTATTATCCTTAGTTTATCTTTGTGTGTATCATGTATCATCATATAGAAGTAGGAAGATAGTTTCTAAGGTAAGAAACATCTTTTGTGCTATACAACTCTGTGGTTTAATCGATTACCACTATCTGTAATCAATTACATAAGTCTTTGGTTATTTTGCAAAGAGATAATAATTCTGGTTTAATCGATTACCATATATTCGTAATTGATTACACAAATCATATTGAGGCCATGTTTGTTCTTTTAGGGTCTCTGGTTTAATCGATTACGAGGATATAGTAATCGATTGCATCATTCTTGAAAGTGTTCCCAGAAGTGATCAAGAACACTTTGATTGATTAAATCCATATTGTAATTGATTACATTGTTCTTGAATGCTTTCTGTATTTGGGGAAGAACACTTCAATTGATTAAATGGGAAAGGTAATTGATTACTTTCATGAAATAATCAATTACATTGTCAATTTAATCGATTACAAGCAGTTATAATTGTTTTCCCTATATATACCTGTCAAACCCTAATTTCGTCCGAGGACCATCTATTTGTTGGGATGCGACCCTCGCTTGACCACTTCGAGGTACTTGGCACCCATCGTTAGGCAATCCGTGAAATTCCGCAACATGTCGGGAGTTGAAAGGAAGTGTTAATGTGCAATCCATAAAGTTCCGTAACATTCAGGAAGCCAAACAAGGGACGATTGCGTAATCCGTAAGGTTTCGTGACATTACGGAAAGAAAATAAGTATTGTTACGTAATTCGTAAAGTTCCATAACGTTACGAAAAAAGAATCAGCAAAAAAATGGTAGAGGGGGTGTATTTAGTAAACAGGGGGTACAAATAGCAATCAAACCCACTTGGGCCTTCCAGGATGTTCTAACAGAAGGCGGTGCCTTCTGGTGGAAGCAACCCAGCTCGCCTGGGCGAGCTGGGCGGCAATCACCTCCCCCTTTTCCCCTATAAATAGGGGAAGGAGGGCAGAACAAATTCGTTCAACTCTCCTGGTATTTGAGAATCACTTTAAATTAGTGAGAAAAATTGTTTCCATGAAGAAAATGCAAGCCGAGGCGCTTCCGTAATGCTTCCGAGACGTTTCCGTGGGTGATTTCGTGAAAGTTTTCCACTGTTTTCATCGTTCTTCGTTCGTTCTTCTGTCTTCAACCGGTAAGTTCCCAAAATCGAACCTTTCAATTCATTCTGTGTGCCCTTAGTGGTCCCCACTTGTTTCGCGTGCTTTTATTTTTATTTCATTTACTTTCCGTATCCCCTTTTTGACGTGCTTTAGTCATTTATTTAAGTCACTTTCTCGCCTAATAAAAAATAAAATAAATTTTCACCGATCATTTGAGTTGTAATATCTTTTAATTTTTATTAGAATAAAATCCGGCCGATCTTTCATGTCGTAACCACGTTTAAAACCAAAAAGAGGCAAAATAATAATATAATAATCAAAAAATATCTTTTAATAAAATAATCAAAAAAATCAATCGGACGTTTTTCTTTGGGATTTTCTTTCTTAATCAAATTGACTAATACCCAAAGTGAAACTAAGGCTAAAATCAATTCATAAACCAAGCTTTTGTCATCACCTAAAAACCATTTTTAAGGTCCAACACCTTGAAATGGTCTTTTTCGCTTTTATTGTTTAGACGTGTTTTTTTTTTAAAAAGCCTAAAATCAACACATAGCTTTGTCACCTCTTTCAAAAAACCAAGAGATCATTAATGGTCCAATGGCTTAATGTTTTCTCTCCTTTCAAAAGAATAGAAAGATCGTTTAATGGTCCAACGCCTTAAACGACCTTTCATTCAAATCAAAATATATCTTGCAAAAAAAAAAAAGGATAAAAACAATTTAACCAACGTTTTGTTCTCAAAGAACTACGTAGGTTTGATTTCCTTGTCACAATTGAGGAATATGTAGGAGCAAGGGAAACACGCTTGTCGACCACAAAAAGATAAAAAAAAAATACAAAAGGACATAAAAACGTAAGAAAAGGGAAAATAAAACAAATTGAAGTCATGTTTGCACACTTGATTAAAAGGTTGTCATCCCTTGTGACAGACGCGTGGGGTGCTAATACCTTCCCCGAACCTTTCATACTTAAAGTTCGTAGACCACGTCTTTCCGATTTTTCTGACGTTTTCCTCGAATAAACGTTGGTGACGACTCCACGCATTTTCCTTTCTTGGAAGACGCACCCATGAGTCTCGCGTCGCCCTCCCGCCGAAGGGTAGGTTGCGACAGTTGGCGACTATTGTTAGAGAGTTAGGCCAATCAATCAGTGTGCTTTCTTTACTATGACTTCTCTTCTGTTCTTTTTCTTTGTCTTTTTTTCCTTATGTTCTTGTATATATAAACTCTTTTGATGCTTTTAGTATGTTTTAAAATATATGCATGAGGTAAATATTTATTCATGTGATGCACACAAACACCAACACTATTTGCACACACGGTGAGTTGAAAAAGGGCCCTATACCCGGGTTTGTGGGAACATAAGGAGTGGAGGTGAATCTGTGGTCATGCTAGGTTTCCGACTTGCTTGATTACAGTGAACCCTCATCTAGAGTTTTTCTCTTTGATAACATATTGTTTCTAGTAGTCCCTATTGCCACAATATGTTCTTTGAAGGGGATGATACCTCTAGAGACCATCAAGAGAGATATGACCACCTTGTGAATTATCACTAAAAGCTCTTTTAGCTCCCTCCCATGTAGGTCCCTAAAATAGGGGCATGGAGCAAACACGCTGCGCGCCACTTTTTACACTGCCATGCATGTAGTCCTAAGTGTCATGTACCCCTTTGCTTATATTTGTTTGTGGATATTTCCATACTATGTACATCCCCGTGTTGTGCCTTTCGCATATGCATCATGCACGGGCTTTCGTTTTGATCCCCTCACTTTGGCAAACCAACGGAGGGTCCGTGTCACCTTCTTAAATACATACGTCGGGTGTCGTGCCGCCCCAAATGTTGTATCAAAGAATAGGTCAAAGAATGGGACAATTTCCCGGGCTCCTGTATTCATAAATTGCATCTGTGTCATATGCATTTCTTATGCATTCATCCATTCCACCCATGATAGATGTCGGAGTTTTGATTCGCACTGGGTTTTGTTTCACTTTAGTATAACATGGGAACAAATCAAACCAGAAAAAGATTCTATTAAGTCAAGATTAAGGGCCTAGATGTCACCAGCCTCAAGGAGTTGGGGCGGTTGATGGGACCTCTCCAAATGCAAGCCTTCCGCAAGGCATACGGGAAGATTTTAGATTTGACCATAGCGAAGATATTCACGGAGGCCGTTGTATCACTCACCCAATACTATGACCAGCCTTTGAGATGCTTCACGTTTGGAGACTTCCAATTAGTACCGACTGTTGAAGAATTTGAGGAGATTCTAGGATGTCCTCTTGGGGGAAGAAAACCATATCTTTTCTCCGGGTTTCTCCCCTCCTTGAGCAAGATTGTAGTTGTGGTCATGGATTCGGCAAGAGAGTTGGATCGTGTAAAGCAAACTCGAAACGGCGTAGTGGGCCTACCACGAAACTACTTGGAAGGCAAGGCAAGGGATATGGCGAATCAAGAGGAGTGGGTCCTGTTTATGGACGTATTAGCATTGCTAATCTTTGGGGTTGTCCTCTTTCCAAACGTGGACAGTTTGGTGGACCTAGCCGCGATTGATGCTTTCCTTGTATATCACCATAGAAAAGAGAGCCCGGTGGTAGCTATCTTGGCAGATTTATTTGATACATTTGACCGAAGGTGCGAGAAGAGTAGCGCACGGATCATCTGCTGCTTATCCGTTCTTTGTGTATGGTTGGTTTCACACCTATTCCAACAAGACATAAGACACCCATGTCCGCTCCGAAGCCATCGCTCGTGTGTTGAAAAGAGAAGAGTAGATTGGGACCAACACTTGGTTGGGATAGAAGGCGGAACAATCAACTGGTTTCCTCGATGGAAGGAAGGAAAGGAGGGAGTTCTCTTCTCATGTGGGGACTACCCAAACATCCCATTGATAGGGACGAGGGGTTGCATTAACCATAATCCCACACTTGCTATAAGACATTTAGGGTACCCCATGAAGGGAGCACCGGCGGAAGAGAGCCTCTCTTTTTTCCTTGTGAGAGATTTCGGCGCGCAAAGTTTCAAGATTATACAAAGAGTCCACAAGGCGTGGGAAAGCCCGTTAAGAAAAGATAAAGAACTTAGGGGCATTCGTAATGGCATCATTGGGCTCTCTTTCGGAACTGCTCATGAGCTCTAAGCCTCATCGGGCTTTGCTAGTGAAGGTCTTGAACGAAGCTCATGTAGCCCAAGACATCTCCATAGAAGGCTTTGGAGGACTCGTCAATA
This sequence comes from Glycine soja, assembly GCF_004193775.1. Lineage (NCBI taxonomy): Eukaryota > Viridiplantae > Streptophyta > Magnoliopsida > Fabales > Fabaceae > Glycine > Glycine soja. The sequence goes on along the minus strand of NC_041009.1, from coordinate 30,370,395 downwards.
ACATCACCGCCAACAACTATCTTGCCTTCACTAAAGAAGAAATCCATGTCGAGGGGAGATGGCATAACAGGACTTTGCATGTGTCAGTCAAATGCATGGACCACGTCGTGGCCAAGGTACTCATCGATAACGGTTCCAGTTTAAACGTAATACCCAAAAGCACATTGGAGAAATTGTCGTTTAACGCTTCCCATCTAAGGCCAAGTTCCATGGTGGTTCATGCCTTCGACGGTAGCCACCGAGAGGTGAGGGGAGAAATCGACCTCCTTGTACAGATAGGCCTCCATACCTGTTAGGTTACCTTCCAAGTAATGGATATTAACCCAGCTTGCAGCTGTCTTTTGGGACGCCCGTGGATCCACTCGGTGGGAGTCGTTCCCTCTACACTCCACCAAAAACTGAAGTTCGTAGTAGAGGGGCATTTAGTCATTGTGTCGGGGGAGGAAGACATATTGGTAAGTTGCCCGTCCTCTATGCCATATGTGGAAGCCGCGGAGGAATCATTGGGAACAGCCTTCCAATCTTTTGAGGTAGTAAGCATTGCCTCCGTAGATTCCTTCTCTGGGCAACCTTGCCTGTCCGATACGGCAATGATGGTGGCCCGGGTGATGTTGGGGAATGGTTACGAGCCCGGAATGGGTTTAGGCAAGAACAACGGCGGCAGAACCAGCCTGATAAGCACTAGAGGAAACTGTGGGAAGTTTGGATTAGGCTATAAACCCACGCAAGTGGACATAAGGAAAAGTGTTGCGGGAAGGAAGAGCGGAAGCCAAGGTTCGCAATTGGGTCGAAAAGTCGAAGGGGGCCCGCCCTGCCACATCAGTATGAGCTTTATAAGTGCGGGTCAAGGACACGAAGGCCAAGTCGTTGTGATATGCGAGGATGACTCTCCGAGTGGGTCAGATTTGGTACGACCATGCCCTCCTGGTTTCCAACTAGGAAATTGGCGAGTGTAGGAGCGCCTGGACATTTATGCGACAAGCATAATGTAACCCTTTGTGGCTTTTAAACTCTACGGTTGGGCCTAGGCTTTAGAGTTTCCTTTTGTTAAGGCTTTATGTCTTTTGTTCCTGAATTTATAATATAAAGATCTTTCTTTATCTATTCCTGCATCTCTACCCATTCTTATTTCATTTACATGTTTATTTCTTTACGCTTAAAACGCCAGATCCGACGACGAGTCCCTCGAAGGTACTAATACCTGGGACCCGACCATCGCTTTCAAGCAAGAAACAGATCAGACGGAGAGTGAAGAGGACGAGGATGTGGGACTTCCCTCGGAGTTGGAGAAAATAGACACCCATGAGGACCAAGAGATGGGGCCTCATCAAGAAGAGATGGAACTAGTAGACTTAGGAACTGGCAACAGGAAAAAGGAAGTGAAGATAGGCACGGGTATGACCGCACCCATCCATGAAGAATTGATGGCCCTGCTGAAAAACTACTAAGACATCTTTGCATGGTCATACCAAGATATGCCTGGTTTGAGTTCTAACATCATACATCACAGATTACCTCTAAACCCTGAGTGTTCCCTGATAAAACAAAAGCTGAGGAGGATGAAGCCCGAGACATCCTTGAAAATAAAAGAAGAGGTAAAGAAACAATTTGACGCTGGTTTTTTGGCTGTCGCTCGGTACCCAAAATGGGTTGCCAACATTGTACCAGTCCCTAAGAAGGATGAGAAGGTATGAATGTGCATAGATTAACGGGACCTGAATCGGGCCAGTCCCAAGGACAACACGACCAATTTTGCTTTGTTTTCCTTCATGGATGGGTTCTCTGGTTACAATCAGATAAAAATGGCGCCGGAGGATATGGAAAAGACTACCTTCGTCACCCTGTGGGGGACGTTCTGTTATAATGTGATGTCCTTTGGACTCAAGAACGTCGGGGCAACTTATCAATGGGGCTATGGTGGCTTTGTTCCACGATATGATGCACCGAGAAATCAAGGTCTATGTGGATGACATAATTTCCAAGTCTAAGACCGAGGAGGAACACCTTGTCAACTTGCGGAAGTTGTTCGAAAGGCTTAGGAAATATCAATTGAGGTTAAACCCCGCTAAGTGGAAATTGCTAGGTTTCATCGTAAGCCAGAAAGGGATAGAGGTGGACCCCGAAAAGGTGAAAGCCATCCTTGAGATGTCAGAACCGCGTACCGAGAGGCAGGTCTGAGGTTTCCTGGGACGTTTGAATTACATTGCTAGATTCATATCACAGCTCACCGCTATGTGTGAACTGTTGTTCAAACTCTTACGCAAAAACCAATCCGTCCGCTAGAACGAGGATTGTCAAGAGGCATTTGGAAGGATCAAACAGTGTCTCATGAACCCTCCCATGCTTATGCCACCGGTATCCGGAAGGCCTCTCGTCTTGTATATGACGATTTTGGACGAGTCGATGGGATGTATGCTGGGGCAACATGACGAGTCCGGGAAGAGAGTGTGCACTGTCTACTACTTGAGTAAGAAGTTCACGACCTGTGAAATGAACTACTCCCTGCTAGAAAGAACGTGTTGTGCTTTAGTCTGGGCGTCCCACCGTCTAAGACAATACATGCTGAGCCATACCACCTGGTTGATATCCAAGATGGACCCGGTTAAGTACATCTTTGAGAAGCCTGCTCTCAAAGGGCGGATCGCCCGGTGGCAGGTTTTGCTATTCGAGTTCGATATAGTCTACGTCACCCAAAAGGTGATAAAAGGACGTGCCTTGGCAGATTATTTGGCTCAGCAGCCTCTCAACGACTATCGACCCATGCATCCCGAATTCCTGGATGAGGAGATCATGGCCTTGTTTGAGGAAAAGCTAGACGAAGACCGGGACAAGTGGATCATGTGGTTTAATGGAGCGTCAAACGTTCTAGGCCATGGCGTTGGGGCAGTATTGGTCTCTCCGGACAATCAATGTATACCTTTCACAGCCAGGCTGGGGTTTGACTGCACCAATAATATGGTTGAATATGAAGCGTGCGCCCTGGCCGTCCAGGCAGCAATTGACTCCAATGTCAAGCTACTCAAGGTGTACGGGGACTCAGCACTGGTGATTCACCAGCTGAGAGGGGAATGGGAAACTAGAGACCCCAAGCTGATACCCTACCAAGCCTATATCAAGGAATTGGCTGGTTTCTTTGATGAGATATCCTTCCATCACGTTCCCTGAGAGGAAAATCAAATGGTAGATGCGCTTGCCACTTTAGCGTCCATGTTCCAGCTAACACCGCACGGGGACCTACCGTACATTGAATTCTGGTGTCATGGCAGACCCGTGCATTGTTGTCAGGTGGAAGAGGAATGGGACGGTAAGCCTTGGTATTTCGATATCAAGCAATACGTTGAAAGCAAAGAGTACCCACCGGAGGCTTCCGAAAACGACAAAAGGACATTGAGGAGATTGGCAGTCGGCTTCTTCATGAGCGAAAACATACTATACAAGAGAAACCATGACATGGTTCTGCTACGCTGCGTGAACGCTAAGGAAGCAGAAAACATGTTGGGGAAGGTCCATGAGAGCTCTTTTGGTACACACGCTAATGGGCACGCCATGGCTAGAAAGATCTTAAGGGCAGGTTACTATTGGCTCACCATGGAGAGCGATTGCTGTCTCCATGTGAGGAAGTGTCACAAATGCCAGACATTTGCAGACAATGTCAATGCTCCGCCTTTGCCTCTGAATGTATTGGCCGCACCATGGCCGTTTTCCATGTGGGGAATAGATGTGATTGGGGCCATAGAGCCCAAAGCTACAAATAGAAATCGTTTCATCCTGGTGGCGATTGATAACTTCACTAAGTGGGTCGAAGCCCCGTCATACGCTAGCTTCACTAGGAGTGTGGTGGTCAGGTTCATTAAGAGAGAAATCATCTGCCGATACGGTTTGCCGAGGAAGATTATCACGGACAACGGCACCAACTTGAATAATAAGATGATGGGGGAAATGTGCGAGGAGTTTAAAATCCGACATCACAATTCCACGCCTTACCGACCAAAGATGAACGGAGCCGTGGAAGTAGCCAATAAGAATATCAAGAAGATTATCCAGAAGATGACCGTGTCATACAAGGATTGGCACGAGATGCTCCCATTTGCGTTACATGGTTACCGAACCTCAGTGCGCACGTCAATCGGGGCAACACCATTCTCATTGGTATATGGAATGGAGGCTGTGCTACCATTTGAGGTGGAAGTCCCATCATTAAGAATCTTGGCGGAATCCAGATTAAAGGAATCGGAATGGGCCCAAGCACGTTTCGATCAGCTTAATCTCATAGAAGGCAAGCGTTTGGCCGCCATGAGTCATGGGAGTTTATATCAGAAACAAGTGAAGAACGCTTTTGACAAGAAGGTACGTACGCACCGGTTCAGCGAAGGGGACTTGGTGTTGAAGAAAGTCTCCCAAGCTCTGAAAGACAACAGAGGGAAGTGGGCCCCAAACTACGAAGGGCCTTTCGTTGTAAAAAAGGCTTTCTCCGGAGGGGCCCTGGTGCTCACCAACATGGATGGCGAAGAGCTACCTTCACCCGTGAACTCCGATGTTGTCAAGCGGTACTACGCTTAGGATCTGGGGCAATTGAGGAAGTCACTGCATGTTCTTTTATTTTTGTGTGTCCTTCTTGGTTTCCCCTAGGGATTCCTGTCCTTTGTAATTTTCTCATCACAGTCTTTTTAAAAGAAAAGAACATGGGATTGAGGTTCCGGTCCTCACTTTGTGCTTTAAACTATGTCCAGAATTTGATAACCTGAGCCTTTTTGCTCAGTCCATGGGATGCCCCAAGCGCTTAATTAAAACTGAACTTGACCAGCTTTCACTAAAAAGATTATTGCATTTGAAAATGCTCATGCATACGCATACACATGCATATTTTGTTATCTTATGACAGGAGTAGAATCGTCTTAGGCAATGGTAAACGGTAACGCGACCGGATCGTCGTCCCATGCCCAGCTCTGGACAAGCGGAAAGCGCAGCTGGGAGGCAGCCTAGTATCCTTTAAATTCCCAGTAATTATTATTGTTGTGTCTTTAAAGTAAATGTCGGATGCCTAATCTACCCTAAGGGGGTTCGAGTAAGCGAACGCCGACCCATAGAGAGCGCATACCTGTGTCTTCCCAAAAAAAAAATATACACAGGGTTAGCTCGCCTGGGCGAGCACCCCTGCACCTGGGAACATAAAAACGAGGGAGGGGGAGTTTCTCTCCACCCACGGGATTTGCAGGTTTTCGCCCCTAGGCCACCACTTTTGCGCTTTTGCTTCCATTCTTAGTGTTTTTGGTCACTCCATACAAGTAAGTGCACTACCCTTTGGTTTCTAGCTTTCCATTGATGCCTTTTATGCTTTGAATGGTACATAATTTTGCCAATTCCGTGACACAATTTGGGGCAAATTTATGCTTTGTTTCTTTGAATTGAAGGGTTGTAGGGGATGGCCTTAGGCCTAGGGTGTGTTCTGAAATGATGGGGCAAGCCACATTGCCCCTATTCCCTTGTTATTGGTACCCCAAAATGTGCCCACCAAGTGCTCGGTGAAATGCCTCAATGGAATTTGGTCATGGTTTTGTGAACTTTGGATTGTGGGGCTGACTTGTGTGTATATGGACAGCTTGTAGAGGTTAGAATAAGTGCCAAAATTAAGGACTTAGACCTAGGAATCCAAGCCTTTGGTTTTGAGTGCAAGAAATCATGAAGATGAGAGCATTGTGATAGGGATTTCCCTTTAGGCCAACAGTCGATTTTTGGGCTGCACCATGATGTTTGCCTTACACCTAGATGTTTGAGAATGTTGTTCATCATGCACATATAGATGTAGAGTAGGCGGCAAAATACCTCACAAGATATATGTATGTTGCATATAGATAGCAAAAAGATTCCTTACCAAAAACCTTGTTGAATTGAAATGTAATTTGAATAGCAAGATACTTGAATACGCGTGAAATGTAATTTTTTTGGTAGCAAAGATTCTTTGAATATGCATGTATACAAGTTTAGCCAAGACGTGCGTGTATATGATCTTTGGGTAGCGAAAATACTTCAAGTATGCATGTGTATAAGTTTAGCAAAGAAATGGATGTGTGTAGTTTGGGTAGCAAAATGCTTTGAATATGCATGAGTATGGTTTTTAGGTAACGGAGCATCTCATAAAAGTATGTATATGAGTTTGCCCTAAATTGATGTTTGTGTTGGAAGCAGTTGTATGCCATTTTTACTTGGTCAGCTTTAAAATGACACTTCCTTGTAAATTGACTTTCCAAACGTTTGTCTTCACAGGAAATGGCTCCAAAAAAGCTTTCCACGAAGAGGTCTAGAAGAGACACTGCAGCGGAAGGGTCCAGTGCTACCCCCGAGTTTGATAATCACCATTTCCAGAGCGCCGAGCACAAGCAGTGCTTCGAGGCCATCAAAGGATGGTCGTTCCACAGAGAGAGGCGCGTCTAGCTCAGAGAGGATGAGTATACGGACTTTCAGGAGGAGATAGCTCGCAGACATTGGACGTCGCTGGTGACTCCCATGGCTAAGTTTGACCCTGAGATAGTCCTGGAGTTCTATGCTAATGCTTGGCCCACAGAGGAGGGAGTGCGAGACATGCGTTCATGGGTGAGGGGTCAGTGGATTCCCTTTGACGCAGATGCCCTCAGCCAGTTCCTGGGTGACTCGCTAGTATTGGAGGAAGGCAACCAGTGTGAGTTCGGCCAGAGGAGGAACAGGGTCGACGGGTTCGACAAGGAGGCCATTGCCCAGCTGTTATGCACATCGGGGCAGGATTTCGCTCGGACCGCTGTAGGGACACAGGTGCAGATCATGCGCACCAGCATGACCACCTTGACCTAGACGTGGATGACACTGCTTGATGCAATCCTACTCCGCAAGGGCATTGGATAGAAGACTCCTAGTAGATTGGGCCAGAGATCCAAGGGAAGGCCCTAGGGTTCTCATGAGCCTTAGGATAGATTTCGAGCCCATGGGCTAAGTATGAGCCCGCTAATCTTTGTAAATATTAGAATAGGTTTTTCCTTCGTTTGAGCCTTGTATTTTGGCTATTCTAGTAGTATAGGGTTTTAGCCTTGTATTTCAAGGCATTTTGAGTAGTCTTTGTAGTAGGGATTTTTTTTGTATTTTCATGTATTTTCTCATGGGGGTGAGCTTAGCTATTATAGGGGGTGTGTAGCTAAGCTCTAGCTTCTCATCTCAAGGAGCTGAGCTTAGCTATTAAAGAGGTATGTGTAGCTAAGCTCTAGCTTCTTTAGGAATCATCTTAAGGAAGCTTCTCAAGGAGGTGAGCTTAGTTATGAGAGGGGTGTGTGTAGCTAAGCTCTAGCTTCTCAAGGAAGTTTTCTCAAAGAAGCTTCTCAAGGAAGTTTTCTCAAGAAAGCTTCTCAAGGAAGCTACCTAGTCTATAAATAGAAGCATGTGTAACACTTGTTGTAACTTTGATGAATGAGAGTCTTGTGAGACACACCTCAAATTTCAAATTCTCTCCCTTTTTCTTCCTTCAATTTCGCTCTCCCCCCTCTCTCTTTCTCTCTGTCTTTTTTTCCTCCACTGAAGCATCCCCTCCAAGCTTCTTATCCAAGGCTCATCTTGGTGGCGAAGCTCATTCTTCCATGGCTTATTCCCTAGTGGATGGTGCCTCCTCTCACCTCTTCTCCTTTGTCTTCCGCTGTATCTCCATGGTGGAAAATCACCATTAAAGGACCTAATTGAAGCTCAAAGATCCTGCCTTCATAGAAGCCCCACAAGCAAGCTTCCATCAAGTGGTAATTAGAGCACAAGAGCTTCATGTAGGTGCTCCTTAAACCTCCATTAATTTTTTGCTTTACCTTCTCTTCCATTGTTGTTTCTTCATTTTTTTCTCCATGTATCTCCTCACATGTCTTGTGCTAAATGTTTTTAACATGATTCTTTAGATTTTCCACCGATTAAACTTGCTATAGAAGCTAGATTTGATTTTCTATGGTTCAAATTTCTTGTTCTTGTTCTTGAACCATGAATTGTGTTGAGTTTTGGTTCCTTTGAGTTTTGTCGTGTTATTTTTTGTGGCTGAAACCTAAACCATAAAATTCTTACAAAAATATTAAAGTAGAAGAAAACCTCAAAAATCTAGAGTGACTTGTTTACCTATTGTAGTTTTTTCATAGAAGTCATGTCTAGTCATGAAACTTCTCACATAAGATTTCTTATGTTGTGCTGAATTTTATTTTTCTTGTTTCTTTGTCTAACTCATTTGTTCAGGAGTGTATGAAATTCTCTTAGCCTATTATTTGATTTGAGTAAAATCTTTCATGTTAATTAGTCCTTAACATGTTCATGCAAAATTCTTAGAGAGTCTCTGATTGTGAACCTTTTCTTGAACTTTTAGGTTTCCATATGATTGTGTCTTTTGTGAATTTGAGTTTTGGTGATTGAATTGCGGGCTGAAATGTTGATCCTAAGTGAATATTGAACTTCTAAAACTGTGGTGAACAATCCTAGTGAGTTCAAAATACATAGAAAGGTTGAAAGTAAGCCCAATGCAATCAATATTCCATGCTTAAAAAAAATCATTGGTGCTAGCAGCTTGGACATACAAAGTTGTAAAAATTACTGAGAATTGGTTACTTTGAATTTTGAGCTGATATTTTTACTTAATTTGATAGACGTCTGGAAAAAAGTTATAAAAAAAGAACCAAGTGATTTGGATAAAAGGAAAAAAATACTAAATATCACAAAAGTTGGTAGAAAAATCAATATCCACGAAAAAAAAGTAAAAGGGAAGCGTGCTTGTTGTTTTGGCTCAAAATTTATTCTATAATTGGTGCCTATGTTATACCAATCTTAGTTCCGAAATTTCAATTGAAAATTACTGTGAAAGCAAGTGCCAAAGCTAGAGGTTTGTTGAGTGTTTGTTTTTTTATAGTTTTTTTTACTCTACTCTAGAGCCATTCTAAGTTTCTCTTTGAGTCCTAGCTTGCTTCTATGTCCTTTACATTGCTTTAATTGTTGAGTAATCCTTGAAAAATTGTCTTGTTAAAACTCCATTGGTTTAGCTTTCATTTCATTTTTTTTTGTCTTTGGTTATTGCTTGTCTCTTTGTTTCCTTTTTTGTGGGTTGCCATATAGGGAATTGGAAGGAGAATTGGTGTCATCCCTTGAAGAATTTGAGTCAAGAAGAAAGGGGCCAACCACCTTAAGAGCTATTGGACTAAGAAGCACTCCAAATTGAGTGAATCACCAAAGAGAGAACAACCACCAAAATTGAGGACCGTTTTGTAATTTTGTAATTTGCAATTTACTTACCTTCATTGCTTTCAAGTTTTTTAACAAAAAGGCCTTTCATTGGAAGTGTGTTGGGAGCCTCCAATAGGTTACCAAACTTCCATTTGTGTGTAATAATTTTTGGCAATTTTTCCTTAGGATAGTGAGTTTTTTGTTGAGAACCTTGAATGTGGTCATCCAAACACTCTTAGGATTCTCCTAGTTTACATTTCTTGCTTACTTTCATAGCTTATTTCCTTTACCTTACATTGTCAAACCGCCTAGATAGCTTTCTTTTTACCAATTAGTTTTTTACCTTATCTTTCACACCTCTTTTAGTGTTTATTTTGGCTAGTTTCAACCTTAGTTTCTTTTACCTTTTGTTTTCAAACCTTCAACAAGAAAAAACCATAACTTAGGAACCAACATGAGTCATCATTAATCTAGTGTTAATGGCGAGGATACTAGTCATAAAGACCATTTATCTAGAATCTTAGATGAGTTGAGTTCCCTCAAGTTATGGAAAGAAAAACAAGAGAGAAAAGAAAAAGGAAAAAAAAGAGTGGAAGAAATAAGTCAAGATGAAAGAAAGAAAATAAGAGAGGAAGAAAGAAGAAAAATAATGAAAGAAATGAAAAGAGAAAAATATGCCTCCTATAGTAGTCATAACTCTTGCAATAGCCTAAGTGAAGAACTTCGTGACTATTACGAAGGAAGGCATAGGTCACATCTTAGACCTCACTCCCATAGAAGAGAAAAGGAAAGAAAGCCTCAAGAGGCTAACATTAACCTCCCATACTTCCATGGGAAGGACAATGTAGAGGCTAACTTAGTTTGGGAAATAAGGGTAGAGCAACAACTTAAAAAGAAGTCTATATCAAAATCTTATGGCTCTCACTCTTATCCAAAGAAAGACCAAGGTCAAGGCATCATAGGGGTGACACCTTCTAAGCCCAAAGATGATAAGGGGAAGACAATAGAAAAGCAAGCCCCTAAGGCTAGTATGCAAGAGAAAACTAGCTCTATAAAGTGCTTTAAATGTCTTGGAAGAGGACACATTACTTCTCAATGCCCCACCACAAAAACCGTGATTATGAGGGGCCGAGACATTTATAGTAGCCAAGATAAGGCTACTACTTCACCTTCCTCTATTAAAAGTGAAAAAGCAAAAGGGGAAGAATCTAGTGAGAAAATCTACCCCCAAGAAGAAGGACAACCATTAGTGGTTAAAGAGAAGCGTAAGGAGGTAAGTGTCTCCTCCAAGAGGTTAGCTAAGAAGAAAACTCATTTTACAATAAAGACAAACATTAAAGAAACTTTCCCTCTTAAACAACCTCCACATTTTCTCTTTTGTAAAAAGACACTTGCTAGCATTGCCACACCTCTTGGGCTTGAGTTTATTCCTCAAGTAAAGAAGTTGTTGGATGAGGGTTTGGTTCGCAAGAGCTTAAATCCTTGTGCTTTGTTGGTGCCCAAAATAGGTATTATTATGCACCAAGTCCCTAAAATAGGTGGTATGATGAATGTTTTGAGTGGTGCAACCCTCTTTTGTAAAATCACTCGTGCACCTAACATCTTCATGGTGTGTGTACATAGGGACCCATTAGGTAGCTTTGTTCTTATTTTTAGTTTCCATACAAACTTAGGTACTCATATGGGACACCTAAGGTTTGTCATACTTTTTGGTAGGAATAATCAATATGAAAATACTGAAAAAGGTATGTTTTATTGCGCTACTTTTCTTAATATTTCAAATAGTGATCAAGGGGTTCCCATAAACCCTAAGAGAATATAGGTCATTCCTGAGTGGCCCACTCCACTAAGTATATGAAAAATTTGGGGCTTCCATGACTTAACAAACTTTTACAAAAGGTTTGTCCCATATTTTTCTATACTTGTAGCACCGCTTATTGAGTTGGTGAGAAACCATGTTCCTTCGTGGGAAGATGCCCAGGAAATGGGTTTTCAGACCTTACCTTACTTCAACATACCAAACACCACTAATACATATGTTTTTGTTCTTTTTACAGGTGTTGAGGGAAGGAGCCCAGAGTATGAAGAACCTCAAGATTTGAGGTCAAATCCTTTCCAAGGTGGAGGGAATGATGAAATCCTACCCCGCAAGGACATTGGATATAAGACTCCAAGTAGATTGGACCAGAGATCCAAGGGAAGGCCCTAGGGTTCTCATGAGCCTTAGGATAGATTTTGAGCCCATGGGCTAAGTATGAGCCCGCTTATCTTTGTAAATATTAAAATAGTTTTTTCCTTTGTTTGGGCCTTGTATTTTGGCCATTCTAGTAGTATAGGGTTTTAGCCTTGTATTTCGAGGCATTTTGAGTAGTCTTTGTAGTAGGGATTTTTTTTTGTATTTTCATGTATTTTGTCATGGGGGTGAGCTTAGCTATTATAGGGGGTGTGTAGCTAAGCTCTAGCTTCTCATCTCAAGGAGGTGAGCTTAGCTATTAAAGAGGTATGTGTAGCTAAGCTCTAGCTTCTTTAGGAATCTTCTTAAGGAAGCTTCTCAAGGAGATAAGCTTAGTTATGAGAGGGGTGTGTGTAGCTAAGCTCTAGCTTCTCAAGGAAGTTTTCTCAAAGAAGCTTCTCAAGGAAGTTTTTTCAAGAAAGCTTCTCAAGGAAGCTACCTAGTCTATAAATAGAAGCATGTGTAACACTTGTTGTAACTTTGATGAATGAGAGTCTTGTGAGACACACCTCAAAGTTCAAATTCTCTCCCTTTTTCTTCCTTCAATTTCGTGCTCCCCCCTCTCTCTTTCTCTCCCTCTTTCTTTTCCTCCATTGAAGCATCCTCTCCAAGCTTCTTATCCAAGGCTCATCTTGGTGGTGAAGCTCATTCTTCCATGGCTTATTCCCTAGTGGATGACGCCTCCTCTCACCTCTTCTCCTTTGTCTTTCATTGCATCTCCATGGTGGAAAATGACCATTAAAGGACCTCATTGAAGCTCAAAGATCTAGCCTTCATAGAAGTCCCACAAGCAAGCTTCCATCACTGCTGCTCAACAATGTCTTGCCTAGCAATCATAACTCTGATCTCCCTCTGCCTAAGTGCCAGTTGGTGTATGCCATCCTGACACGGATGAGCGTCCACGTGGCCCAGGTGATTGCTGACGCCATCTATTTGTTTGCAGGTATGCCACCCACTAGGCACCCTATGGACCCGGATAAGTCTAACAGGGCCCTAGGGTTTCCGGCGTTGGTTACGGGCCTATGCCAGTCATTTGGGGTTCCCGTCACCCCCAGTAAGGTGATCAGACCGCCGATCACCCGAGCATTCATCGAGAAGTACTGCACGCCTAGGCAGGCGCAGGGTGATGCACATCAGGCCGCGGACGCACCGCCACCACCTCATCAGGCCAATCCTGCTTGATCACTAGGCATGGAGCGTTATCTACAGCACTTGGTTCGCCAGCAGGTGGCCAACCATCAGGGGCAAGTGCAGATACATGAGTGTCTCTACCGGTTCAGCCTCAGTCAGCAGGGGCAGGGTTTCGCTCCTTTTGCATGCCCTTCTCTAGAGCAGTTTGGGGCTGAGGTCGCATGGCTCGGAGACTGGCCCGAGGCCCAGGCAGGGGAGGAGCCCGTAAGATCCCTCGGTGAGGCAGAGGAGGCCCATATGGATGAAGAAATGACTGACTTGCTCAGTTTCTTGGGAGGAAGCGGAGCCACGTGACCGAGGTCACCGCACTTTTGTTATTGATATTACTGTTTTCTGTTATTGTCTATATTGCTATTGACATTACTGTTTTCTGTTATTGTCTATATGGTTACTAATGTTGCTGTTATTATTTTTGTTGTTTCTGTTAGAGTTTGGCATTATGGCTCTCAGTTATTTCGTCACTATTTTTTTGCGACTTAAGTAGGTAGTGAGCACCCTCATCCGCACAACCTTTTCAGAGAGAAAAAGAAAAAAGGAGAGAGAGAAAATGAACAAATGTTAATAACTTAAAAAAGAAGAAGAAAAAAAGGGAAAGAAGAAAAAGAAAAAGAAAGAAAAAAGGAAAAAAGAATAATAAGTTGTCTAGCTAAAACACCTACATGCTTTTGAAAGGAGATAATTTCCAGCTTTTCTTTGCAAATTTTCAATGATCATAATCAGTTTTTGAAAAATGTGTATACACCTGGAGGGTGAATGCTGTGAAAATTTTCCCGAACACCCAAAATAGACTCGGATGAATGCACAAATTGATAAAAGTACATGTTTTGGAAACATTGGGTTGACTTAAATAGAGAAAATGAATCATGAGCCCTAGCATCACATGACCATAAAAACTTGACACTTGAGTGTCCACATGGGTGCATGCATGACTAGTTTTGCATAAAATTTCCAAATCATCATTGTTGCATGTGTATCATGGAAATAATATGGGACATCCCCTTTTCCCCGAAGCCTTGAGCCAAAATCCCAACTTACCATAAATCTTGCCCTCGGAAGAAAACAAAGAAAAGGAGGTTCCCGATCAAAGAATCGAAGAAAGAAAAAAGAGAAAATTCCCGATCAAAGAGTGAGAGAAAGCAAAAAAACAAAAAAGAAAGAAAATTCCCGATCAAGGATCGGAAGAAAACAGAAGAAATATGCAGAAAGGTCTTCGGACCAGAAAATATCTGGACAATACAGAATTGTCACCAAGTAAAAAAAAAAGAAAGGAAACCACGACCTAAAGTGGTCCTTTCCCTTTGATTGCCAACCAAAATTCTGTGCGTTGGTGTCTTGTTCACCTCACACTAAACAAAAACAGAAAAGGGAAAGGCCGAGAACACTCAAAGCCAAATTTCCCACCAAAAACCATTCCCAAGAGAAGTCCTTCTAATCCATGATCACGCATGTAATCTTTGATTTGATAGGAAATGATTTGCAAAATCAAGTCATGACATATCTATGGTTCGGAATTAGGATGAAACACTTACCCGTATGAGATTGATACACTTTGAGTGATTTTCTTCTATTTTTGTTGAACACGGTGTTTCCTCTAAATGGTCATTTAGAAGCAAAATGCTAACGTCCAAAATCTCATTTATGGTTATGAGAAAATTTCATCAGCATACTCTCCTTCCCCGGTAGACACATTGTTTTTCATCTGAAAAGCATGTGTTGCTCTGATCAGCTGGAAGTTTTGTCTCTTTAATAAAGCATGTTCGCATTTTTAGTGAAGAAAACACGGAGACTATTTTTGTCTCACAGTTATCAAGAACTACGTAGTTCTGAGTTCCTCAACACAAATTGAGCATACGTAGGAGAAAGAGCTTCGCTTTTATCGGCCACCCCACAATCTCTGTCATACGGACCCTGAGGTCATGTGACATGCGGAGACAAATTATGGTCATTCCGCACCTTTTCGCCATTCGGAGACAATTGTGTCCGATGGCACGCAGAGAAAAATTATGGTCATTCTGCGCCTTTTTGTCATCCAGAGGCGGCGAGCCCGATGATATGCAGAGAAAAATTATGGTCATTCCACACCTTTTCGCCATTTGGAGACAATCGTGTCCGATGGCATGCAGAGACAAATTATGGTCATTCCGCACACCTTTTCGCCATTTGCAGACAATCGTGTCCGATGGCACGCAGAGACAAATTATGGTCATTTCGCACACCTTTTCGCCATTCGGAGACGATCGTGTCTGATGGCACGCAGAGACAAATTATGGTCATTATGCGCCTTTTGTCATCCAGAGGCGGTGAGCCCGATGACATGCGGAGACAAATTGTGGTCATTCCGCACACCTTTTCGCCATTTGGAGACAATCATGTCCGATGGCACGCAGAGACAAATTATGGTCATTCTGCGCCTTTTTTCATCCAGAGGCGATGAGCCCAATGACATGCGGAGACAAATTATTGTCATTCCGTACACCTTTTTGCCATCCAGAGACGATCGAGTCCGATGACATGCAGAGACAAATTATGGTCATTCTGCACCTTTTGTCATCCAGAGGTGGCAAGCCCGATGACATGCGAAGATACCTTATGCTCATCCGCGCCTTTCGTTAATCGAAAGGAATGAATTCGGCAGTATCAGGATGATGTTGGTCGTTCGGTGCTGATCATTTTCAAAATTTTTGCAATTTCCGCAGGCGGGGAGATTGACCGGCCGAATGGTGTTCCGCTCGAACGGAATTAGTGTCTTATCTTTACTTCCGTTTTATCTCCAATAAAACACAAGTAAAGAGGGGCAACTGTCATACCCTAATTTCGTCTGGGGACCATCTGTTTGCTTGGATGCGACCCTCGTTTGACCACTTTGAGGCACTTGGCACCCATCGTTAGGCAATCCGTGAAATTCCACGACATGTCGGGAGTTGAAAGGAAGTGCTAATGTGCAATCCGTAAAGTTCCGTAACATTCCGGAAGCCAAAGAAGGGACAATTGCGTAATCCGTAAGGTTTCGTGACATTACGGAAAGAAAACAAGTATCGTTACGTAATTTGTAAAGTTTCGTAACGTTATGGAAAAAGAATCAACAAAAAAAATGGCAGAGGGGGTGTATTTAGTAAACAAGGGTGTACAAATAGAAATTAGGCCCACTTGGACCTTCCAGGATGTTCCAACAGAAGGCGGTGCCTTCTGGTGGAAGCAACCCAGCTCGCCTGGGCGAGCTGGGCGGCAACCACCTCCCTCTTTTCCCCTATAAATAGGGGAAGGAGGGCAGAACAAATTCGTTCAACTCTCATGGTATTTGAGAATCACTTTAAATTAGTGAGAAAAATTGTTTCCATGAAGAAAATGCAAGCCGAGGCGCTTCCGTAATGCTTCCGTGACGTTTCCGTGGGTGATTTCGTGAAGGTTTTCCACTGTTTTCATCATTCTTCGTTCGTTCTTCTGTCTTCAACCGGTAAGTTCCCAAAATCGAACCTTTCAATTCATTCTATGTGCCCTTAGTGGTCCCCACTTGTTTCGCGTGCTTTTATTTTTATTTCATTTACTTTCCGTACCCCCTTTTTGACGTGCTTTAGTAATTTATTTAAGTCAATTTCTCGCCTAATAAAAAATAAAATAAATTTCCACCGATCATTTGAGTTATAATATCTTTTAATTTCTGTTAGAATAAAATCCGGCCAATCTTTCATGCCGTAACCACGTTTAAAACCAAAAAGAGGCAAAATAATAATATAATAATAAAAAAATATCTTTTAATAAAATAATCATAAAAATCAATCGGATGTTTTTCTTTGGGATTTTCTTTCTTAATCAAATTGACTAATACCCAAAGTGAAACTAAGGCTAAAATCAATTCATAAACCAAGCTTTTGTCATCGCCTAAAAACCATTTTTAAGGTCCAACGCCTTGAAATGGTCTTTTTCACTTTTATTGGTTAGACGTGTTTTTTTTTAAAAAGCCTAAAATCAACACATAGCTTTGTCACCTCTTTCAAAAAACCAAGAGATCATTAATGGTCCAATGCCTTAATGTTTTCTCTCCTTTCAAAAGAATCGAAAGATCGTTTAGTGGTCCAACGCCTTAAACGACCTTTCATTCAAATCAAAATATATCTTGCAAAAAAAAGGATAAAAATAATTTAACCAACGTTTAGTTCTCAAAGAACTACGTAGGTCTGATTTGCTTATCACAATTGAGGAATACGTAGGAGCAAGGGAAACACCCTTGTCGACCACAAAAAGGTAAAAAAAAATACAAAAGGACATAAAACGTAAGAAAAGCGAAAATAAAACAAATTGAAGTCATGTTTGCACACTTGATTTAAAGGCTGTCGTCCCTTGTGACGAACGCGTGGGGTGCTAATACCTTCCCCGTGCGTAAATACAACTCCCAAACCTTTCATACTTAAAGTTCGTAGACCACGTCTTTCCGGTTTTTTTGACGTTTTCCTCAAATAAACGTTGGTGGCAACTCTGAGCATTTTCCTTTCTTGGAAGACGCACCTGTGAGTCTCGCATCGCCCTCCCGCCGAAGGGTAGGTTGCGACAATACCCATCTTGCGTTGTCACTTTCAACAAGCTTTGAACAACTTTTACAACTCACAAACTTCAATTTTCAGTTCTTGGAGATTTCTAAGCAATGTTTCTCTGAAGGTTATGTGATTAGCAAGTTGTAAACATACTTGAGATCAAGAGAGGTCCATTCAATCAAGTCTTTTATTCTTGCATTTGAAAGTAAAGGTTGTATCTCTCCGTGACTTTATTTCATATGGTTTTTACACATTGTTATTACATGTGCATGAGTTTTTACAATATGCTAGAGTAGGTGTTTCTAGTTTTAAGCTAAGAGTATGTTTCTTTTAGGCTTATATTAACAAATGACCCTAGGGTTGGGTGCCTAAGTTTCATTTTCTAGGTAGAATTTGAAATTACTTGTGATTGCTTGTAAAACTCACATTGCATAGTGAAAATCAAATTCGGGTTGAATTAGATAGCTAGATTAGCTTATCTAGAAATAGAGAGTGAACCAATGTAAATCTTGTTCTCTATCTTCTCTTTAACTCCCATCTCTCTCTATTGCATTATTTACCAATTTGCTAAGTTTCAAAGATATTTCAAAATTGATGTACTTTAACAAAAGGATGCTATGTTCATGTAATTGATTCAATCTTGTTCTCTATCTTCTAATGTTCTCTATCTTTGGGCAACAAAAGTTTTAAAACTGTTTTTGACAATTTGATTTTACACCAATTCACCCCCCACTTGGTTTGCTTAGTCCCATTGTCTTTTTCACCACTGAGGACTCATCTTGACCAATTTGGGATACACTGGTCTCATCCAGCAAGGGATATCTAAAGCCACTATAGCATCTTGGGGCAAGGCAACATATTCAGCAAATAGAGTATGGACATACTCATATCACGTCCATTTAGGTGGAGTTACTACCTCATGTTGTCTACGGATGGGTTCCATGTGTGGCCATCAGACTATCTCATTCTCAAGGCAGTGGTTATGTTGATTCTGTGTGACGAAGGTGACTAGAAACTTCCTGCAAGCAATTTCTTCTCTAGTTTGTTTGACCCAGGGTCTCCAGCTTCTACTCCATATGGATCCAAGTACTGAAAACTTGGATGTGTTGATTGGAGAAAAAGGCTTCTTGGTCATGATGGGTGGTGGACTAGATGATTGTGGAGTGGGAGTTGGTGTTGCCTCATTGTTAGACAAACTAAAGTCATTAGAGGATGGGATCTTGATGGGTTCCATTGGTTTCAGGGACTTGCATCCAACTCTTATCTTCCTTTTCTTTGGAAACAATGAGGGGATGATAGGTTGATCAATCTTCTGCTTCTGTTAGACAACAAGTTCTTCTTTTTGCTTCCTTGGGATGGCCAGAGGGCCTTTGTCTTTTGTTTCGCTCATATCCCTCAACCTCTGAGCCTTTGTAGCCTACTCAGTGATTTGCCTTTGACTCCTTCTGACTAAAGTAGTATTTAGACGAGTCCTCTGGGACTGGATTGGACGCAATGGTTTGGACTCCTTATGTCTTTTCTTCATCCATTGCTCCTTGGACACAATCCCTTCTTCTTCTTGTTGCTAGGCTTGCTTCTTGGTTTGGACCTTGCCCTACTGCTCTCTAAGGATCCTTTGAACCTTTTTAGCGAGTCCAAAGGTCTCTAGAGCTTTATCTTCATCAACCACAATTCTAGTCAGCCTCTTCTGCCTCCTCTATTGGATATCATTTTTCTCAACTGGAGGAATAAGCCTATTTCTTCTAATGTCAACCTTCATTGCCTTCAAGTTAGCAACATTGAAGTGTAGCTATCAGGCAACAAAGGTTCCTTTGTTGTCGATGGAGTGCTTGGAGTCCTCATCCAGTCTTTCGAAGACATGGAATACCTGGTGTTCCCAGAGGAGTTTGTTGATGAGGGCGACATAGTGGATGTCATCCAATCCTCCCAGGGTCTTCATGTTCCTGAGTATGTTGATGTAGACCATGTGTGGAAGGTCAAATGGAATCTTGTCCATCATATGGAAGAGCACAAATTTGTGTAGGTCAGACACAAAGTCTTTTGAATCCACTTTGTACATGAAGTTTTTCTAAGTGATGTTGGACCACTTTGTACATGAAGCTTTTCTAAGTGATGTTGGGCCAAATTTTGGCCATGTCGCACAGAAGATTGTACTAAACCTTCTTCTTTCCATTTGTCTCCTTTAAGTTCTTCCCATAGAGAGCTTTTGGGATATGGCTCTCATAGGTCTTCTCCCAGTCTTCCTGACACATGCTTTCTTCCCTGATGCACCCAGTGACTTGTGTAATGGTGTCCATGGAAAACATGACTTCTTTTCCAAGAACTTTGGACACATTGGTCTTCCAATCCTTTAGTTGAGCGTTCCTCCAAAGTTCTGATCAGTTTTTGGGTATATCATCTATGAGTCATTGAAATAGCCATGGATTCTGCAGAGAAGTAGAGTGCGTTGTATGTTGAGGCTAAGACCTTCCAGCATGTTGATGTCAAAGTAGTGTTCAACGTGAACAGTAGGTTCTCCATCACTGTGAATGGGGGTGGTGTCAGTGGTGATAATGGTGGTGGCAGGAGAAATGTTTTCACTAGAGTTTGACATGGTGAGCAGAGAAGAGAGATTAGGGTTTCAGAGAGTCTTGAGGGTTCTTGCAAAGATTGTAAACATAGATCGTTGCCCTAATTTCTTGGAGTTTATAAAAGGAATATGAGTGTTTTCTCTGTGCTTTTAAAAGGTATTTAATGATGCCTATTACTAAAGGATAACTCAATGATTGAGCATTTTTAGTTTAGTATTTTCCTATTCTTCTTAGATTATTTGACATCTCTTTGACTCTTATTTTCTAACCTTAACTCAATTTTGGACTTAGGCAAATAATAGAGCTTAATTGATAATTATTGCTTATTTTCGGATTTTGTGCTTACTTGACCTATCTGCCTTGCGCATGACCTATAGGAAACTACAAAACTCCAAATGGAGCATAGGAGTAGTCCCTAGAAAGATTAGGAAAATAGCTAGAATTTTGTCAAAAATAAGATTGGGCCAATTCCGTCGTTTTGAAGGCCATTTTAGGATTGGAAGTCAGACTCTCTCTGCACTTGGATTTTGGGCTATTAAATTGGGCCTTCCTATTATGTAATTCGCTTCATTAGAGACACTAGTTGGGCCTAATCAAGGCCCATCCTTTCCTTTTGATTAGTCAAAGTGTCATACCCTAATTTCATTCGGGGATAATTGTTTGTCAAAGATACAGACTTTGGCTGACCAAATTGAGATGCTTAACACTCATCACCACATAATTCGTAAAGTTTCGCGACGTTTCGAAAGGAAATCAGCCAAAAACACAAAATTAGGGAGGGTGAACTAATCAATTTAGGGGGGCTAAGTATAGCCCTGGGCCCATCTAGGCCCATCTCGAATGTTCCAGAGGAAGCAACATGCTCGCCTGGGCGAGTATGTTGCTTCAGGTGGAAGCTACCAGCTAGCCTGGGCGAGCTGGGCAGCAACCACCCCCCCCCCCCCAATTTTTTCAATAAAATGGCATGGGGGGCTGAGGAAAAAGGGTTCAACACCTTTGGCACTCAAAATTCACTTACAATTAGTGAGGAGAAGAAGAAAGAAGAAAAAAATCCAAGCCGAGATGCTTTCGTGACGTTTTCGTGATGAATTATACTAGTGTTCTTCACCATTCTTATATCGTTCTTCATTGTTCGTCGATCTTCAACCAGTTAGTTTTCGATTTCAAAGCTTTGAATTCATTCTATGCATCCTTAGGGGTCCATTCTTGCTTTGTATGTTTTCATCTTCATCTCGTTTACTTTCGGTATTCTTTTCCTTTGTTTTAAATGAGTTTTGACTTATCGTTTAAGCCGCAACCTCACTTAATGAATGATAAAATGAAATTTAACCAATTGTTTGTGTTGTAACCTCGTTTAATCATCGTTAAAATAAAATTCAACCGATCGTTCATGTCATAACCTCGGTTAATAAAAAAAAATAATAAGTAAGTTCCAACCGGACATTTTACTTTGAAAGTTCTCTTTTTAAATAAGTTGAGAAATAACTAAGTGCAACTAAAGCTAAAATCAACTCACAAATCCAACCTCGTTCGCGAAAAAGGTCATTTGAAACTGTTCAATGTCCAACGCCTTAAACGATCCTCTTTGCTTTTATCGGTTAAAATGGACCTTTGTAAAGTATAAAAATCAAACACTCCGCATAACTTTACCGCTTTTTAAAGAACTACGTAAGTCTGAGTTCCTCATCGCGATTGAGGATACGTAGGAGCAAAAGCCCCGCTTTTGTCAACCCCAAAAAGATAAAAAAAAAATATAAAAAGGGGAAAATAAAATAAATTAAAAGTCATGATTTTGCACATTTGATTAAAGGATGTCGTCCCTCCTGACAAACGCGTGGGGTGCTAATACCTTCCCCATGCGTAAAAACAACTCCCGAACCTTTTATTCTTAAACTTCGTAGACCCGCTTTTGGTTTTTCCTAACGTTTTCCTCGAATAAATGTTGGTGGCGACTCCGCATGTTTTCCTCCCTTGGAAGACGCACCTGTGAGTCTCGCGTCGCCCTCCCCCCGAAGGGTAGTTTGCGACAGTTGGCGACTCCACTGGGGACTATTTTTAGAGATCTAGGTCTTCTAAATCTTGTGCAATATCATGACTTTCCCTTTTGTCGGTTTCCTTTTGTTTCTCTTATGTTCTTGTATATAACTCTTGGATGCTTTTAGTGTGTTTTTAATGTATGCATGAGGTAGATATTTATTCATTTGATGCACACAAACACCAACACTTTTTGCCCACACAGTGAGTTGAAAACGGGCCCTATACCCAGGTCCGTGGGAACATAGGAAGTGGAGGTGAATCTGTGATCATGCTAAGTCTCTGACTTGCTTGATGACAGTGAAACCTCATCTACAGTTTTTCTCTTTGATGATATGTTGTCACTGGTAGTCCCTATCGCGACAATGTTGATATCAAAGGGAATGATATCTCTAGAAACCATTGAGAGAGATATAACCGCCTTGGGAGTTATCACTGAAAGCTTTTTAGTTCCTCCCGTTTAGGTTTCTAAAATAGGGACACGAGCAAACACACTGTGTGTTTTGTTTACTTTAACACTGCCATGCATATCCTCTAAATGTCATGAGCATCTCTCCTATATGATTATTTGATGATGTTACCATGCTTGTACGTCCCCCTGTTGCGCTATAAACCATGCACATTTTATGTCTGCATCCCGTCATCACGCATGCGTTTTATTTTTGGTCTTGTCATTTTGTCATGGGAAGCTGGAAGGTCCATATCTCCTTTTTAAGTGCATACATGGGACACTGCGTTGCCAAATGTTGCAAGTACGAAGAGATAATTTTCCAGGCTCTCGTGTCCGTAAAATACACTTGTGTCATGCACCGCATAAGCATCTCTTCATGCATCCATTCGATGATAGATGTCGAAGTATTGATTCAAACTGGACTTTTCATTCTAGTAAACATGGGATCAAATCAAACACCTCTGCTCAAGAAAAGGTTCTATCAAGTCAAAATCAAGAGCTTAGAGGTCATCAGTTTACGAGAGTTGGGACAATTGATGGGTCAACTTCAACGGCAAGCCTTTCGCAAAGTTTATGTTAAGATTTGGGACCTAGCTATGGTAGATGTCTCCATGGAAGCATGATCGAGGCCGTACCCGAATCAAATAAACATGAAAATGCAGTAACTAGGAAGTGATCCTAGGTCGTTTCCCAACGAGCAGTGACAGACCAAATGTTCATAATATACTTGCAGTAACAGTAATGATTGGGGGGGGGGGTTTGGTTGTTTGGTAATTAAAGAGCAGAACAAGCAAACTGGAATACAAAAATACTAATATTAAAAACGGGTTGTTTCCTCTGATTCAGAAGCCATTCTCTTATCCTGGGTTATGGAAAATTCATCCCTAACAGTCAACCACTTAATCCAACCCTGTTTCAATTTACTAAGCGAAAATCAACTTAGGGTTTTCAATACGTGATTAGGCACCACATACACCAGTTAGCCCTTCGTCCATTAAGCATGAATGCAAGTTAGGCTCAGAGGCAATTAATCGAACACGAAGCGTGCACTGATTAATATTCACGAAATTGGGATAACTGGTGAAGGGAAAACTGCCAGGAACCCACATTACAAGCGAAACCTCAAAGAGAGTTGGGCTTCGTCATCAAAAGGAAACAACACCAGAAAATCTAGCCTTCCATTGATTCAAACAGAAAACGCAAATGAAACATGAAACAGAAACATAAATGAACAGAAACGTAAATGAACAGAAACGTAAATGAAAGTAGAAGAAGAAGCACGAATGAACTCGTAATTAGAAGCAGAAAACGGAAATTTGCATTAAGAACGAAAATTGTAACAAGGGAACAGAAAAACGTGAAAACCTAAAACCAAAGCTCTAAATAATGAAAATAGCATAATAGAATGCCTTGCACGAATCCCAAGGCAGCTATTTAAAAAGAGTCACTCAAAGTCACTCAGCCCTATTACAATACTCTGGCCCAAAACGAAATAAACACTGAACAACATAAAATAAAATTGCGAAATTTCCTAATTAGAAATTAACTAAGGTAAGCGCTGCTTTATTTGCCCTCTTCAAGTCCACAACTAAAATCCGGATTAAGCCCAATGTTTCATTAATTCCTGAAATTAGATTAAAAACATCAAATTAGCTAAATGAGCCCAAATAATAAAACTGCCTAATTATTTGACAATTAAGACCAATCAATAATTAAAATGGTGCAAAAAGGGTTTAGAAAATAGAAGAAAATGATGGCACATCAAAACCCCCCATACTTAGCCTTTTGCACTCCTGGGCAAAATGAAACAAAGAACAAAATCCAAGGATATCAAAGAGAGACAAACAAACACATTCATATATTTCTCAATGAACATCAAGGAATGAAAGGAATGGGTAACATCTAACATAAGGAGATCCAAAAAGTCAAGACATTCATGAAAATCATCCAAGCAACCCAATCTTGGCAAAATAGTTAATCAGCTCAAGAATGAAAAGTGATAAAGCCTCACAAGATATACACTCTATCTCTCAAGTGTCTAGGCTACTATTTACCCTCAAAGCACCCATGAAAGCAAACACCACATAGACTTGGCAAGATTCTAAAATTGACAATCAACCCACAAACACAAGCACATGAGGATCAAAAGGTCTTTTAAGGTTGTAATGGGCCAAGGACAAGGTATGGAGAAATATGGAATAAGTGGCTAAATCCCAAAGGAATAGAGGAGCAAAGGGGAATAAGTGCATATTAAGAAAAAAAATAAGAAAATAAAAAGAAGTAAAGATAAAAATTAAACATGAAGAGTAGAACCAAGAGTTTCATCATTCTTGTGCCATTTAAGATCTTATTCACTCAACTTTATTGCTTTTCTTTTTCTTTTTTCAAATTTTTTTTTTTGAATATTTTTTTTTTATTCTATAGCCTTTGAGAAACAACATTTCATTCAGCATGTCCAACATTTAACCAATATACAATGTACATCAAGTATGGCCCAAAATACATCATGAAGCATAGCCAACAAAACAAGTTGTCCAATGAAACAAAAACCCCCCACACTTATTCCCAAAACAATTCCAAAGCTCCAAAATTCCTTAAGGATATGGTGATATCATGGTTTTTCACTTAAGGCTTGTAGTGAGCTTCAAAACAAGGAAAGGGAAACAAGGCTCAAAAGGGCTATCAAAGGAATTAATTCAAGGTAAGTCCATTTGGCTAGAAGCTTATAAGAACAAAATTGCCTCAATCATTTCCAAATATGCATGTGAATTAGGACGCATCAACAAGAATCAAGCCAAGGCTATTGTGCAAGCAATCAATGGGGCAAAACACACCAAATGATTATGATGATGGATGGCTCAAATTCTCACAAAGGTAAACTCATCACTTTCAAATTGAGCTTTCAAAACTATCATGACATGTAGAGAAGAATCAAGGATTTCAAGTCACAAAATGTCAAGAACTTTTATTTTCAAAACAATTACCCATTTCTTGAACATATCCTATAATTCAAAGAAAAACATGCAAATTCGTACGTGCACACAAAATTGACCCAAAATATTAAACTGAAAATCTGACGAAACTAACAACATTAACAAATTAACACAACTAACAAATTAACAAAACCAACAAAACTAGCAAAACCAAAGAACACTCCCCCCATACTTAAACAACACATTGTCCTCAATGTAGCACAATTAAAAGATTAAAAACAATTAAATCATCAAAGAGAATCGGACAAGTGTAATAAAAGCAAAGAAGGAGATAGGAAAAGAAAAACTCCCTAAGTCATGGTGGAGGAAGAGTAGGGTGGAGTAAGGAAGTCTCTTCCACCACTACGTCCACTAAAGAAGGGTTCGTGAGGAATGACTTAAGTCGATGTCCGTTGACCTTGAAGCTCTTGTTTGTGGAGTCGCTTTTGATCTCAACTGTACCATAAGGAAAAACATTAGTAACAACAAAAAGACCAATCCACTTAGACCTCAACTTACCACTCATGAGTCCAAGCCTTGAATTATACAATAACACTTTTTGCCCAACCACGAAGTCTTTTTTAACTATCATACTATCATGGAAATTCTTGGTCTTTTCTTTGTAGAACTTGGCATTCTCATAGGCTTCTAGGCGGATTTCATCTAACTCACTCAGTTGCAACTTCCTTTCCTCGCCAGCTTGATCCATAGAGAAGTTGCAAGTCTTCACTGCCCAGTATGCTTTGTGCTCAATTTCCACTGGAAGATGACATGCCTTTCCAAAGACAACCCGATAAGGAGACATTCCTATGGGTGCTTTGTAGGCAGTCCGATGTGCCCAGAGAGCATCATCAAGCCTGGTACTCCAATCTTTCCTGCTTGGCTGCGCAATCTTCTATAGAATTCTCTTGATTTCCCTGTTAGAAATTTATGCCTGTCCATTAGTCTGGGGGTGGTATGGTGTGGATACCCTGTGTACCACCCCGTACTTTTTAAGCAGGGCATGCATTGTCCTGTTGCAAAAATGGGTTCCTTGATCACTAACAATTGCTTTAGGTACTCCAAACCTGCAAAACAGATTAGACCTGACAAAGTCTGCGACAACTTTAGCATCATTAGTTCTAGTGGGCTTGGCTTCCACCCATTTTGAAACATAGTCAACTGCAAGGAGAATGTAAACATAACCAAAAGAGACAGGAAAAGGACCCATGAAATCTATACCCCAGACATCAAACACCTCACAAAATAGCATAGGTTGCTGAGGCATTTGTTGTCGCCATGTAAGTGTATTTCCTGCTCTCTGACACTGCTCACAAGTGCTGCAGATCTTCCACGCATCTTTAAAGATGGTGGGCCAATAAAAACCACAATCAAGCACTTTGCGAGCTGTCCTTTGAACACCCAGATGACCTCCCGGTGCGGAAGAATGACAGAACTGCAGGACTGAGTCAGTCTCATGATCTGGAATGCACCGTCTAATGACCTGATCACTGCACAATTTCCAAAAGTAGGGGTCATCCCAAATAAAATGCTTAGCATCACTTTTAATTTTATCTTTTTGGGCTTTAGATGCTAAGGGAGGAAAAACAGAAGCAACTAAATAATTGACAATATTAGCAAACCAGGAAGTAGAAAGAGAGTCAGAAATACTATACAGTATATACAAATGATCATCCGGGAAATCATCTCGAATAGGTGAATCTGCGTCAGATACACGTTCGATCCGACTTAAATGATCAGCAACTAGATTTTGTGCTCCGCTCCTATCACGGATCTCCAAGTCAAACTCTTGGAGCCAGAGCATCCATCGGATCAACCTAGGCTTAGAATCAGCCTTCTTCAACAAGTACTTTAGAGCTGCATGGTCAGTATAAACAATAATGCGAGTACCAAGCAAATAAGATCGAAATTTTTCAAGAGCAAAAACTATGGCTAGAAGCTCTTTCTCAGTAGTAGTATAATTTGCTTGGGCAGCATCTAAAGTCCTAGAAGCATAATATATCACCCTGGGCAATTTATCAATTTTCTGAGCAAGGACAGCCCCCAATGCATAATTTGATGCATCAAACATAAGCTCAAAAGGGGCTGTCCAGTCGGGTGCCTGGATGATGGGGGTGGTAGTCAGCGCTCTTTTGAGGCAATCAAAAGCCTCTTTGCATCTGTCATTAAAGTCAAACTCCACCTCCTTTTGCAACAAGTTGGACAATGGAAGGGCTACTTTGCTAAAATCCCTTATAAAGAGCCTGTAGAATCCTGCATGACCAAGAAAAGATCGCACCTCTCGCACACAAGAGGGGTAAGGCAATTGTGAAATAACAGAAATTTTTGCAGGATCTACTTCAATACCCTTATTGGAAATAATGTGGCCTAAAACTATACCTTGCTCAACCATAAAATGACATTTTTCAAAATTTAGAACAAGGTTAGTTTCAATGCATCTATTCAAAACTTTTTCCAAACTATTCAAACAACCATCAAAAGAGGATCCATATACAGTGAAATCATCCATAAACACCTCTATGCAATTTTCTAAAAAATCACTGAAAATACTAATCATGCACCGCTGGAAGGTACCAGGGGCATTGCACAGGCCGAAAGGCATCCTCCTATAAGCAAAAGTGCCGAAGGGGCAGGTGAATGTGGTCTTTTCCTGATCCTCAGGAGCAATAGTAATTTGCATATAACCAGAAAAACCATCAAGGAAACAGTAGTGGGATTTACCTGCCAGGCGTTCAAGCATCTGGTCAATGAATGGCAGGGGAAAATGGTCCTTTTTGGTAACCTGGTTCAGCCTCCTATAGTCAATGCAGACTCTCCAACTGTTCTGCACCCGAGTAGGAATCAGCTCCTCCTTCTCATTTCTGATCACTGTGAGGCCAGTCTTCTTCGGGACTACGTGGACGAGACTCACCCATTGGCTATCGGAGATAGGATAAATGATTCCAGCTTGCAAAAGCTTGGTTATCTCCTTCTTCACTACATCAAGAATCACCGGGTTGAGTCTTCTCTGTGGTTGTCTTACTGGTTTAGCTCCATCCTCTAAATTTATTCGATGCATACATGTGGATGGGCTAATACCAGGAATGTCTGCCAGGGTCCAGCCTATAGCCTTCTTATGCTTCTTGAGAACTGACAACAACTTCTCCTCTTGCTCATCAGCAAGGGAGGCAGATATAATCACTGGAAAACTCTTGCTATCATCCAAGTAAGCGTATTTTAAATTTGATGGCAGAGGCTTCAATTCTGGTGTGGTCGGCTTGACAGTGGTGGAAGGGGATGGTTTCTTAGCCTTTACCTCATAAAGAAAGTCAGAGGTATGTGTATTTCCTGAAACATGGTTAGTCCTATCTGACTCTATAAAATCAATCTCAAGAGGTAAAACACCACCACCAGGCATGCAATCAATATCACTCTCAGATTCATTCTCAGCATCAAATTCAGACATATGATCAAGTACAATTTCAGACTCAATGCATGAAGAGTGAGAGGCATGCAGATTAGAATAAAGATCAGTCATGTATTCATCAACAACATGGTCAATTATTTCAGCATGAAATACAGAAAGATCTTCAGATGGGTATTTCATAACATCCAGAATATTAAAATGAACAGTTATATCACCAAACTCCATGGACAGTGTGCCTGCATAAACATCTATCTTAGTTCTAGCAGTTTTCATAAAGGGTCTGCCTAGAATGATGGGAACTGATCCTTGAGAAAATCCATCTTCCATATTCAAAATATAAAAATCAACAGGGAAAATCAGTTCACCAACTCTAACTAAGACATCTTCTATGAAACCAACAGGGTAGGCAACACCTCTATTAGCTAAATGAATTACCACATCAGTTGACTGCAAGGGGCCTAGAGATAGAGAATTAAAAATAGACAGAGGCATAACACTAACAGAAGCTCCTAAATCTAGCATGGCATTGTCAAACTTACTATTCCCTATGATACAAGGTATGCTGAATGTACTTGGATCTTTGCATTTTCAGGAATTTGAGGAACAGATTTACCAATCAATGCGGAGACATTTCTGCCCATGCTAATCCGTTCACTTCCTTTAAGCTTCCGCTTATTAGTGCACAGCTCCTTCAAGAATTTGGCATATCTTGGAATTTGCTTTATTGCATCCAACAGAGGTATGTTTACCTCTACCTTTCTAAACGTTTCCAAGATCTCTTTCTCTGCCTCTTCCATTTTTTTGTTGGAAACTGCTCTTGGAGGGAATGGAAGAGGGGGAATGTGCTGCTTCTGCAAATCAGAATTACCTGTGGAAGAAGATTCACCTGCACAGAAATTGTTAGGTAAATTTTTGTCATCACCTTTTTCTGGAATAGAGTGAAGTTTGGCAGGTTCATTTGCAGATGAGGAAGGTGCTACGGGTTGAGGTCCTTGACATTGCTTTCCCGACCTCAATGAAATGGCACTGACATTTTTGGGATTTTGGATAGCTTGAGAAGGCAGCTTGTCAGAATTCTGGGACTGTTGTTGATTCAATTGGGTAGCCAATTGTCCCATCTGATTGGTTAAGCTCTGAATGGAGGCTCTGGTCTCTTGCTGAAACTGCATGTTCTGCATAGTCATTTGCCTCACAAGTTCTTCGAGGGAAGGTTGTGGAGGGGCCTCAACTGTTGGTTGTTTCTGGGGTTGTTGCTGTTGTTGGATTGGTGGAGGAATGTATGGTCTGCTTGGGCCAGCACCATTTTGGAAGGAAGGAGCAGGCTGCTGTTGTTGTTGCTGAGGGCTGGACCATCTGAGGTTAGGGTGATTCCTCCATCCAGGGTTGTATCTGTTGCTGGAGAGGTCATAATTGCTCTACTGTGGTTGATTTTGCTGCTGAGGTTGAGGAGGTCTATTGTAAATATTTGCAGCATAAGCTTCAGGCTGCTCAATTGCTCCAGGTTGCTGCATGGAAGGGCAAAGGTCTGTATGGTGGTCAGCAGAGGAGCACAAACCACAAACCCTTGCGACAGGTACAGATTTCTGATTCAAGGCCAGCTGGGTTACCAAGTTAACCAATGCATCCAGTTTGCCTTCAAGCTTCTTAGTTTCAGATGATGCAGATGGGTTTGTAGCTACCCCATGCACTCCTCTAATGACTATGGCATCATTTCTGGCGCTAAACTGCTGGGAGTTGGAGGCCATCTTCTCAATTAAATTTCTGGCTTCAGCAGGAGTCATGTCTCCAAGGGCTCCACCACTGGCAGCATCTATCATACATCTCTCCATATTACTGAGTCCCTCATAAAAATATTGGAGAAGAAGCTGTTCTGAAATCTGATGGTGGGGGCAACTGGCACATAGTTTCTTAAATCTCTCCCAGTACTCATACAGGCTCTCTCCACTGAGTTGTCTAATACCTGAGATATCTTTCCTGATGGCTGTGGTCCTGGAAGCAGGGAAAAATTTCTCTAAGAATACTCTCTTAAGGTCATCCCAGCTCGTGATGGACCTTGGAGCAAGGTAATACAACCATTCATTTGCCACTCCCTCTAATGAATGAGGAAAAGCCTTCAGAAATATGTGATCTTCTTGGACATCTGGGAGTTTCATGGTGGAGCAGACAATGTGAAATTATTTCAAATGTTTGTGCGGGTCTTCACCTGCAAGGCCATGAAACTTTGGAAGCAAATGAATCAGTCCAGTTTTAAAAATATATGGGACATCCTCATCAGGGTATTGGATGCACAAGCTTTCATAGGTGAAATCAGGTGCAGCCATTTCCCTTAGAGTCCTCTCACGGGGTGGAGGTTGTGCCATGTTCTTAGAATGTGCAAAATCAGAATGCTCAAAATTATAATGCTCAAGATCAGGATGTTCAAAATCACCAATAACAGAATGCACAGCTTCACCAATAATGGAATGCTCAGAATGATCAAAAGGTATAAAATGATGCCTAACTAATCTATGAAATGTCCTATCTATCTCAGGATCAAAGGGTTGTAAGTCAGATGGATTGCCTCTAGTCATACACTACATTCAGCATGCACACAACTAGTTGCCTTATCATGTAAATAAAGGTGTAGGTTTGAACTATAGCTACCCTCAAATGATATCCAAATGACTTGCAATTTTGTGAGCAACCTTATAAAATGATGAAAAGATAGAACAAAAAATTTCAGACAAAAATTCAAAGTCTAACTATGAAAGCTAAAAATTTTTGACAGAATCGCTTTTTTTGGACGATGGAGACCTCAGCCAGCCTACGGAGGGCTGCCACGGCGTAGGAATTTTTTTCTACCCCAAATGCATATATAATAATTGCGATTCTGATAACCGGAGCAAAAGTTATGGCCGTTTGAAGTTTTGACAAACACAAAATTTGCTAGTTTTTTGGAACTTTCAAATCTGACCAAACTAAAGGCTCTAGCTATTTTTCCCACAAAATATGGATTAAAAGAAGTTACCACAAAAAATTCAGCCAAAAATAACAACCCTAGCTACTAAAACAAAAAATCTCAAATAATTCAGCATGGGTGGTCGCTAAAATCCGTCTCTAATTGATTTCTACTACTACTCTGTTTTTGCTGTAAGCACACTCTTCACAACAAAACACCCAAGACTGAAACAGGGAAAACGCTTAATGGAAAAACTGAAACAGAACACACATTAAACAAAATACCAGGACACTAAACAACATTAACACACATACTAACACAATACTAACAATTAAACATAAAACACGAAAGGATTAAACACACAACACTAGCTAGCTATTATGAACCTTTGGACACTGCTCCCCGGCAACGGCGCCAAATTTAATCGAGGCCGTACCCGAATCAAATAAACATGAAAATGCAGTAACTAGGAAGTGATCCTAGTTCGTTTCCCAACGAGCAGTGACAGACCAAATGTTCATAATATACTTGCAGTAACAGTAATGATTGGGGGGGGGGGGGTTTGGTTGTTTGGTAATTAAAGAGCAGAACAAGCAAACTGGAATACGAAAATACTAATATTAAAAACGGGTTGTTTCCTCTGATTCAGAAGCCATTCTCTTATCCTGGGTTATGGAAAATTCGTCCCTAATAGTCAACCACTTAATCCAACCCTGTTTCAATTTACTAAGCGAAAATCAACTTAGGGTTTTCAATACGTGATTAGGCACCACATACACCAATTAGCCCTTCGTCCATTAAGCATGAACGCAAGTTAGGCTCAGAGGCAATTAATCGAACACAAAGCGTGCACTGATTAATATTCACGAAATTGGGATAACTGGTGAAGGGAAAACTGCCAGGAACCCACATTACAAGCAAAATCTCAAAGAGAGTTGGGCTTCGTCATCAAAAGGAAACAACACCAAAAAATCTAGCCTTCCATGGATTCAAACAGAAAACGCAAATGAAACATGAAACAGAAACATAAATGAACAGAAACGTAAATGAACAGAAACGTAAATGAAAGTAGAAGAAGAAGCACGAATGAACTCGTAATTAGAAGCAGAAAACGGAAATTTGCATTAAGAACGAAAATTGTAACAAGGGAACAGAAAAATGTGAAAACCTAAAACCAAAGCTCTGAATAATGAAAATAGCAGAATAGAATGCCTTGCACGAATCCCAAGGCAACTATTTAAAAAGAGTCACTCAAAGTCACTGGGCCCTATTACAATACTCTGGCCCAAAACGAAATAAACACTGAACAACATAAAATAAAATTGCGAAATTTCCTAATTAGAAATTAACTAAGGTAAGCACTGCTTTATTTGCCCTCTTCAAGTCCACAACTAAAATCCGGATTAAGCCCAATGTTTCATTAATTCCTGAAATTAGATTAAAAACATCAAATTAGCTAAATGAGCCCAAATAATAAAACTACCTAATTAATTGACAATTAAGACCAATCAATAATTAAAATGGTGCAAAAAGGGTTTAGAAAATAGAAGAAAATGATGGCACATCAAAGCGATTGCATCCCTTACCCAATATTATGACCAGCCCCTAAGGTGCTTCACATTTAAGGATTTCTAGCTAGTGCCGACTGTGGAAGAGTTTGAAGAAATCCTGGGATGCCCACTGGGAGGAAAGAAGCCATATCTTTTCTCTGGGTTCTACCCCTCCATGGCTAGAGTTTCCAAGGTAGTGAAAATCTTAGTACAAGAGTTGGACCGGGTAAAGCAAAACAGGAATGAGGTAGTCGGAGTACCAAGGAGGTGTTTGGAGGAAAAGGCAAAGGTCTTGGTAAATAAAGGAGAATGGGCTTCTTTTATTGACATCTTGGCGTTTTTGATCTTCGGGGTTGTCCTCTTTCCAAAATGTGGAAGAGTTAGTGGACCTAGCAGCAATTGACGCTTTCCTCGCCTTTCACCTTAGGAAGGAAAGCTCGGCCGTCGCCATTTTGGTTGACGTGTATGACACGTTCGACCGGAGATGTGAAAAGAGCGGTGCAAGAATTGTTTGTTGTACACCGACTCTCTATGTGTGGCTGGTTTCACACCTTTTTCGCCAAGAAGGTAGGCCATCTGTCCGCTACAAGGTCACCGCTCGTGTGTCGATAAAGGAATGGAAAATTGGGACCAACTCTAGGCTAGCAAGGAGGGGGCGTCCGTTAATTGGTTCCCTCGCTGGAAGGAAGGAAGAACTGGGATTCTGTCCTCGTGTGAAGGATTTCCAAATGTTCCCTTAATGGGAACAAAGGGTTGTATTAATTATAATCCCGTCCTCGCCATAAGACAGCTTGGCTACCCCATGAGAGGAGCGCCATTAGAAAAAAGCCTGACGCCTTTCATTGCATGGGGTTTTAGTGGCCCCAACACGAGGGTACTTCAAGAAGTTCGCAAGGCATGGGATGTGGTGCGAAGGAAGGACAAAGAGCTTAAGGGAAGCAATAATGGGATCATTGGCGCCTATCGTAAATGGCTGAGAGTCTGGACACAAGGATTGGATTGGCTCCCAAAGCTAAGGGCTGTGAGAGACGAAGAGGCTAAAGCTTTGGAAGAAATAGAGGAAGTACAAGCCCTAAAGGAGGAGCTTGAAAGAGCCTGAGCAGTCAAAGAGAAGTTCAAGTCAATGACCATCAAAGTCTGAAGAGAGTACGATGAACTAAGGGACGTCAATATGGCCACCACCGAAGCCTTGGAACGAGAAACCAAGAAGGCTCGAAAGGAAGAACACGGTCGAAAAAAGTTCTAATGGGCTTTATGGTGCAACAATAGTGAGCTTAAGCTCCAAAGAGACGAAAGGGATTAGTCACGGGTCAAAGGCATGATCTTGAAGGACCAGTTAAAGGCTTACCTTAGGTCGAAAAGAAATTTGTCCCAACAGTTAAGCGAGGCTGAAAGGAATATGTGGGTCATCATTGATAAGTACAAAGAGAAGCTAAACCTAGCAACGGCTCATGAGAAAAGGCTAAAGGATAAGTACACCAAGATATCAGCGGAAAGGGAAGCAAGGGAAAGGATAATCTACTCATTCACAGAGAGGCAATGATGTGGATGGACAGATTCGCCTTTACTTTGAATGGAAGTCAAGAGCTTCCCCGACTGCTAGCTAGGGCCAAAGTAATGGCGGACGTGTACTCAGCCCCCGAAGAAATTCACAGGCTCCTCAACTATTGCCAGCACATGATTGATCTAATGGCTCACATAATTAGGAGCCATTACGACAATTGTATTGTCACTTTGATTTTGGCTAGTTAAACCCTTTTTTTTCTCTAATAAGATGAGGTTGGATTTATCTCAAGCATGCATTCGTGTTTAATTCCTTGTCGATTTACTCACCGCAT
Source organism: Glycine soja (assembly GCF_004193775.1). Taxonomy (NCBI): domain Eukaryota; kingdom Viridiplantae; phylum Streptophyta; class Magnoliopsida; order Fabales; family Fabaceae; genus Glycine; species Glycine soja. The sequence goes on along the minus strand of NC_041009.1, from coordinate 30,335,482 downwards.
TTATCTCTAGCAATGCTAACAAGTTTACTTAAAAAACATGTGTGAATCCAATGCTACGACAATTTATCTCTAGCATGCATTCATGTTTAATTCCTTGTCGCATTACTCACCGCATTTTGTTCTTTTAGGGAGTAACACCATAACTAAGCGCGCTCCAAGGCACCCCTATCGAACCCGTTCTAAATCTAGGGCTATGGGTGACGTAGAGGAAGTGCAAGAACAGATGAAAGCCAAAATGTCGACTTTGAAAGATCAAATGGCCTCCATGATGGAAGCCATGCTAGGTATGAAAAGATTGATAGAGAGTAATGTAGCCACAGCTGCCGCCGCCAGCACCGCCACTGAAGCAGACCCGGTCCTTCTATTTACTGCAAATCTAGCACATCAACTCGCCCCAGATATGGTGGGACAAGGAGGGGACATGTTGGGGAATACCAATAGCCTGCATTTGGGGTACAATCAAAGTGCTTATCCCTACGGTCTACCCCCCAACTTTACGCCACCTACCATGCATGGGAACATAGATCATGCCGCTCCCCCTACTTTTGAAGGGCAACCTCCCCAGCCCATAGGGGGTGCTCGCGAAGACCCTCAAGAGCGTGCCCAAGGGGACGTGGACTCCTACCCCCTTTTCACCACTGAGGGACTGATGCCCAATGCCTTGCCTCAGCCCAATATCGCGGGAGTTTCTCAACCCCGCTAGATGCAACCATTACTCTTCTCCGTAGGGGGACCGCCTCCGACAGTGGAAGGAAGGGAAAAGCTCGATCTCATCGAAGAGAGATTCAGAGCGGTCAAAGGGTTCAGTGATTATCCCTTTGCCGACATGACCGAACTATGCTTGGTGCCGGATGTCGTCATCCCCCCAAAATTCAAGGTACCTGATTTTGACAGGGTGGAGAATGTGCATTGACTATCAGAAGTTGAATGATGCTACCCGGAAGGACCATTATCCACTTCCTTTCATGGACCAGATGCTTGAAAGACTTGCAGGGCAATCCTATTATTGTTTTCTGGATGGATATTCTTGCTATAATCAGATTGTTGTAGATCCCAAAGATCAAGAGAAGACTGCCTTCACCTGTCCTTTTGATGTATTCACATATTAGCGCATGCCTTTTGGTCTGTGCAACGCCCTAGCTACGTTTCAGAGGTGTATGATGGCTATTTTTTCTGATATGGTGGAAAAATGCATTGAAGTTTTCATGGACGATTTCTCTATTTTTGGACCATCTTTTGAAGGGTGCTTATCCAATCTTGAAAGAGTATTACAGAGATGTGAAGAGTCCAATCTAGTTCTCAATTGGGAGAAATGCCATTTCATGGTTCAAGAAGAAATAGTGTTGGGGCATAAGACTTCAGTAAGGGGAATAGAGGTGGCCAAGACAAAGATTGATATGATTGAGAAACTTCCTCCTCCCATGAATGTCAAGGGTGTGAGAAGCTTCTTAGGACATGCAGGGTTCTACAAGCAATTCATAAAAGATTTCTCAAAGGTCGCCAAACCACATAGCAATCTATTGAATAAAGATGTTGCTTTTGTGTTTAATGAAGAGTGTATGGATGCATTTAATGACTTGAGAACCAGATTAGTGTCTGCTCCAGTAATTACAGCACCAAATTGGGGACAAGAATTTGAGCTGATATGTGATGCAAGTGATTATGCCGTAGGTGCAGTGCTTGGACAAAGGAAGGGAAAAAAATTTCATGCTATATACTATGCCAGCAAGGTTCTAAATGATGCAGAGGTGAACTATGCTACCACAGAAAAAGAAATGCTGGCAATTGTTTATGCACTTGAAAAGTTCAGATCTTATTTGGTAGGATCAAGAGTTATCATCTACACTGATCACGCAACTATTAAATATTTGCTCAACAAGGCTGATTCCAAACCCAAATTGATAAGATGGATCTTGTTGTTACAATAATTTGATTTGGTGATTCGGGATAAAATGGGATCAAAAAATGTTGTAGCATACCATTTTTCTAGACTGGTGAATGAAGAAGTCACATCGAAAGAAGTTGAAGTTAGAGATGAATTCCCTGATGAGTCTTTATTGTAGTGAGTGAGAGACCTTGGTTTGCCAATATGGCCAACTTCATAGCTGCAGGAATCATGCCAAAAGACTTAAATTGGCAGCAGAGGAAGAAATTTCTACATGATGCTCGATTCTATATTTGGGATGATCCACACTTGTTCAAGATAGGAGCTAACAATCTTCTAAGAAGATGTGTGACACAAGAAGAAGCCAAGCATATACTATCGCATTGCCACAACTCTCCATGAGGTTGCCATTATGGTGGAGATAAGACGACAGCCAAGGTTTTGCAATCTGGATTCTTTTGGCCCACACTCTTTAAAGATGCTCACCAGCGTGTGCTACACTGTGATCAATGTCAGAGGATGGGAGGTATATCAAGAAGAAATGAAATGCCTTTACAAAATATCATGGAGGTTGAGGTATTTGATTGTTGGGGGATTGATTTTGTAGGTCCCTTTCCTTCATCTTTTGGCAATGAATATATACTAGTGGTTGTTGACTATGTTTCTAAATGGGTTGAAGCAGTGGCTACCTCGCATAATGATGCTAAGACTATGGTGAAGTTTCTGAAAAAGAATATTTTCTCAAGATTTGGGGTGCCCATAATTCTGATTAGCGATGGAGGCACACACTTCTGCAATAATCAGTTATAGAAGGTTTTGAAAAAATATAATGTGACACACAAAGTAACATCACCATATCACCCCCAGACCAATGGGCAAGCAGAACTATCAAACAGGGAATTGAAAAAGATTTTGGAGAAGACTGTAGCTTCTACTAGAAAGGACTAGTCCATCAAATTAGATGATGCTTTATGGGCATACAGAACAACATTCATGACTCTGATAGGATTATCCCCATTTCAGATGGTGTATCACAAGTCTTGTCATTTACCAATGGAGATGGAATATAAAGCATACTGGGCCTTGAAATTTTTGAACTTTGATGAAGCTGCATCTAGAAAACAAAGGAGGCTGCAACTCTTGGAGTTGGAAGAGATGAGATTGACTGCTTATGAATCTTCAAAGTTGTATAAAGAAAAGGTTAAAAAGTATCATGACAAAAAGTTACTCAAGAAGGACTTTCAACCAGGACAATAGGTGTTGCTTTTCAACTCAAGACTTAAATTGTTTCCTGCAAAGCTTAAATCAAAGTGGTTTGGACCATTTACCATCAAGAAAGTTCGACCATATGGAGCAATGGAGCTTTGTGATCATTAATCTAAAGATCCTGATAGGACATGGGTAGTGAACGGATAAAGGTTGAAGCAATATCATGGTGGAGCTATGGAAAGATTGAACATTGTTCTTCGCTTGGATCCTGGATAACAAGATGATGCATCAAGCTAGTGACGTTAAAAGAGCACTTACTGGGAGGCAACCTAGCTTTTCTTTCCCTTTTCTATTTTTCATTCATATCTCTTGCATGTAGTTAGGATATCTTGCTTGTGATTGTGATTAATTTCAGCTTGTTTAGTAATGAACAAGGGGTTTTAAGCTTTTGTGAAGAGATAGACAAAAAAAGACTTAGAAATATTTTTGCAATTGTCTATCCGCTAAGCACAGACCTTGCGCTAAGCGCTTAGTCTTCACGCGCTAAGCCCAAGCTTGCTCGCGCTAAGCGCATAGACCCTTGATTGGTTGGCAAGATAGTTCAGCTGAGTGCACATCACTGTGCTAAGCCCCGCATCTTTACGGTAATTGAACTTTAACCAGTGGGCTTAGCATGGATGATGCACTAAGCGCCACTTCTTCTTGAGAAAAATTTATCGTAGCAACGCTAAGCGCACTATCCTGCGCTAAGCCCTAGATCCATTCTGTAACTTGAGTTTTTAAGCTGGGCTTAGCGGGCCAGATTGAAGGTGTAGACTTTGATGAAACGTTTGCCCCGGTTGCTAGACTTGAGTCCATCAGATTGTTACTTGGTGTAGCTTGCATCCTCAAATTCAAGCTGTACCAAATGGATGTGAAGAGCGCGTTTCTGAATGGATACCTGAATGAAGAAGCCTACGTGGAGCAGCCAAAGGGATTTGTAGATCCAACTCATCCAGATCATGTATACAGGCTCAAGAAGGCTCTCTATGGATTGAAGCAAGCTCCAAGAGCTTGGTATGAAAGGCTAACAGAGTTCCTTACTCAGCAAGGGTATAGGAAGGGAGGAATTGACAAGACTCTCTTTGTCAAGCAAGATGCTGAAAACTTGATGATAGCACAGATATATGTTGATGACATTGTGTTTGGAGGGATGTCGAATGAGATGCTTCGACATTTTGTTCAACAGATGCAATCTGAATTTGAGATGAGTCTTGTTGGAGAGCTGACTTATTTTCTGGGACTTCAAGTGAAGCAGATGGAAGACTCCATATTCCTCTCACAAAGCAAGTATGCAAAGAACATTATCAACAAGTTTGGAATGGAGAATGCCAGCCATAAAAGAACACCTGCACCTACTCACTTGAAGCTGTCAAAAGATGAAGCTGGCACCAGTGTTGATCAAAGTCTGTACAGAAGCATGATTGGGAGCTTACTATATTTAACAGCTAGCAGACCCGACATCACCTATGCAGTAGGTGTTTGTGCAAGATATCAAGCCAATCCTAAGATAAGTCACTTGACTCAAGTAAAGAGAATTCTGAAATATGTAAATGGTACCAGTGACTATGGGATTATGTACTGTCATTGTTCAGATTCAATGCTGGTTGGGTATTGTGATGCTGATTGGGCTGGAAGTGCAGATGACAGAAAAAGCACTTCTGGTGGATGTTTCTATTTGGGAACCAATCTTATTTCATGGTTCAGCAAGAAGCAGAACTGTGTGTCCCTATCTACTGCAGAAGCAGAGTATATTGCAGCAGGAAGCAGTTGTTCACAACTAGTTTGGATGAAGCAGATGCTGAAGGAGTACAATGTCGAACAAGATGTCATGACTTTGTACTGTGACAACATGAGTGCTATCAATATTTCTAAAAATCCTGTGCAACACAGCAGAACCAAGCACATTGACATTAGACATCACTATATCAGAGAGCTTGTTGATGATAAAGTTATCACACTGGAGCATGTTGACACTGAGGAACAAATAGCAGATATTTTCACAAAGGCATTGGATGCAAATCAGTTTGAAAAACTGAGGGGCAAGCTGGGCATTTGTCTGCTAGAGGAATTATAGCAACTACTGCTATCTGAACGTGCCCAAACGTCTCACTTAACATTAATAGCACGTTCACTACTGAACCAAAGCAAATTCGACCGTTGCTTCACACGTCCCTCTACATTCCTCATTCAAACTTATATTTTCGTGGTAATCTCGTTTTCAGCATTCCCCAACAGCTCTCAGAAATTTGCGAAACCATTCCAAACGCTCTGCTTTTCCATGGCTACCTCACCAAAAGAAACTTCAGCTCCTGGTTCACCCTCTGCACCATCATCTCCATCATCCACCAAAGCACCAGCAAACCAGGAACGACCTGAATTCAATATCCAGCCCATACAAATGATTCCTGGTTCAGCCCCTGTTCCTGAAAAACTGGTTCCCAAACGACAACAGGGTGTGAAGATTTCTGAAAACCCTAGCCTTGCAACAAGTCCTAGGGAAGTAGACACGGAGATGGACAAGAAGATCCGCAGTATTGTGAGTAACATTCTGAAAAATGCTGCTGTGCCTGATGCTGATAAAGATGTTCCAACATCTTCCACTCCAAATGCTGAAGTCCTCTCTTCGTCCAGCAAAGAAGAATCAACAGAGGAAGAGGATCAAGCCTCAGAGGAGACCCCTGCACCACGGGCACCAGAACCTGCTCCAGGTGACCTCATTGACCTTGAAGAAGTAGAATCTGATGAAGAACCCATTGCCAACAGGTTGGCACCTGGCATTGCAGAAAGACTTCAAAGCAGAAAGGGAAAAACCCCCATTACAAGGTCTGGACGAATCAAAACTATGGCCCAGAAGAAGAGCACTCCAATCACTCCTACCAAATCCAGAAGGAGCAAAGTTGCAATCCCCTCCAAGAAGAGGAAAGAAATTTCCTCATCTGATTCTGATGATGATGTCGAACTAGATGTCTCGACATCAAAGAGGGCCAAGAAATCTGGGAGAAAGGTGCCTGGAAATGTCCCTGATGCACAATTGGACAACATCTTATTCCACTCCATTGGCAATGCTGAAAGGTGGAAATTCGTGTATCAACGCAGACTTGCCTTGGAAAGAGAACTGGGAAGAGCTGCCTTGGATTGCAAGGAGATCATGGACCTCATCACGGCTGCTGGACTGCTGAAGACTGTCACCAAGTTGGGAGAGTGCTATGAAAGTCTAGTAAGGGAATTCATTGTCAACATTCCCTCTGACATAACAAACAGAAAGAGTGATGAGTATCAAAAGGTATTTGTCAGAGGAAAGTGTGTTAGATTCTCCCCTGCTGTGATCAACAAGTACCTGGGCAGACCTACTGAAGGAGTGGTGGATATTGATGTTTCTGAGCATCAGATTGCCAAGGAAATCACTGCCAAACGAGTCCAGCATTGGCCAAAGAAAGGGAAGCTTTCTGCAGGGAAGCTGAGTGTGAAGTATGCAATTCTGCATAGGATTGGCGCTGCAAATTGGGTACCCACCAATCATACTTCCACTGTTGCCACAGGTTTGGGTAAATTTCTGTATGCTGTTGGAACCAAGTCCAAATTTAATTTTGGAAACTATATTTTTGATCAAACTGTTAAGCATTCAGAATCATTTGCTATCAAATTACCCATTGCCTTCCCAACTGTATTATGTGGCATTATGTTGAGTCAACATCCCAATATTTTAAACTACACTGACTCTGTGATGAAGAGAGAATCTCCTCTATCCCTGCATTACAAATTGTTTGAGGGGACACATGTCCCAGACATTGTCTCGACATCAGGGAAAGCTGCTGCTTCAGGTGCTGTGTCCAAAGATACTTTGATTGCTGAACTCAAGGACACATGCAAGGTGCTGGAAGCCACCATCAAAGCCAACACAGAGAAGAAGATGGAGCTGGAACGCCTGATCAAGAGACTCTCAGACAGTGGCATTGATGATGGTGAAGCAGCTGAGGAAGAAGAAGAAGCAGCTGAGGCAGAGGAAGATGCAGTAGAGGATACAGATTCAGATGATGATGATGATTCTGAAGCCACCCCATGATCATCAGACCTTTATGTTTTTTTGCATGTCCCTTTGAACAATGGTTACTATTGGTCTGTAATATTTGCACCTTAAGCTCATGCATTCTACTTTTGTCAAATTCTGTCTAAAAAGGGGGAGTAATAGTTATGCATGATTTGGGAGTAATGGTATTAATATGTATGCAATAGTAGTATTATGCATGATGTATGATTTTGAGAAGTAGGATACGATGTATGCATGATTCATGATTTTGAGGGGGAGACTGCTGCTGATGATGACTGATGTAAGCTACTAGTAGCTGATAGAAGATGCTGCAGTAAGAGCATGAAGACAGGGGGAGCAAAAAGCTGATGTCACATGAGATGTCTCGACATCCTGGAAAAGACTAGTAGCTGATAGAAGATGCTGCAGTAAGCATGGAGACAGGGGGAGCAGGAGCAGAAAGCTGATGTCACGTGAGATGTCTTGACATCCTGGAAACGACTTGCAACTTGTCTAAACTACAGATTCCGCTGTGCTTGATTACTCTGATAATGAAAGTTGCTGATCCCACTTGCATAACTGCTCGTACCTGCTCAGGAAGTGTCTAAGTATGTTTTAGACAAAATTTGCCAAAGGGGGAGATTGTTAGTGCTTAGCTTTACTAAGCTTTAAAAGATTGGCTAAGATTTTGTTAAAACATAAGCACTTAGACAATGAAGGAAAGCTGGAGTTGCTGCACATGATGTCCAACGTTATGTCAAAGAATAAGATCGGGCTGCACAATGCACAAGGCAAGATAAAGTGTCAAATGAAGAATTGAAGCTGCAGGATTCACGATGTCGGATACAATGTCCAGGACATCCTGCCCGAAAATACTGGAGTTGCTGAAAGCATTGAAGTTGCAGGATCCACGATGTCGGACACGATGTCCTGACATCCGGCCCGAAAATACTGGACATATAAATCTGTTATATCTTTAACAGATTATTGTGCAGTTAGCAAGAGATAAGATGATCTATCTTTAGGAACGAATTAAAAGATAATTAAAGTTCGAATTACAAACTAGAAGAGTTCGTTCAGGGATTAAAGATTAAAGATTAAAGATAAAAACTAAAAGATCAAACTTGATCTTTTAGATCTTTAAGTGCAGATTTTTCAAGAAAAGGATAGATCTCTTCCAGCACAAGAAGTTGCAGCCAAGATACGCTCACTGCTATATAAACACGAAGGCTGCACGAGTTCTGTACCAAGTCCGGGATTGAAGAGTTATTTTGTGAGTTTTGGGACTTGAGTCTTTTGTGAGCCACCTTGATGTTATCCTAACATCGAGTGTTGGACCTGAGTGTGTAGAGTTGATCTCTAGAGTGTGTAGAGTTGATCTCTGTAGTTTGTGTAGAGTTGATCTCTATTGTTCAGAGAGCAATCTCTGGTGTGTCTTTGATTTGTTTGTAAACACGGTGTCATACCCTAATTTCGTCCGGGGACCTTTGCTCGATGACGTGCGACCATTCTTTGGTCCTCGTGAGGTGCTTGGCACCCATCATTAGGCAATTTGTGAAATTTCAGGACATGTCGAAAAACCAAAAAATATTGATGCACAATCCGTAAGTTTCCGTGACACACCGGAAATCAAATGGAAGCATCGTTGCATAATTAAGTGAGGTTCCGTAACATTCCGTAAGTCAAAAAGGGGATGATTATGTAATCCGCAAGGTTCCGTAACATTACGGAAAGAAAACAAGTATCGTTACGAAATTCGTAAGTTTCCGTAACTTTACGAAAAAAGAATCACCAAAAAATAGCAGAGGGGGGTGTACTTAGTAAAAATGGGGGTGCAAATAGCACCCAGGCCCATTTGGGCCCTCCAGAAGATTCCTCCAGAAGGCGGTTGCTTCTGGAGGAAGCAACCCTGCTCGCCTGGGCGAGCTGGGCGGCAACCACCTCCCCTATTTTGCTATAAATAGGGGAGGAAAGCAAGAAGGAAGGGTCCAGCCCCTTAGGCACTTCTCTCTCTTTCGAATTTGCTTGGAAAAATTGTTTCCGTGAAGAAAATCTAAGCCGAGGCGCTTCCGAAACGTTTCCGTAACGTTTTCCGTGAGGAATCTCGCAAAGCTTTCAACCGTTCTTCGACGTTCTTCATTCGTTCTTCATCGTTCTTCGATCTTCAACGGGTAAGTACCTCGAACCAAGCTTTTCGATTCATTCTATGTACCCGTAGTGGTCCACATTGTGTTTCGTGCATTTTTATTCTCGTTTGTTTACTTTTTATACCCCCTGTTGACGTGCTTAAGCCATTTTACTTAAGTCATTTCTCGCTTAACTTAAAAATAAAATAAATTTCCACCGAACGTTTGAATTGTATTATCCATTAACTTCGGTTAAAATAAATTCCGACCGTTCGGTCGTGCCGTAACCACGTTGGAAATCAAAAAGAGGTAAAAAATAATATAATAATAAAAAAGACATCTTTTAGTAAAATAAAGCGGAAAATCAATCGGACGTTTTCTCTTTGGGATTTCTCATTCTTAATCGAATTGATTAATAACTAAAGTGAAACTAAAGGCTAAAATCAATTCGCCTAGTCAAGCTCGTCCATAAAAATAGGCTTTTGAAGTTTGTCATTTCAATTTCTCACTAAGCAAAATGGATCATTTTTAAGGTCCAACGCCTTAAAATGATCACCACTTAAGTAAAGAATCGCTTGATAAGAAAGAACTACGTAGGTCTGATTTTCTCATCCCAAATTGAGGAATACGTAGGAGCAAAGGGAAACACCCTTGTCGACCACAAAAAAGGAAAAATATAAAAAGGGTATAAAGGATATAAGAACATAAAAGGGAACATAAAAATCAAAGTCATGTTTGCACATTCGATTAAAGGCTGCCGTCCCTTGGGGACGGATGTGTGGGGTGCTAATACCTTCCCCGTGCGTAAATACAACTCCCGAACCTTTCACTTAAAAGTTCGTAGATCGCGTCTTTTCCGGTTTTTCCGACGTTTTCCTCAAATAAACGTTGGTGGCGACTCCGCGCGTATTCCTTTCGTGGAACGCGCATCCCGCGAGTCTCGCGTCGCCCTCCCACCGAAGGGTAGGTTGCGACAGTTGGCGACTCCACTGGGGATGTTTTTAGAGAGTTAGGCCATTTAATCTTGTGCAATGTTTTATCATGACTTTCTCCTTTGTTGGTTTCCCTTTATTTGTCTTATGTTCTTGTGTATATAAACTATCTGTTGCTTTTAGTGTGTTTTAGAATGTATGCATGAGGTAAATATTTATTCATTTGATGCACACAAACACCAACACTATTTGCACACACTGTGAGTGAAAAAGGGCCCTATACCCGGGTTCATGGGAGCATAAGGAGTGGAGGTGAATCTGTGATCATGCTAGGTCTCCGACTTGCTTGATTACAGTGAACCCTCATCTAGAGCTTTTCTCTTTGAAAACCTATTGTTGCTAGTAGTCCCTACTGCTACAATATGTTCTTCAAAGGGGATGATACCTCTAGAAACCATCAAGAGAGATATAACTACCTTGGGGATTATTGCTAAAAGCCTTGTTAGTTCTCTCCCTTATAGGTCCCTTAAATAGGGGCACGAAGCAAACACGCTGCGTGCCATTTTTTCACACTGCCATGCATGAGTATCATATACCCTTTTGCTTATGTTCGGTAAATATTGTCATACTGTGCACATTCCCGCATTGTGTCTTTTGCATAGGCATTGCATATGGGTTCTGTCTTGATCCCTGCTGTAAACCAACCAACGGAGGGTCCGTGTCGCCTTCTTAAAAACGTGCGTTGGGGCATTTCGCTACCCCTAGACGTCGTATCTAAGAAGGGGACAAATTCCCCGGACCCCCGTATTCGTAAATTGCATCTGTGTCATATGCATTTCTTCATGCATTCATCCATCCCACCCATGAGATATCGGAGTTTTGATTTGCACCAGCTTTTGTCTCACTTTAGTAAGCATGGGAACAAATCAAACCGGCAAGAGGTTCTACCAAGTCAAGGTCAAAAGCCCAGATACCACCAGCATCAAGGAATTAGGGCGGTTGATGGAACCCCTCCAAATGCAAGCCTTCCGCAAGACTTACGGAAAGATCTTAGAGTTGACCATAGCAGAAGTGTCCATAGAAGCCATTGCATCACTCACCCAATACTACGACCAGCCTTTGAGATGCTTCACATTCGGAGACTTCCAATTAGTACCAACCATTGAAGAATTTGAAGAAATTCTAGGATGTCCTCTCGGGGGAAGAAAACCATATCTTTCCTCCGGATGTCTCCCCTCCTTGAGCAGAATTGCAACTGTGGTCAAGGATTCCGCAAGAGGTTTGGACCGCATAAAACAGACTCGGAACGGCATAGCGGGCCTACCACAGAAGTACCTAGAAGACAAAGCGAGGGGTATGGCCAATCAAGGAGAATGGGTCCCGTTTATGGATGTGTTAGCTTTGCTAATTTTTGGGGTCGTCCTCTTTCCAAACGTGGATGGTTTGGTAGGCCTAGCAGCAATCGACGCTTTCCTTGCCTACCACCATAGCAAGGAAAGTCCGGTGGTAGCTGTCTTGGCAGATCTATTTGACACATTTGACCGAAGGTGCGAGAGGAGTAGCGCACGGATCATCTGTTGCTTACCCGCCCTCTGTGTTTGGTTGGTTTCACACTTGTTCCAACAAGACACAAGACATCCATGTCCGCTCCTGAGCCATCGCTCGTGTACTGAAAAGAGGAGAATGGATTGGGACCAGCTCTTGGCCGGGATAGGAAGTAGAACAATCAGTTGGTTCCCCCGATGGAAGGAAGGAAAAGAAGGAGTCCTTTTCTCATGTGGAAGATACCCAAACATTCCGCTGGTAGGAACGAGGGGTTGTATTAATTACAATCCCACGCTCGCTATAAGACAACTAGGGTACCCCATGAGGGGAGCACCGACGGAAGAAAGCATGTCTCCTTTCCTTGTGAGGGATCTCGGCGCACAAAATTCCAAGACTATACAAAGAATCCATAAGGCATGGGAAACCCCGTTAAGGAAAGATCAAGAGCTTAGAGGCATTCGTAATGGCATCATTGGTGGGTACCACGAATGGCTGAAAGTTCGCATACGAGGTTTAGATTGGCTCGCCAAGTTAAAAGTCGTCAGCGAAGAGAATTTTGAAGCACCGGAAGAGGACGAGGAAGTCCAAGCTCTCAAAAGCGAGTTAGGAAAGGCAAAACTCGCCAAGGAGAAGTTCAAGTTGGCTGCTACACACGTTCGGAAGGAGTGTGCCGGGTTACGGGAAGAGAATGCAATTACCGCAAGAGCCCTTGAACGAGAGACCAAGAGGGCTCGCAAGGAAGAGTATGGCCGGAACAAATTTCGCGGAACCCTATGGGGTAGCAATAATGAACTCAAGTTGCGAAGGGAGGAAAAGGACCAGTCGCGAGCACATAGCATGGTTTTGAAAGAGGAGTTAGTTGCCTGTTCAAGGTCCAAAAGAAGCTTGTCTCAGCGTTTATGCGAGACGGAGACCAACATGCTAGCTATCATCGCCAAGTACCAAGAAGAGTTAGGTCTAGCCACGGCCCACGAGCATAGAATCGCGGATGAGTATGCCCAAGTATACGCGGAAAAGAGGCTAGAGGAAGGGTGATCGACTCTTTACACCAGAGGCAACCATGTGGATGGATCGGTTTGCCCTTACCTTGAACGGGAGTCAAGAACTTCCCCGATTGTTAGCCAAGGCCAAGGCGATGGCAGACACCTACTCCGCCCCCGAAGAGATTCATGGGCTTCTCGGCTATTGTCAGCATATGATAGACTTAATGGCCCACATAATTAGAAATCGTTAGGAACTTGTATGGTCTCTCAGACCTTGACTAGATATGACTTCCTTTTTGAAATAAAATGAGTTGGTCCCATGTTTCTACTCCAAAAGCTTGTGCAAATCAAATCACTCCTACATCTCATCTCTAGCATGCATTTTCTTTCTTTACCCACTCCTCACGTTTGGTTTTTAGGGAAAAACACCATAACTAAACGCGCCGCAAGGGATCCCTATCGCACCAGATCAAATCTAGAACGATGGGTGATCAAGAGGAGACGCAGGAACAGATGAAAGCCGACATGTCGGCTCTGAAGAACAAATGGCCTCCATGATGGAGGCCATGTTAGGTATGAAACAACTCATGGAGAAGAACGCGGCCACTGCCGCCGCTGTCAGTTCGGCTGCCGAAGCAGACCCGACTCTCTTGGCAACTACGCACCATCCTCCCTCGAACATAGTAGGACGGGGAAGGGACACACTGGGGCACGATGGCAGCCCTCACCTGGGATACAACGAGCGGCTTACCCTTATGGATTGCCGCCCAACTATTCACACCATCTTGCAGAAGATGCGGGCCACATTGCTTCTCCCGTCCATGAAAAAGAGCCTCCTCAGCAGCCCGACGAAGTCCATAAAGACCCTCAAGATTATGCTCGGAGGGATGTCGAGTTTTATCCCCCGATCCCCGAAGGGCCGGCACCAGGCACGTTGCCCCAACCCAACATCGCAGCATCGCCAATAGTTTTGTCTATGGAAGGGCCGCCCCGGCAATTGAAGAAAGGAGGAAGCTCGATCTCCTTGAGGAAAGATTGAGGGCTGTGGAAGGATTTGGGGACTATCCGTTTGCAGACATGACGGATCTTTGCTTAGTACCCGATGTTGTTATTCCCCGAAATTCCAAAGTGCCGGAGTTACAAGGTGATGTCCTTTGGACTCAAGAATGCCGGGGCAACTTATCAACGGGCCATGGTAGCTTTTTCCATGATATGAGCATCAAGAGATCGAGGTCTAACGTGGACGACATAATTGCTAAATTAAATCTGAGGAAGAACACCTTGTCAACCTGCGGAAATTGTTCGAAAGGCTTAAGAAATATCAATTAAGGTTGAACCCCGCTAAGTGTACCTTTGGGGTCAAATCAGGGAATTGCTTGGTTTCGTTGTAAGCCAGAAAGGGATAGAGGTAGACCCCGAAAAAGTGAAGGCTATCCTTGAGATGCCAGAACCCCGTACAGAGAGGCAAGTCCGAGGTTTCCTGGGGCGCTTGAATTATATTGCCAGATTCATATCGCAGCTCACCGCCATTTGTGAGCCGTTGTTTAAACTCTTGCGTAAAAACCAAACTGACCGGTGGAATGAGGATTGCCAAGAGGCTTTTGGAAGGATCAAAGAGTGCCTAATGAATCCTCCCGTGCTTATGCCACCAGTACCTGGAAGGCCTCTCATTTTGTACATGACAATCTTGGACGAGTCAATGGGGTGTATGCTGGGGCAACATGACGAATCCGGGAAG